>NW_006921791.1:1583782-1612587 GCF_000298275.1 Orycteropus afer afer
AAAAAAAAAAAAAAAGAGTTCTGAATAAAATATTTGCAGTAGTTTTCCCAACATATGCTGTGATCCCAAAGCCACTATGTTGTTGTACCAAGGCAGATTCTGTGTGCCATAACTGAGAAAAGGTCAGTGCACCCATCTTCTATAATTTATTTACTTCCTGTTGTGGATTTTACCTTTCTGGTCTTTAGAGTTGTGAGCAGAAAAACTCACATCACACTTTCTGTTACATTCTGCACAGCTCCAGCTTATGTTTGTTCTAAATGAAGAACTAAACAGTACAATGGCACTTCAAAGCCTAAGAGGTTGACAGAGAAATTATTAAATTGGAATTTCAAAAGCAATGAAAGTCTAATTTTTCATATATTAGTTTTATTAAATAATGTATCTTGTAGTGACTTCTAACTCAACAAGTCACTTTTTGTTCTTGTTTTTGTCCTGTTTTTAATTAATAACCTGGGACTTCTGCTTTTGGAACGAGAGAGTAGATATATTTTTCTCTATTCTTCCCTCTAAGTACAGCTAAAAACCCTGGCCATTATATATTAAAGAAATATAAGACTCTGGAAGGTGGAGAGAATACAGAGCATCCAGGAAACTCAGAACCAGAGGAATAACATGGTGATCAGTTTGCTGGGTTTCCTTGTAGCCTCATACATCCTTGACTTGAATCTGAAGAAGCTGGCAACATAGCCACACCAGTGGGTTGAGGTTAAAAATCTCTAAGAACACCTTTCTCTTTGTAGCCAGAAGTCCAGGAAATTAGTAGCCAAGAAAGACAGACTACCTCTTATCTTTCAGTTTATTTTACTGTGGTGGCTTTCATATTGCCATGATACTAAAGCTGTACGATCTGTATTTCAAATACCAGAAAGGTCACCCATGGTGGACAGATTTCAATGGAACTTCCAAACTAAGCCATCCTAGAAAGAAAGATCTGATGATCTACTTCCTAAATTTAGACAACGAAAACCATATGAATCACAACAGAATATTGTCTGATACAGGGCGGGAAGATGAGCCCCTAGGTTCAAACCCACCAGCCACTCCTCGGAAGGAAGATGGGGCAATCTACTTCCATAATGATACTGCCTCGGAAACCCAAGGAGGGGTCGCTATGAGTCGGGTCTGACTTGATGGCACATAACAACAACAACAGGTTGGAAAACACTAGATAATGTCTGCAACATTGGACTGAGACACACAAATGATCAGGAAGATGATGCAGGACCTGACAATATTTCCTTAGGTTTTACATGGGGTTGCCATGAGTTGGAGCTTACTTATTGGCAACTAACAACAATGGAAAGATAGAAGACTGTTTTTGATAATATCAGCCTATTGCAGGCAAACACCAGTGGGGGAAAAAAAAAAAAAAAAAAAATTGCCCCTTCTACCAAACCAAAAACCAAACTCACTGCCGTGAAATCATTTCAACTCACAGTGGTGCCTCCTTGGGTTTCTGAGGCAGGGTCTCTACAGAAGTAGATTGCCCAATCTTCCTTCTGAGGAGTGGCTGATGGATTTGAACTGCCAGCCTTCTGGTTAGCAGTCAAATACCTTAGGCACTATGCCACCGGAGCTCCCTCAACACGTAGTAGCAAAGGGAAAGGCAAGTGGCAAGCTTAGACTTCCCCCTTCTAGAAGCTGTAAAGAAGCACCAAGATCCAAGGAACATCTGAGCTTGCCAGAAGGCAAAAGAAACAAAGAAAGGATTCTCCCCTAGAGCCTTTAAAGGGAACGTGGCTCTGCCAACACCCTGAATTTAGACTACCAGCTTAACTGAAATGATTAATTGCTATTCTTATAAGCTACTAAATGTGTGGAACTTTGTTATGACTAATAATCGAAAGGTTGGTGGTTCTAACCCAGTCAGCAGTGCTGTGGAAGGACAGCCTGATGATCTGCTTCTGTAAAGACTATAGCCCAGAAAACCCTATGAAGCTCAGTTCTATTCTTTAAAACATGAAGGTCACCACAAGTAGGATTTGATCAATGTAACAAACATTTCTATTTGTTTGTTACAGCAGCGCTAGGCAACTAATCCATTCTTGGAAACTAAACCATACACTTCTATATAATAAATAGGTCAAAGATGAAGTCCAAAGGCAAATCCAAAAAAGTACATTGAATATCATGGAAATAAAAATAAAACATATCAAAATTTGTGGTTTGTACCTAAAGCAGTGCTGAGAGGGAAATCCATAGCACTAAGCTACCTGGCCAACCAACTGGAAGAGATCAATATTTGCATCCAATTCCAAGACAAGTGATCAAACAGAATGTAAAAATGATTGAATAAAATCATTAATATCACACACAAGTAAAATTTTGCTGTAGAAAATTCAAAAGTGGTTGTAGCTGTATATTGACAGGGAACTTCCAGAAATGCAAGCTGGATTCAGAAGAGGACATGGAATGAGGTTTATCATTGCTGATGTCAGATGGATCTTGACTGAAAGCAAAGAATATGAGAAAGATGTTAACCTGTGTTTTATTTACTATGCAAAGGCATTTTACTGTGTGGATCATAACAAATTAGGGATAACATTGAAAAGAATGGGAATTCTAGAACACTTAGTTTTACTCATGAAGAAACTGTACAAAGACCAAGAAGCTATTGTTCAAACAGAACAAGGGGATAATGCATGGTTTAAAATTAGGAAGAGTGTGCATCAGAGTTGTATCTTTTCACCATATTTATTCAATCTGCATGCTGAACAAATAATCTGAGAATTGGTGGAAGAACCACTAACAATCTTCAATATGCAGATGACATAACTTTGCTTGCTGAAAGTGAAGATGACTTGAAGAACTTGCTGGGGATGGTCAAAAACTACAATCTTCAGTATGAATTACATGACAACATAAAGAAAATAAAAATCCTCACAACTGGATCAATAAGCAACATCACGATAAATGGAGAAAAGATTTGAGGTTGTCAGGAATTTCATTTTACGTGCATCCACGATCATCGCCCATAGAAGCAGCAGTCAAAAATCAAACATCATATTGCACTTGGCAAATCTGCCACAAAAGGCCTCTTTAAACTGTTAAGGAGCAAAGATGTCACTTTGAAGATTAAGGTGCACCTGACTTGAGCCATGTATTGTCAGTCTTCTCATAGACATGTGAAAGCTAGACAGTGAATAAGGAAGACCAAAAAAGAGTTGATGCCTTTGAATTGTGGTTTTGGTAAAGAATACTGAAAATACCATGGACAGCCGAAAGAATGAATGAATCTGTTCTGGAAGAAGTGCAGCTGGAGTGCTCCTTAGAAGCTAGAAAGGCCAGACTTCATCTCACCTACTTTGGTCATGTTGTCAGAAAGGACCAGTCTGTAGAGATGGATAAAATAGAGAGTCTGTGAAAAAGGGGAAGACCCTCAAGGAGGTGGGTTGACACAGTGGCTTCAATGATGAACTCAAGCATAGCAAGGATTGTGAAGATGGTGCAGGACTGGGAAATGTTTCGTTCTGTTGTACAAAGAGTTGCTATGAGTCAGAGCCAACTCTAGGGCACCTAACAACAACAACAACATATGTGCGCATTAGAAAAGAAGTCTTGAATGAAGAATCTATGCTCTAACCTCAAGAACCTAGAAAAAGGAAGAGGAGGAATAAAGAGAAGAAACAAAAGAAAAACCATAGATCAAAACCAATTAAACAAAGAGATTTTGACTTGGATGAAACTGTTGTTTTTAGTATTGTTTAACCTAACAAAGCATGTGCTGCATGGATATGCTGAAAACTATAAAATTCTGATGAGAAAATCTAAATAAATTGAAAGACATAAAATGTTTATGGAATCAATGACTTAACAGAGTAAATTATACTCAGACTTATAGACTGACTTAAACACAATTCACATAAAATTTCCAGCAGAATTATTTTTTTGTACACACAGGCAAAATAATTCTAAAATTTAAATGGAAAGGAAAAGGAATTATAATAGCTAAAACAATTTTGAAAAAGAAAAATAAAGTGCAAGAATTGAATCAAGCTGATTTCAAGATGTGTTGTTCAACTACAATGATCAAGATGACATAATACTGGTCAAGGAATAGACATATGTATCATTGGTCTACAATAAAGATCCCAGAAAGTGACCCATACAAATGTACTCAACTAATTTTTGAGGTTTCAGTCAAGGGGAGGATTAGACCTCAAACTTCACCTTAAGTAAATAATTAATATTTCCATTTGTATATGTCTCTTCACCCACATTTTGCAAAAGCATCTTGAAGATAAATATGTCTGTGGATTTGGGGGGAAAGCAATTTAGTGGAGACCTTTTGGTGGCCTAGTACCTAAGGCTTGTTACTGCTAACCAGAAGACTGGCAGTTCAAAAGCCCCAGACACTCCTTGGAAGGAAGATTGGGCAATCTACTTCCATAGATAGACTACCTCGGAAACCCAAGGAGGAGTCACTATAAGCCAAATCGACTTGGCAGTGAGTTTGATTTTCTTCTTCTTTTTTCGGTTTTGAACCAATGATGCTGGAGCAGTTGGACAGCCATAGGAAAGAAAAAATTGAATTGAATCTCAATTCCATCTTCACACATTATACAAAAATTAACTCAAAATGGATATTGGACTTACATGTAAAACTAAAAGTTTTTTAGGAAAAAAATCATTGGAGAAAATGTTTTATACCCAGGGGACAGCTAAGAGTTTATATACCCAAAGCAAAAATTTATACAAGGAAAATTGGAAAAATTAGAATTCATCAAAATTCTTAAAAACTTTTGTTCTGTAAAAGACCATTTAAGAGAATGAAAATACAAGCCACAGAGTTGGACAAAATATTTGCAAATCACGTGTCTGATAAAGGTGTTGGTTTTTGTTACTGTCGAGTGTTGATTTTGACTCCTAGCAAGCCCATGTGACTGAGTAGAACTTTCTCATAGAGTTTCCTACACTGTAGTTCTGGTAGCATAGTGCGTAAGGCACTTGACTGACTGCTAACCAGAAGGCTGGCAGTTCAAACCCACCAGCTACTCCTTAGAAGGAAGGTTGGACAATCTACTTCTGTAGTGATACCACCTCAGAAACCCAAGGAGGGGTCGCTATGAGTTGGGTTCAACTCGACAGCAAATAACAACAACAACAATCTTTACAAGAGCACATCTCGAGATCTTTCTCCTAGAGAGCCACAGAGGGAGTTCGAAATGCCAACCTTTCAGTGAGCAGCCAGTCATTTAACTGCTGCATCACCAAGCCTGCTGATAAAGGAGTACTGTCATAATCTATGTAAAAGACCCTCAGTACTCTACAGTAAAGGCAAAATCCAACAGTAAAAAAATAAAATACAGTTAGAAAAATAGGATAACTACATGAAGGAACAATTACCTGAAGAGTATATAAATGACAAACAAGCACCTGGAAATATGTTCAACATCATTAGCTATTAATGAAATGCAAATTAAGTTTACAATGACATGTTAATAACTAAAACCAAAATCAAACACACTACCATCAAGTCAGTTCTAACTCACAGCAGTACTGTGGGACAGAGTAGAGTTGCCCATAGAGTTTCCAAGGCTATAAATTTTTACAGAAGTAGACTGCCATAACTTTCTCCCATTGAGTGGCTGGTGGGTTTGAAATGCTGACCTTTGACTGAGCAGTTAACCACTTCTTCACCAGGACTCCTGACATATTAATAGATATCTAAAAAATGGCTATAATGAAAAATAGTGACAATTCCAAATAAATTGAAAATGCAGATAAATGTAAGATGGTACAGCTACTCTGGACAATGGTTTGACACTTTTTAAAAAACTAAACATGGAACTACCATTAAATTAATGAATTATATTCCTGGCATTTGTCCCAAGAAATGATGACTTATGTTTATGAATATTGATACCAGATTTGTTCACAATAAAAGATGGGGACAATCCAGATGGGCTTCAGTGGGTGATTAGTTAAACTGTGGTACATCAATACTATAAAATGTTAGTAATAAAAAGGAATGACCTATTGATGCACGCAGTGACCTTGATGAACCTCTAGAGAATTATGTTGAATGAAAAAAAATAATGTGAATTATATATTATAGGAATCCATTTTATAACTTCCCTGAAATTAAACCTTATGGGAATGGAGAACAGGTTAGTAGTTAGCAGGGGTTAAGAGGTAGTGAGGGCATGAGGGAAGTGACTGTGACTATAAAAGGACACATGAGGGGTTTTTTGAGATGATGACAATGTTTTGTATGTTAGCTGTGTCAATGTCAATATAGCCTTGCAAGACGCTGCCATTCATGGATACTATGTGAAGGATACATGGAATTTCTCTCTATTATTTTTTACAACTGAATGTGAATCAATAATTAACTCAAAATGGAAAAAGTTAATGAACAAGTTAATTAATTGAAATTTTTAAAGACATAAATAAAGCTTTCCTTTTGATTTAGTTCCTATACATTGAAGTATTCAAGTGCATTATGCATTTAGAAAATGGTATGCTTTATATGTAACAATGACTCATATATTTTTAATCATTTTAATGACCAATTTTATAGCCTTTCAGATTGAGTAGCAGCAGATTAGGTATGCATTAGACACTAAGACATGCTACACAAAATGAAGAAAGAACAACACTGCAAACAAACTTTGTCAACTTATATTTATTGCTGAGTTCGGCCTACCCAGGGACTGAACCTAACATAATAGAAGGAACAAGAGTTCAGGGCTTGAAAACCTGAGCTCAGGCTCTTCTAATAAGCAATCTGAGTTTAGCACAAGAGATTAGGTTACCTCTCCACACTAAAGAAATGCTTTTAAATAAAAAGGATAATCTCATATATTTGTATAATCTCTTCAGCTTTCAAAGCACACTTACCCCCTCTGATCTATACTCTTCCCAGTGTGATCTTTTATAAACCAAAATGGTGATTTCATCACTTACAACCACTCTATAATTTTGCATTGGCCTTTAAATAAAATCCAAATCTTTACAAGCCTACAGAGGCCTGTATTGTGAGTTCTCTATGTGTCCCTGTACCCTCACCACCCCTGACAATGTCCATTCCTGCTCCCTCTAAGACAGATCTCTCCAGGCTCTTGTTAGTTGCCATCAAGTCAACTCTTTCTGATGACCCCATGCACAAGAGAACTGTTACCAATTCCTGCACCATCTTCATGATTGTTAGAGTCCATTGTTGTTGCCACTATATATTTTGTACTTTTCCCAACCTAAGGGGTTCATCTTTCAGCATTGCATCAGACAATATTCTATATAATCAGTCTATCAGGCTATTTTTATCAGTCTATCAGCTATGGAAGGAAGACGGGGCAATCTACTTCCACAGTGATACTGCCTCAGAAACCGAAGGAGGGGTTGCTATGAGTCGAGTCCGACTCGATGGCACATAACAACAACATCAACTATTGGCTATATATACCCACCAGCCACTCCTCCGAAGGAAGGTTGGGCAATCCTACTTCCATAGTGATACTGCCTCGGAAACCCAAGGAGGGGTCGCTATGAGTCGGGTTTGACTTGACGGCACATAACAACAGCAACAACAATATGTGTGTGTATATATATATATATATATTTTTTTTTTTTTTTTTCCCTAAAGATGTGACAGCAAGTTTGAATTATCTCAAGTAAGAATGAAGCCACCAGATTTTTAAAGGCCCCTCTTCTCTAACTCCCTGTGCCAACAAGCTACAATTGTTATGTATTGTCTCACTATCTCTTGTCTTCCTCTTGTAAATGTGTAGACTATATCGGTTGTGTTTCTCAATTAGAGCCCTTTCCTTGGTATACCAGTCCTGCTATTCCTAGCTGTGATCTCTCTGGGATTAGAATTTGGGGATTATGTGCATTCTGCTACTCCTGTAATTTTTTTCCCTTGCTAAACTCAATTTTACCTTTATTCTGCATGCCGCTATTAGCAATGTTTATACCCCTTTTGAACAGTGTCAGCAGGGGATGTTACAGTACTCTATGTAACACAGCACAGCTTTTAAAGGATGAGCTATTGATGGAATGGAGCTCTTGATATAAAATGGAAAAAGCAAGTTGTCCAACAGCATGTACAGTATGATGGTGTGGGTGTGCACTTAGGCTTGGGCAACAGGGGCCCCTGTCTCCCACTCTCCTCTGGCTTTGCTTCTCCCAATGCATTGACAAAGCAGAATAAAGCATACTGGTACAGTGTGCTGAAGGCTCATTGCTGGGCCACTTTGTAGGATTCTGAGAAGTACGGTTATGTTTACCTGAAGTCAGTTGTGCTCAAACCTGTTTATGCCAGTGTCACTCATTTTTGTACTTTTTTTATTATTATTGTGATTTGGGTGAAAGTTTACAGAGCAAATTTACTTTCCATACAGTGGTTCATATACACTCTGTCTCCTGACATTGACTACAATTTGCCACAATGCAACAGCTCCCCTCCCACTTCCTCCCAATAGTTACCATTTCCTTATGTTCATCCCTCCATGCATTTCTGCCCCCTGAGCTGTCTCTCTGTGCAAAAATAGCCCTTCTTTCTCCATGATTGTTCTCTCCATGGAGTGTAACTACCTTATGTAAATGTTCAGCTCATACGCCTGTCTTTTGTTTGGCTCGAAGCCACAGGTGTGGGTTCAATCCCAGACCTGAAGGGCAGCTAGGGACTGTAGTCTCAGTGATTCCATCAGACTCTATCAGACCAGCAAACCTGCCTCCCCCCCTTTTATTTTTTCCAAATGATTTTGAGTTTTGTTCCACATTGTTCTGCTACTCTATCTAGGATCTACTATGTAGATCCCCTTCCAAGTGGTTGACAGTGGTAGCCAGGCACCATTTAGTTCTTCTGGTCTCATAGTTGTATAGGCTGTGCATTGCATGGTGTACCAGTTGCTTGGACTAATTGTTTCCATGAACCTCTGGTTTTCATCATTTTTCTTTGCTCTGGATGAATAGAAACTCATGGTTGCATCTAGGTTGATGCTTGCAAGCTTTTAAGATCCCAATCACTACTCACCAAAGTGGGAGGTGGAACAATGTTTTGTGTAGCATGTTGTGCCAATTGAGCTTGATGTTCCCTGCGACTGTGATCCTGAGCCCACAGGTTCAACTACTCGCTCCTTCTGGGTGTGACCAAGAAGTAACTACAACCTTGTCCCTTGTTAGCCCTACTATACACCTGGGAATTCTTACAGAACATACAAATACACTTGTAGAACCATTGTGGGCATTGGCTAATTTTGAGAAGTAAATGTCCAGGCTTTTCTTCTTAGCCTGTCTTAGTCTGAAAGCTCTACTGAAACTTGTCTACCATGGGTAGCCTGGCTGGTATCTGAAATACTGGTGACATAGCTTCTAGCATCATAGCAACATGCAAGCCACCACAGTATGACACCGTAACAGATGTTAGGGGGATCTCCCTTTGTTGCTTCCTATTCCAAACAATTCTCCTCCACTGTTACACTTAACCATCATTTCCCAAAGATGCTTTTGGTTCCTAGATTGTGTTAGGTGTTTCCTAATGCATGCTCACATGATCCCTTGTACAATCTCCAAAGTTTGTCTCCCTATCTTGTCTCAGATCCATGAGACTAGGAACCATATCTGTCAAGTTAACTATTGTAACCCCATCTGCTGGCACAATGTGAGGTACAAGGTAAGAGCTAATCCATATTTTTACTCTAAAAAACATTTGCCTGATGAGCACATTCGATTCTTATAATATTCCTGAGAGGTAGACAGGATAGAGAGCCATCCCCATTTTATACATAGATTACATCTCTAACCCAGGCCTGGGTTAAAATTTAGCTGGGGCCTAAAACTTGAACTAAGGAGCTCTGGTAGTGTAGTGGTTAAGGCATTTGGCTGATAATAAAAAGAGCAGTGGTTTGAACCCACCAGCTACTCCTCAGAAGGAAGATGAGGTAGTCTGCTTCCATTTACAATATTGGAAACCCAGTGGATGTCGCTGTGAGTCAGAATCGACTCAGTAGCAGTGAGTAAGAAAACTTGAACTAAGACAGCTAGATGTAGACTTACTATTCTCTCACTTTTATTAGACTCCAATTCCATTTTTATATTGTTTTATTTTTTATAATTTTAAGAGTATTCTTCTTACTAGAACAAACAAATCAAAAGGAATTGTTTCTGTCTGTCATATCGTCAAGGTATAACATTAAACTTAAGTGACAGGACTGTCTCATCTTTGTATTTCCTCTTCAGAAAATAGATAAGAAAGTATATTTTTATTGTTGTTATCCTCATTTTGTTTTTAATTTATTTTATTAACTCCACAGGTAAACCTGAGCTTTTGACAGTTTTCTTAAAAGTAATTGTTTTTTACTATTGCTCTTATTTTGTTCCAAACGCTGAGTTTCACAGCCATCGTGTAGCTTTGTTAAGCTTTTACTGATAAGACCTCTTTGATATCTTTATATAAAAACTTAAAATATCTGATAACATTTTTTCTGAACTCATTAATATAAAGTTTTCTTGTGTGCCTACTGCTGTGGTCATCCAAACAAAAAAAAAACTACTGCCATCAAGTTGATTCTGGTTCATAGCCACCTTGTAAAACAGAGTAGAACTGCCTCATAGGGTTTCCGAGGCTGTAAATCTTCACAGAAGCAGATTGCTTCATTTTTCTCCTGTGAGAGGCTAGTGGATTCAAATTTCTGACCTTTAGTTAGCAGCCAAATGCTTTCACCATTATGCCATCAGAGGTGAGCATTTTTCTGCGGGTCAATGTATGATGCGCTAAGGATAAAGAGGTCGATAAGGCAAGCAGTCTCACAAATCTTCAGTCAAGCCATTATGTATTCTACATATGACTGTAATTGGTAATTACTAATTTTTATTATTTCAGTAAGTTATTCTTGTAGCTTCAATGTCTTAGACAGTTAAAAAATAAAATTGCCAAATTAGTTGCATGAAAATTCCCTCCTATATGTAAGGGAAATACAAGCTTAGGAAGCATTGGGAAAAATACAAATAATTTTTAAATTACTAAAGTTACAAACATTTCCTAAATAATCTACAAGGGTTTCTTAAAAAAATAAAAAGAATACCCTATATATATAAATAAGAACTCCATAGACACCTTCTGATAGATGAGAGGCACTTTAGAGCAAATCTTTCCCAAAGAATTAGGATGGGTATGTCAATTTGAGTCTTTTTTAATGTAGCAAGAGGAAGAAAGGAGTAAGTATAAGAAGAATTTGAAAATAATTAATTCATTTTATATGTTCACTAAATTGAAATAACTGTGTTTATAAAGTATTGTAATATGATTATTTTGTGACATTAAGTATAGCTGTAAAGGGGAAGATGAGATTAAAAAAAATCTCAATTCTAAAAATATAAATAATTGGATCCTGTATGTGTCTGAAAAGCTATTGATTGATTCAACTCTGAAAATGGAATTTTATATAGCCTGTGATACCTTAAACTGAAGTCTTTTCTTTTCCCACTGTCCTAATTCCGTTTAAAGATTATTCAAATGCACAATATGCAGTATACAACCTTTCTGCGTAAACTTTTTTTCTTATTCCTCAAATATAAGGCCAAATGTCAGATATAAGTACTCAAAAATAAGATCTGTGAACTGCCATCCAGAGGCAGCAATTAATGTTTACAATTTCTATACATCTTATGAACTGCTGTGGTAGCACAATAGTTAAAGCATTTGGCTGCTAACCAAAAGGTCAGTGGTTTGAACACACCATCCACTACATGGGATAAAGATGAGGCAGTCTGCTCCGTAAAGATTTACAGACTTGGAAACCCTATTAAGGCAGTTCTAGTCTGTCCTATAGAGTTACTATGAGTTGGAATTGATTCTACAGAAATGTTTTTTTTTGTTTTGTTATACATCTTATTATACTAGGTATTTAGTCTACATAAAATGTGGCAATTATGCATGGAATACTTGTATTTCATATTTTATAATCACTCTACTTACGTTCTGGGAGCTCTGGTAGCATAGTGGTTAAGACACTTGCCTGCTAACCAGACGGCTGGCAGTTCAAACCCACCAGCCACTCCTCGGAAGGAAGGTTGGGCAATCCTACTTCCGTAGTGATACTGCCTCGGAAACCCAAGGAGGGGTCGCTATGAGTCAGGTTTGACTCGACGGCACATAACAACAACAACAACAACAACTTACGTTCTAGAAAATTAGTCTTAAGTTGTGCAAACCTTAATTCCCATAGACTTTTAAATATCATTAAAATATGTTTTACATTAGAATTTTTTACCAATTGTGCTAATCACAATACTTCTCTTACTCTGGGCATGTTAAAAAAAAAAAAATCTCTCAAATATGAGCAAGTTAAACCAGCTAGTACTCTTTTCTTTTTTTCAAATAGTTGGTTGAAATCCATTTTCCCTACTCTCATCCCTAAAACACTGATAGCTTAGAGCATATTTAGTGAACACCTGCTATGTGCATGATATTGACAAGGAACACTGTATTGTCTATCATACAAAGTATGAACTCTCTGAGGAATTCAGAAGATTGGTTCTGCATACTGCTTTCCTTCTTTTTCTAAAACGTTAGCATTGCAGAATCTAGATTATATGTTGATAACAACCTCATTAGGAATTGTTGACAGTGTCAGATTATCCAATAAGCAAGGTAAACACGAGCTTACTTACAAAATCTGTAGTGAGCAATTTCACATTTTTCTACCACATCAAAGATTCCGCTTCCAATTATGGAGTGCCATCTGTCTCTCTCTCAACCACATGGAACCTTCCTACTGAATCATAGCCTCTTTTCAAATGTATTATCCTTGACAGGGATGGAAGACCCAGTAAGCAGGGTTAGCATGGGATTTAATGTGCTTTCTTTGATGTGATGAAACTGTTTGGTACAGATTAGTAAGTAAGCACAAGTGATGAAAAAATGTGAAACCATTCACAGTAGACTAGTAAAAAGCACAAATAAACCCCTGCTTACCTTACTTATTGGGTAATCCACTCCTGTGGACAGATTTAAAATAATATTCAAAGTATTTATTGATTTAATAGATAAAGAATATTATTGCAGAACAAGAGATAAATGAAAACATTTGGGAATTATCAATCACTTAGCAAACATCAAGACACTTCATTGTTCTTGTGTTCTAGGTGTTACCATTGCTACTATTTGTCATTTTCGATGGTGCTTTAATTGTACTGCTCTTCAGAATGTCTCCCAAGAGAAAGCTGTGTCCAGATTATATCGGAACACCCTTGTCACTTAGCCTCCACATTGGCATTGACATTTTATCCTGAGATGAGTTATATGAGCAAAATTTAAATGAACATATTGCTTAATAGATACTTTTTTGAGTTAACAAACAAAAAAATTAGTAATATAGAATGTGTTTGAAAAATGCTTTGGAGAATAAATACTTGTTAGGCTACCTACCCATTGTGTTCTCTTGGCTTTAGTTAGAGTAATGCCAGTAAAGATAGCCTTACTTTAACAAATGTGGAACTATGTGCCCAAAGACAAAAAAAAAAAAAAAAGCAATAACTGGCTATAGGCAAAATATTGATGAAAGTTTTATGTGGCTTGGATGGTCCACTTTCAATGCATGTAATCACATATTAGGACTTTTTCAGAAAATATTTATTGGGTATGGGGCAAAATATTAAAGAATATTTTGTTAAAATTAATTTTTTTTTTCTAGTCCAAAACATATATGTGCAGCTGGCAAGGAGATATGCTGTGTTTCACAGTGGATTTCGCGTTGGGATTCACCTGTTTTGACAGTAAGACAAAGGTAAGATTCTAAGCAATAAATGCATAATACTTCCATTTGGCGATGCATTTTAAATTATATTTCATAGACTTTAACACTTGTAAATGTCTTATAGTAATTGCAAACTCTACTTTATTGTGTAAGGCATGTAAGTGCAATTTGTGCTTCCATAGATTGTTTTCTTTCTTTTCATTCATTGCCCCAAGACTTTCATAAGCCCTAGACCCCAAGTGATGTAAACAACAAATGAAATAGTATCTGGCAAAAATAATTTATATCAGTGTGTGGTAATTTTGGGAGAGTGCAGCACAATATAATTTTTCTCATTCCTGCTCAAGGAAAGAATCCATGACAAAAAAGTAAACATTTTGAAAGGAAATGATAACTACCATTTGACTTAAAACCTTTAAATTTTTAGTAGCATTAGTATAATTATGCCAGTGAAGTTCATTGAGTTTGTTGACTTCACAAATGTAAAGCTGAGTTTGATTGCAGTTTTACTTCATTTAAAATTACCCCTATTACTTAGGGTATTAGAACCATTTATGTTGGGAGCTCTGGTGGTACGGTGCCTAAGGCATTTGACTGCTAACCAGAAGGCTGGCAATTCAAACCCACCAGCCACTACTGCGAAGGAAGATAAGGCAATCTACTTCCATAGTGATATCGAAACTCAAGGAGGGGTCACTATGAGTTGGATGTGACTTGATAGCAGTGCATTAGGATCTCTAAAAGACCTGAGTTTTCACTTAGCTACATAAAAAGCTAAGAAAATATTTTGTAAACATAAAGCCAGTATTTTGTCATAGACTATGTTAAAATATTTAATCGCTCTCGCTAATTAAGAATGAGTGCAATGGAAAAGTCTTGGTGTGATAAATACTGCCTTTATTACATTCACTGTAATATGCATGTTGTTGTTGTTGTTATGTGCCGTCGAGGCAAACCTGACTCATAGCGACCCCTCCTTGGGTTTCCAAGGCAGTATCACTACGGAAGTAGATTGCCCCATCTTCCTTCCGAGGAGTGGCTGGTGGGTTTGAACCGCCAGCCTTCTGGTTAGCAGTCAAGTGTCTTTAGGCACTGTGCTACCAGAGCTCCTGTAATATGCATAGTAATTACAAATACCCTTATTTACTTGTTCAACATAACTTTAGTGCACTGTGTCTGCATTAGCCTATTTTTAACTGAAGGCTTATATCAAGGCTCCTAAAAGTTGTCATTCATTTTCGTGTACTTGTTTATTTCCAAACCTCTATGTATTGAATGCTTTGAATACTTTCTTCTCTGAATAAATCATTGCAGCTGATTAATGAACACTTATGAAATAATACTGTATATCCTCACTTAGTTTCTGTCCTTCTAAAGGACAGGTTCTCAACTACAGGTGAATTTTCCTCCTAGAATCATTTGCAAATGTCTGGAAACATTTTTTGATTGTCACCCCAGGGGCCTCTTACTGCCATCTAGTGAATAAGTGCAGTGCACGCCACAGCTCCCCACAGCTCCCCACTGCAACAGGTCAATTGTTGTTGTTGTTGTTATGTGCCGTCGAGTCAAACCTGACTCATAGCGACCCCTCCTTGGGTTTCCAAGGAAGTATCACTACGGAAGTAGGATTGCCCAACCTTCCTTCCGAGGAGTGGCTGGTGGGTTTGAACCGCCTGCCGTCTGGTTAGCAGGCAAGTGTCTTAGCCACTATGCTACCGGAGCAACATGTCATTAGAAGTTGAGAAACCCTGCTCAAGAGCAAGAGGCTGACTACTTTATAAACTTATGGGGCCCTAAAATTCACTGTGGTCATTCATTTTTCTCCCAAGGAAATTGTTAGGATGTTTTCCAGATAGGATTAGAGTGATGCAGATGTGTAAGCGCACAACTGTTGCCCAAAATGTTGGCAGTTTGAACCCACCCAGAGATGAATGTATACAGAGGGCTGGAGATCAGCTTCCAAAATATCATAGACTTGAAAACTCTGGAGCATTTCTACTCTGCACATACGCTGTCACCATGAGTCAGAAATGACTCATTAGCAACTAACAACAGCAAAATAACATATATTTGCAATATATGTGTATATATATATATATATATATATATGTTAAAAAGGGAGTTTATGTCTGCCATCTAATACCAAGGTCAATACTTTTAGCCCTGAGGCCATAGAGAGAGTAGATGGCTTCCTGACTCCAAAGCAGGTGCCCTTTCCATTATCTGCCTGGAGTATCACAAAATATGACCTGCGAGTTACAGACGATGCGTTATTAATATCATTTAGTCAGATCTAAACAACCTTATTACATGTGTCCTCCTGAGATAACTATCCTGTATTTGTTGTTGTTTGGTGCCACTGAGCCCATTCTGACTCAGCGCAACCCTTCGTACAACAGAACAACACTGCCTCCTCCTACATCATCATCACAGTCATTGCTGTGTTGGAACCATTATTGCAGCCACTGTGTCACTATCTCGTTGAGGTTCTTTCTCCTTTTCAGTGACAAGATGTCCTTCTCTAGGTACCAGTTCCACCTGACATGTTCAAAGTATGTGAAACAAAGTCTCACTAACCTTGCTTTGAAGGAGTATTCTTGTACTTCTTTCAAGACAGATTTGTTCACTCTTCTGGTGGTCCATGGTGTATTCAATATTCTTCATCAACACCATAATTCAAATGCATCAATTCTTTTTCAGTTTTCCTTATCCATTGTCCACCTTTCATATGCACATGAAGCAATTGAAAATACTATGTCTTGGATTAAGTGCACATTAATCTTCAAGGTGACATCTTTGCTTTTCAACACTTTAAAGAGGTTTTTTGCAGTAAATTATCTAATGAAATATATCATATGATATCTTGACTGCTGCTTCTATGGGCATTAGTTGTGGATCCAAGTAAATTAAAGCCTTGACAACTTCAGTCCTTTCTCCATTTATCATGATGTTGCTTATTGGCTCAGTTGAGGATTTTTTTTTTTTTCATTCTGTTGAGATGTACTCCATAAAGAAGTCTGTAGTCATTTGTCTTCGTCAGTAAGTGCTTCAAATCCTCTTCACTTTCATCAAGCAAGATTGTGTCATCTGCATAACACAGGCTGTTAATGAATCTTCCACCAATTCTAATACAGTGTTATTCTTCATATATATAGTCTAGCTTCTTGAATAACTTGCTCAGCATACAAATTGAATAAGTACGGAGAAAAGATACAACCTTGAGGCCCACCTTTCCTGATTTTAGACAACACAGTGACACCATGTTCTGTTAGTATGACTGCTTCTTTATCTATGTCCAAGTTCCACATGAGCCCAGTTAAGTGTTCTGGAATTCCCTTTCTTTGTAATGTTATCTGTAATTTGTTGTGGTGCATAAAGTCAAATACTTTTGCATAGTCAATAAAATACAGATGAGTATCTTTCTGGTATTCTCTGTTTTCAGCCAAGATCCATCTGACATCATCTATACTATCCTTTCCATATCCTTTTCTGAATACAGCTTGAATTTCTGGAAGCTTCCTGTTGATATACTACTGCAACCACTTTTTTAATTATCTTCAGCAATGTTTTACCTGCATGTGATATTAATGATATTGTTTGATAATTTTCACATTATGTTGGATCACCCAGCTTTGAAATTGGCACACATAACAATTTCTTCCTGTCGGTTGGCCAGGCAGCTGTATTCCAAATTTCTTGGCATAAGTGAGTGAGAGCTTCCAGGACTGCATCTGTTGGTTGAAACCTCAATGGATATTCTGTCAATTCATAGAAGCTTAGTTTTTTTTTTGCCATTTCCTTCAGTATAGCTTGGACTTGTTCCTTCAATAGCATCATTGGTTCTTGATTATATGGTTGCTCCTGAGATGATAGAAAGTCGACCAATTATTTTTGGTATAGTGTCTCTGTGTATTCTTTTCATCTTCTTTTGATGCTTCCTGCATTGTTTGGTATTTTGCTGAAACACTCCTTCAATATTGAAAATATTCAATATTGAAATATTGAAGAATTTTTTCTTTAGCTCTTTCAGCTCAAGAAATGCTGAGCCTGGTTTGTTTTATTATTTATTTATTTATTTATTTTTGGTTTTTGATTCCAAGTTTTTGCACATGTTATTATGATACTTTACCTTCTGCACCTGTCTTTTGAAATCTTCTAAGCTGTTTTACTCCATCATTTCTTCTATTTGCTTTAGCTACTATATGTTCAAGAGGCAGTTTCAGAGTCTATTCTGATATCAGTTTTGTTTTTCACTTTCTTTCCTGTCTTTTTAATGACCTTTTGCTTTCTCCATGTACAATGTCCTTGATAACATACAACTCATCTGGTCTTTGATCAGTGGTGTTCAATATATATATAAGATCCATTCCTGAGATGATCTCTGAATTCAGGTAGCATATACTCAAGGTTGTCCTTCAGCTCTCATAGACTTATTTTAATGTTCTTCAGCTTCAACTTGATCTTTCATATGTGTAATTGATAGTCTGTTCCACAGTTGGCCCTTGACCTTATTCTGATTGATGATAATGTGTTTCTCCATTCTCAGATGTATCCCATCTCTTGAGTTTCACTTGTGTAGTGGAACATTAGGAGCTCTGGTAGCATAATGCCTAAGGCACTTGACTGCTAACCAGAAGGCTGGCGGTTCAAATCCACCAGCCACTCCTCGGAAGGAAGGTTGGGCAATCCTACTTCCGTAGTGATACTGCCTCAGAAACCCAAGGAGCGGTCGCTATGAGTCGGAGCTGACTCGATGGCAAAATAATAACAACAACAACAGTGGAACATTTATGTTGTTACAAAAGGTACTTTCACAATTAAGTTGTTGCTCTTGCAAAATTCTATCATGCAATCTTTTTTTTTAATGCATTTCATTGAAATATAATTTATGTACAGTGAAATACACAAAACTAAAGTGACATGGGGAGCTCTGGTAGCATAGGGCCTAAGGCACTTGACTGCTAACCAGAAGGCTGGAGGTTCAAACCCAGCAGCCACTCCTTGGAAGGAAGGTTGAGCAATCTACATCCATAGTGATAACACCTCAGAAATCCAAGGATGGGTTGCTAAGAGTCAGGTACTACTTGACAGCACATAACAACAAAAACAACAAAGTGACATGTCATTGTATTTATTTTATTTATTTTTATTATCTTATTTTATTTATTTTTTTTTTTTTGCAGTGTTCCCTTCCCTCCACTTCTACCTCTGGCAACCAACAAAGAAAGTTTCCCTCCATATATAAATCTTTCCTCGTCCTTCCACAACAACAAACTAATACTATATTTCTCTTTCTGTGATTGATTTATTTCACTCAGAATAATGTCCTCCAAGTTCATCCATATTATGTGGTGTATTGCAGACTCTACATTATTCTCTAGTGCTGCATAGCATTCCATTATGTGTATGTGCCATAGTTTGGTCATCCACTCTTCCACTGATGGGCACGTAGGTTGTTTCCATCTTTTTGCTATTGTAGAGAGTGCTGTGATGAACATGAGTATGCATATATCTGTTCCTGTCCTGGCTCTCGCTCCTCTAGGATATACACTTAGTAATGGAGTTGCTGGGTCAAATGGTGTCTCCAATTCCCAATTTCTAAGGAATCACCATATTGCTTTCCACAGTGGTTGTATCACTATACCATCCCACCAGCAGTGTATGAGAGTCCCAATCTCTCCACATCACTGCCAGCATTTGTTATTTTCTGTCTCATTGAACCTTGCCATCAGTCCTGGGGTGAGACAATATCTCATTGTTGTTTTGATTTGCAATTCTTTGATGGACAGTGATTGTGAGCATCTCTTCATGTATTAGCTGGCCACCTGAATATCCTCCTTGGTGAAGTGTCTATTCATGTTTTCTGCCCATTTTTCAATTGGATTGTTAGTTCCTTTGGTGTTGAGCTTTTGGAATTTTCTATAAATCTTAGAGATAAGTTCTTTACCAAATATGTAATTATTGGCAAATATGAATTTGTTGCTGTCATTTTTGTAATGTGCTTTTTCATGGTGTCAATTTCTTTGTTCCATATAATTTTCTGTGCTGAGTTTGTTTTGTTCATGAATCATGTTATCACTTGCTTCACTGCTGTTGTTTTAGCATTTGCTAAACATTTGTGCTGGTCCTCCTTTTAATTTTGATGTGAAAGTTTATCATTTTTCTTTGAGGTTACCATGTGATTTATAGTTTTCTTCCCAAGTTTAGCACAGTCCATTCTATCTTGTAGTTGTCTTGACTTCCCTACCATCTAGGAGTTCTGCAATGACAGTTTTTTCCCTCTTTTTGGTTTGTAGTTGTCCTCATTTGTCAGTTGATGTCTCTGGTACCCTCTTTACAATCTTGTAGGCTTATTTACTTTGATAATTCCATAGCTGGGTTGGTTTCTACCTTATATCATCGTGTGTGTTAATGGTCAGGTGTTGTTGGCTGTTGTTGCTTCTGTGTCCAAAGGACTCCCTTTAGCATCTCTTGTAAGATTGGTCTGGTTTTAACAAATTCCCTTAATTTCTCCTTATCTGGAAATGTCCCAATTTCACCATCATATCTGAGGGACAGTTTTTCTGGGTACATAATTCTTGGTTGGAAATTTTTCTCCTTCAGGGTTTTATATATACCATCCCATTGTCTTCTCACCTGCATGCTTTCTGCTAAGAAATCTGAGCTTAGTCTTATTGGTTGCCCCTTATAGGTTACATTTTGTTCTTCCTGTGCTGCTCTCATGAGTCTTTCTTTGTCTTTGGTTTTGGTGAGTTTGATGATATGTCTTGGTGATTTTCTTTTGGAGTCTATCCTGTTTGAGATTCATTGGACTTCCTGAATGGGTATATTCTCATCTTTCATCATACAAGGAAAATTCTCTTCCAACAAATCTTCGACAATTTTCTCTATGGTTTTATTTGTCTCTTCTTGTTCTGGAATTCCAATTATTCGTAGGTTATTCCTTTTGATGGTATCCCACATGAACCTTAGGCTTTCTTCATTCTGTTTTGATATTTGTTCTGATTTATCCCATTCCAAAGAAGTGTTCAGGTATTTGCCTTCAAGCTCACTAATTCCGTTGATTCAATTCTGCTCCTTTGCCCATTCATTGTCTTTCTTATCTATTTCTGAAAATTTGGTATTAATCTTCTGGATTTCTGTGTGTAGATTTTGTATCATTTCTAATTTTTCATTTATTTTGTCATTTTGTTCTTGTATTTTCTTCTAAGGTTTTTTCTGTGTTTTCCTCAATTTAGTGAGTGTTTTTCTTGATCTGTCTCTCAAGTCATTGAAGATATCTAAATATAATTCTTTTGAATTCCTTATCAGGGAGTTCCAATGCTGCTTCTTCCTCAGGGATGTGTTTTGGGTCTGTATCCTGGTCCCTTTTTTCTCCTGCTTTATCTTGCTTCTTTGTGTGGACTGTGATGCTCTGTTGTCTCCAAGGCTTTGTGCCTTTTTGGGGTTTGTATTTAATTGGTGATTGGATGTCGGAGTGACTTGCCCATGATTTTCATTTTCTTTTTTTGTTTATATGTTATCTGTGCAAGCAAGGTACTGTGCTGTACTCATCTATTCACTAGTTGAGAGCACTTATGCACTTACCACCTGTCTCCTTTCCTTTTGTCAGCCTGTCATATGTCCCTGCCAACCTTAGCAAACAGAGTCTATTCTTAGGTCCCTGGAATCTGAATGAGAATGCTATTACTTTAAAATCCAAAATGGTTGCTACTTGTAAAGATACAAAATGGCTGCACCCTCGGTCACTTTAAATATCCAAAATGGCCACTGCTTGTAAACATTCAAAATTGTTGCAGCCTCAGTCACTTTAAATATCCAAAATGGCTGCCATGTTTAAACAATCAAAATGGCTGCACCCTCCAGACAGCAGAAAGTCAAAAGCTCACATTGTCTCCTTCCTTACCATTTCCCTTCCTAGTCATAGGTCACCTGTGCACTCATCCCTGCAGCCCTTGGTGACCAGGGCTGATCTTTAGGTCAATTCTAAGGGCCCAACACCACTTCGAAATAGTCAGGCTGTTGGTCCCATCATAGTAGCTGACAGTATGCAGCTCCAACTGTCTCTGTACTCACTGTTTTCATTCAGGTTTTTCCACTAGTTGGTGCCTAATCCACTTCTGTATAGTTCCTTTCAAAACTCAGGGCTCCAGGGTTATCTTCTGTATCTCTGTCAATTGATTTTTCTTTTCTTTGTTGAAGAGGGTCTGTGTTGCTTGTCTGCCTATTGCTCCATCTTACCGGAAGTCCGTACAATCTTTTTCATCTTTTCTGTTACCAAGGCCATATTTTCCAGCTGTTGATCCTCTTCTTTGTTTCTAATTTTTTCATTCATATCACCAGTAATTATCAACACATCTTAATTGCATCTTGATCAATTTCAGACCTCAGAAGTTGTGAAATTCTTCAATTTCTTCTTCTTCTTTGGCATTAGTAATTATGCATATATTTGAATACTAGTCATATTAACTTGTCTTCTTTGAAGGTGTATAAATGTTATCCTATCACTGACAGCACTATGCATCAGGATAGGTCTTGAAATGTTTTTCTTAACAATAAATGAAATGCTATTCCTCTTCAGTTTGTCATTCTCAGCATCATAGATCATAAGATTGTCTGATTTAAATGGCCAATACCCGTCCATTTCTTCTTACTAATGCCTAAGATATTGATCTTTATGTATTCCATTTTGTTTTGACAATCTTCAATTTCCCTCTATTCATGCTTCACATATTCCACATAACAGTTGTGTGTTGTTATTAGGTGCCATTAAGTCAGCTCTGACTCAGTTGACCCTATGTACAACCAAACAAAACATGTCCAGACCTGTGCCATCCTCACAGTCCTTTCTATACATGAGCGCATTATTGCAGTTATGATTATTAGTGGATGTTTTCAGCAGTTTCTTCTGATTTTGAGTCATGAAACATGAGCTAATGAAGGTCTTGACAGCTTTACTCTATCCATATTATTAAGGTCTACTCCACTTTGAGGAGCCAGCTGGTCCCTAGTATTTTGAACGCCATCCAACTTGAGGGTCTCATCTTCCTGCACTATATCAATGTCCCACTGCTCTTCATTAAGGTTTTCTTTGAATAGTTTTTCAGAACTGGATCTTCAGGTCCTCCTTCCTAGTATTTCTTTGGAAGCTGCACTGACACCTGCCTATCATGGGTGACCTTGCTGGTATTTGAAATACCAGTGGCATAGCTTTCATTATCACAGCAACCTGAAAGCCACCACAATACCAGTAATACAAACTGGCAAACGAGTAGTTGATAACTGTCCTAGAGCAAGAAAATATTCTACATAACATTCATAAATATAAGGCCTGATTTATAATGGGAGACTGGTACTGTAGTGCCTAAGGCATTTGACTAGCCACTCTTCAGAAAGAAAGTTGGGCAATCTACTTCCCGTAGTGATACTGCCTCAGCAACCCAAGGAGGGGTTGCTATGAGTTGGATCTGACTCAAAGGCAGTGAGTTTGGTTTTCATTTTGATTTATAACTACTGGTTGCTTTTATTTCTTGTTTTATGTTTCAAGAAATACCAGAAGGCTGGCGGTTCAAACCCACCAGCCACTCCTTGGAAGGAAGGTGGGCAATCTGCTTCCATAGTGATACTCCCTTGGAAACCCAAGGAGGGCTTGCTATGAGTTAGGTCCGACTCAACGGCACATAACAACAACAAATTGATATAGTCCAAATTCAACTCTAAGAACATGTTTATGTATTCCACCTAACTGTAACCTGGGAGGTCCTCCACATCCTTAAGGCAATCTACTTCCATAGAGATACCACCTCAGAAACCCAACGAGGGGTCACAATGAGTCAAAATCGACTCCACGTCAGTGAGTTTGTTTGTTTTTTGAGCTACATGTAGCAGTGTCAGCTATGTAGACCGTGGGAATAAATCATTTACTTGGAAAGAGCCTCATGTGTTTTTCATTCCAAGGAGCAAAAATGCTGACTCATTAACCCTTTTTCCAACACTTGCAGTTCCTAATGTGGTTATAGCTGTGCTCATCCATGCCTATTTACCTTGTGTTTGTGCTTCAGTCAGCCTCTTATTCAGCTTTTCCCAAAAAGTGAGTCTAATCATGTTGTTGAAAGTTTGATATGGTGACAGCACATAGTAAGTTCAACAAATGCCCACCGTCTTCTTATTGACTCCCACCATTAGTTTTACTCTTCAATTTATCATCTTGCTCTGAAAGTTATATACTATATCCATTTCCACCTTATTAACACATTTGAAAGGACAAAGGGTGAAACTATTAGGAACAAATATTTGTAAATAAGAATTTCAGACTAGATTACTTTATAAATGAGAATTACCTGCCACTGTCCCCTACTCCCTTCATACAAACCATGCCAGCTTCCCCACACTCTGGATGTTTGAGAGAAAGGAAGCTACCTTCCCAAACTCAGCATCTTGATGTTCCTCTGAGGATATCATTAGAAGACTCAACTCAGAAGAAATAACCATTTGAATATCTATCATCTCAAATAGGTCCTTACCTTTTTACACTCCGTATTTAATTTCTACCGACTGGTGTGTTTTCCATTCGAATGACTGACCTGAGGGTCTCTAGTGCACTAAGATGGGAGTAGAAGTTTGTGATAATCACTCACTTAAATAAATTTTCTGTTTGTATTCATCTAGTAATTTTCCTTTCTTCCTTGGCTACTACATCAAGTCTTTCTTTATTTAGGCTATTATCTTCCTTTTTATCAGACTTTCTTACTCCCCTATTTTCCTAGTATATTTTATGCTAAACACAGTCCAGCGTATCTGTACATAGGGTCCTTGAGATGAACTTTCTATCACTACAGACAGCACTATTTTCCTAGTTAGCTCTAAAATTAATCAAGTAAAAAATTTAAAAACTTATAATATAATTCATAACATTATGTAAAATTGGATTGTAGACTATTTTGGATGAAGCCAAAATGTTTTAAATTTCCTGGTAACTGAACTGTATAACTAAACTGAACCTTTGTCATTAGAATATATTTTTATCTACTTCTAACCACCTTCCTCTGCTAAATAAAATGCTCTATCCCTCAGTCAAAATGACTGTGCTAGAAAAAGCTTGCCAGCATTTTCTATCGGGACTTCCTGTCTGTAAAAGCCTCTACCCTAAATTTAGTAGAAAAGAGAGCTGGTAAAATCATGATGCTTATGGATATGGTCTTGACCTGAAGCTCAGCCTTTAAAGAACCATCTTTTTGTCATACCGTATGGTTGTGGTCACGCTTTGAGCATTGCTGAGCTCAGCATCCCAGTACCCAAGTATCAGCCTATCATGCCACAATCTCTGCCTTTGCAGGCAAAGCCCTTCCTTACTTTCCTAGTTTCCTGAGTCTTTGACCCAGTGAATGCTGTATTAGCTTTCTTTAAATCAAGTTTTTCTAAAGACCCAAATAAAGTGGTGTTTTGTTTTCTTTTGATTTGTTCACCTATAGCTCAGGTTCAGACACCTAGGCATTCTAAGACTTACTTTCTTTTGAAGGTGAATGTTCACTTCCCATTTTTCTTGTAATCAGTTCTTCATTTCACGAAGTCTGGCCAAATACTGATTCATTTATTTTGTATCCAGATACTAACTGAAAATATCACAAAACATGACACAATGAAAGCAAAATTATTCCAGAGGTTTGCTTTATGTACTCCTTTTTTGAAATTTTTCAGAATTTAGAAATATTTGAATTAATTTTTAAAATAAAAACTTTCCAAGGTTAACTGTGAAGATTATTCTAATGGATTATGAATATATAAAATATTGATATTTTGCTTAATTTATGTTCTTTCAATATTTAATGACATTTCTAAGTTCAGTATGAATAGGTTTTCAATTCTTTCTATGACATACCTAGTTTCTAAATATTTACAACAATGATGTTTCCATGTGCCTTTTGTATGACTCATTATGAAAAGATAGATTTTTTTGGCCTAGAAATATTTAGATTGGAATTTACCCTGCTTATATTCACAAGATAACTAGTACTTCTATATAACATTATGCTGTTAGATCAGACCATCTGTGTATTATTTCTGAGTCACAATTAGACCCACAATGTGGCAGCAGTATTTATTAACCAAATGCTTTTAAGAAAAGACTCTGGGTTTTGATAACTGCCCAGATTTTAATGCTGTCCATCTGGAGGGACAGCTTCATCAAAAGCGTACACGTAATCAATTTCTTTACTTCCTCAAGTCTACACTTGCCAGGAACAAAAAAAAAAAAAAAAAGTGAGTAATTATCTCCCAGAATTAATCCATTCTCCATCAACTGTTTTCAACATTGATATAAAGGAAATAAACTGATAAGCTCTACAATGACATGGGAAAGGAAATATGTCTTGTTGCTGAGAAGACCATTATACATACACACACCCACACACATTTACACACACACTAACATCAAATCAATTCCAAGCCATAGTGACTTCCATTAGATTCCCAAGGTGGTAAACCTTTATGGAAGTAGACTGCCTTATCTTCCTCCCATGGAGCAGCTGGGGGTTTTGAACTGCCAGCCTTCTGGTTAGCAGCCACATACCTTATCTACTACACCACCAGAGCTCCATATGAGAAGAGTTTAAAAGATTTAATCAGGAGTAAACTGATTATACTGCCCTCACCCACTTCAACTCCCACAGAGTTTCCAAGGCTGTAAATCTTTACAGAAAGCAGATCTTTGTCCTGCAGAATGGCTGGTGGGTTTGAACTACCAAGCTTTTGGTGAGTAGCTTTACTTTAACCACAGTGTCACTAGAGCTCCTCACATATCTTCCTAGATGGAGGCATTTCACCAACCCATATTTTCCAAACTTGCATGAAAGCAAGTTAAGCATTGAGATGAGTATCTCCAAATCTTTTTTTCTTGCTTTCTGGTTTAGAACAGATGTCCTAATTCTGTCAATAATTAAGCAGAAGTGGGAGAGAATGTCAGTGAAAATTTGAAAACAGAGGTCTTGAAGAACAGCGAACTGAGTTCAAGAAGTGTAAAAATTACTCAGCATAAAAATAATGAAAGTGGAAAAGAAATTTAAAGAGGCTCAAAAGATACCTCTCAGTGTGTTTAGCCTGGTTACCTTCCATGAGTCTAAAATTCTAGATTCAGACTATATTTGTACAGAAAGAGCTGTTTGAGACCCAGAATCAAAGTGAAATTTTTCTGTCTTTACTTTGTACTTGAAGATATATTAAAAATATGGCATTGTCTTTAATTGTTAACTTGTATTCCAAATTTTCTTTTTTACCATCTGGATGCTCCCCACACAGAACAGCAAAATTATATTTCTCTATTTAGAGTGATTAATATGGATGGATCCTCATAGAGTGTTCTGGTACTAGGCTTCTTCTTCCATTATGCCCTGCAAGGCACTTTGCTTTCCATTAGGCCAGAATCCCATAACCATACTGGGCTGAGATACAGCTGTTACAGGTGAACTTAAAGATCAGTTATAAGAAACTGGAAAGTAATTGACTTTCTTGTAGGAAAGGAACTGAAGATTTGGTTTTGGTCTGAGTGGGGAGGACAAGAAAAGCTTTCCATGACGACACTGGGAAAATACTCTAAAAGACAGAATTTCTGTTGTAATAATGAAGGACATATCTTTTTGTATCTTAAATTTTTATATTGCTGCTAATTGAGCTATTAGAGTAAAGGATTCAAATATTATTTTCCATTGTCTGTATTTTAATAATTCATATATGTTGCAAAAGAGGTGAGCAGTGATTATCATCATTAACAATCTGTAATCATAAAAGTAAAGCTTTAACATGTTTCATATAACATAAAACCAAAAACCCAAATGTGCTGCCTTTGAGTCAGTTCTGACCCATAGTGACGACGTGTACAGAATAATACGGCTCCCTTCAGTTTTAAAGCTCTGAGCTTCCTAAAGCAGATCGCCAGCACTTGTTTTAAAGCATCTCTGTGAGGATTCAGATCACCAAACTGTCAGTCAGTCATTCAGCACTTAACCATTTGTGCCTCATAGGGATTCCTTTCATATATCACAATTATCTCTACAACTATTTCTTAACTGCTAAACCCATGGAAAAAACGGTTTCTTTTTCCAAGATTGAAACCTAAAAAAGAGGACAAACTTCAGCTTTTATAAAGTTGAAGGAAAGATCCTTGGCCCCTCTCAATTCATCACACAGATTATTTAGCATAAAATCTATTTTGAATTCTGTAAACAATAGATAGGATTTTCATTTAGGTGTTTTTGTACTTTTTTTGCATATAATATTATACCAGCTATTTGTTGTACTATGTAAAATGTTGGTTATTTAGGTTATTCCTAGGATTTTATCCAAAGGAGGAAGATGATTATTAAACATTCCTTGTTTCATAATTAAATGTGAACCAAACAATTTGTTTTGATATTTTGTCAAAGAAGTATCTTTAGCACTTTATAAATGGATATTGTATTACCTCTGACATAGAAGGTATAATCATGTTTTAAAGAAAGTCTCAAAGCCTTGAAATTAAACTATTATCTAAAACCAATTTTAGACAAAGTGGGTGGAATTCTCATTCATCATGAAAGTTAGAAATTTTATTGGAGAAAAAGTCATTTTTAGGAAAATGACACAAAGGTCAAAGAGCCAACCATGAATAATTTGAAAATTATTAATTACAAAAGAAAATTCTTCTCTACTGAAGTCTTTTCTTCCATAGCCATATTTACTATGCGTAGTTCAAAAAATTAAATGGACAGTGTGATACCTGTTGCCCATATCAACCCCACCATTTGTGCAGGGGCCATTTCATCAGGTATTCCAAAACACTTCATCTGAACTTGAGTTTCCAAAAAGCAAATGAAAGGACTGGTCTTACTTCACCTTTAATAAGGGCAATAGTATAAAACTAATATGTAATTTTAAGTGAATAAAATTTTCAGTATATATACCTTACAAGGCAGAATTTTCTACAAATCTGTAAACATGTAGGACAATTGCTATTGAAAATGATATATCAGAAAAGGTAATAATAAAAATATAATTAAAGCATTTCTTTGTGAGTACCATTTTGAATTCTATAAACAATAGACAGGATTTTCATTTAGGTATTTTTGTACT
>NW_006921791.1:1612692-1623670 GCF_000298275.1 Orycteropus afer afer
GAAGGAAGGTTGGGCATTCCTACTTCTGTAGTGATACTGCCTCGGAAACCCAAAGAGGGGTTGCTATGAGTCGGGGCTGACTCGATGGCAAATAACAACAACAACAATTTGTTGTACTATATAAAATATTGATCATTTAGGATATTCCTGGGATTTTGTCCAAAGAAGGGAAGACCATTATTAATCATTCCTTGTTTCTCAATCAAATGTGAACGAAATAATTTGTTTTTGTTATTCATAGAGAAATAGTTTCAGCACTGCTTCTTTTGTGAAGAATTTGTTTATAACCTTGACATCCAAAATTTTTCTAGTTTCTCATGATGACACATGCATACATTTGCACGTTCGTCAAAGCAGCTTTTGTAGTAGATCATTTTAAAGGCAAATGAGATTTGTGCTTTTTTAACTAAATCTAAGATGTTGAAATCATAGCCTTCTTTGGTAGCCTTCAGAGGGTGTGCTTATGAGATGCTCTAGGAAGGACAGGAAATTGTGTTTAGAGAATAGAAGAATGCTCTTCTACTGGGATATGTGGTACATAGTTGTGTGGAACTGTGATAATGGAACATTTTCTAAGCTCAATTTCCATAATTATTAATAGATCCTCCAAATACATTTATGTTTTTGTTTCAGGAGAGTTCTTTTATTTGTTGGTTTGGTTGGTGTTTTAGTTTAGTTTTGTTTTATTGCTTGTTTTGCTTCTTTCAATGTTTCAGTGGCTCATCTTCCTCTGCTAGTAACAAGAATGTACACACACACTTCACTTCTGTAACCTACTAACACAGGAAGTAGTAATTGAAGTGTGATTTCAGAATATTCTAATTGTGACAATATTATAATAGTTCTAGTTCTGGAAGGACCCTGGTACCTGGAAGCAGAATTCCAGACCCTGCCTGAATGGGCATAGCTCATGTTCCCACTGTGAAAATATAAGACTTAAGGAGATTGTTCTCTACAATCCTGTGGCATTCCACATTTCTCAAAATCTAGAAGGAACATATGCTTTGACACTTTACTATGAAATGCAGAGATTCTGGTCATCTCCAAGATTCAGCATAAAAGGAGAGAAGAAAACTGTTAGTGTTTAAGTAGTGAATAGACAGGTCACAGTGTCAACTGAGATAAAAGTACTTTTGAAACTCTTCTTCCTCGAACCCCTTCCTTTTATCCCAACTTGTCTTTGTTTCATCTCAATTTTGTAACACAGAAAAATATGCTCACAGTTTAAAAATAAATGCTTTTAATAGAAAGTCAGCTTATAGCTTGCTACAAAATAACTGCTGTTTTAGATTGGATTTTTCTGAGAAGATAAAGAATAATTATAATAAAGTATCTATAATTGAAGTCTACCTTTTATAAAGGATAGCCATTAAGTCTTTATTGCTGCAGCCTTTTTTTATTAGTATTAAAGAGTAAGAATTTATATCATACATTTAATCTCTAAAGTATCTTGGCAAACATTAAGTAATTTTTGCAGTAGCATTAAAAGGTAACATTATCTACATTTTTCAACTTGGTTCAGGAAAAACTAAGGTTAAGTGATTTCTGCACAGCCACAAATGGAGTTGGTGTCAGTCAGGATTAAAGTTTTTCATTTCATCTGCACTCTACTAGACCATGTCTCATATACTGTTGCAAGAACGGAACATTGTAGTAGTTTTTTTATTTTTTATGTTTTCCAAGCAGAAAATAGAGTAATAATCTTATGCTACTTTTAAGCTGTGTTCAGGTCAATAAGGATAGAAGCAGGATGAGAAGACAGGACAATGGATGCTGATAATATGAGGAACCAGTTACATGAATCTTGACTGAAGGGAGGGAAAGAAAAAAAAAAGTAGGTGGAATTTGAAGAAGACAGTTTGCATAGATTAAACAATGAGAAGGTAGAGATTTTGACTATTACATGCTATGTGTAAATAAAATAAGTAAATGTCTGTATTTATTTAAAGAGCTTATTGAATGTTATTGACAGATGTTAATTAATAAGTAAGGTCTTGTTTCTGGATTACTAATTAATTTCATTCCTTTACAGAATGTGCTCTGGAGATTTAAATTCTCTCAGCTGAAGGGATCTTCAGATGATGGAAAAACTCGAGTAAAGCTGCTATTTCAGAATCTAGACACCAAACAAATTGAGATGAAGGTAGGGAACAGAGTTTATCTGGCCTAACCAACCATACATAAAACTTAAATGGTCAGGTGATAAAAATTCCCATTTCATATATGCATACTTAAAAGTAAACAAGTAAGTCTAGAAGTATGAATCCTCTTTAAAAATCACACAGCAAATTATTCAAAAGAGTTCATAGTTTATCATATTAGGGATTTTATATACTAAGAATCTTTATCAGTTAAAAAGAATCTTTGATTCTGCTAAAAGTCACAAGTTTTTTTCCAGTAAATATTAGCAGTAAATCAATGTTTAAAAATGCATGAGAAGTCAAAATAAAGAAAGAGTTTTATAAAGTGCATTAAGTATATAATCTACTTTCCATAACATCAACAGCAAGCTGCTCTTTTAATTGAAAGGAATTTTAACATAACTTTCAAATTCATTACATTGAGCTGTCCTTTTACTCTTAATAAGAATTTATTTTTTCCATATACTTTTATATTTAAATATAGTCTTCACAAATCAGTTTAAATGTAGGCTGAAGAAAAGAAGAAAGATGAATTCAGAAAAGCACCTACAAGAAAAAAATGAAAAAAGAGAAGAAAACTTGTTTGGAAACACTTGTCAAGCACTTTTATTTTCTGATGGAACAATTCAGAGTAACATATCAAACAAGACATTGCTATATCAGAATGTTTAGCATCAGTTTTTAAGCTCTGTTGAGTTAAATAATGTTCCATAATTAGATATAGTTGAAATTATACAGAATTATTTGACATTTTATAGTTAAGGAATTATAAAATCAAACTCTGAATTCAAAGACTATTATTAGCTCACGTGTTGTATAAATGAGCAGTCAATGACAGTGGTACCACTGGGCTATTTTAGAGAGCTGCTGATTGTCAGGTTACCATGAACAAAGTTCAAGAGAAATTGCTCACCAATAGAAAAGGAATCCTAATGTATAGAGAGACAGAAAAAACTTGAAATAATTGTATCTGATATTTTATTTACATTGCTATGACCATCATTGGTAAAATTATCTAATTTTCTTATAGTTTTTTTTTTTTTTTTTTAAACTATTTATCTATGGGGATTATTTCAGGGAAAAGCTCCCTAATTCATAGTCCCTTCCAAGTGAGAGCATGGTGGACACACCATGAAAATCAGTTCACAAGTATGCTCTTTAGGTTTTTAAAGCTTTAGCGTATCTAATTGGCCTCCAGCAGAACACCTATCTTTCCCCCAAGACACATGCTTTGGGAAAGTCTAATTGCTTATGTGACATCTGAAATATACTTTTGACAGGCTATAATGGTTTCATTATATTTAAAATATTTTATTTATTTTTTTAATAAAACGTCAACTTTTGGTTATTTGTGTTAATAAAAGAAGTAGAGGCATGATAATCTAAAACAGATAGTTTTGAAAATTAATATACTACATTAATTTTTTGTGCATGTTTTGAAACAAACTGTTTCTTAGCAGCATTTTATTTAGACTACATCAATTTCTATTTTCATTTGATGGAGAAGAGAAAATTCTAGAAAAGTTGTAATGTCTATAGAGACAGATACAGGATTTGTAGGGCTTGAAACAATGTGAGAGCTCCTGTTTAAGAAAAAATTGTTGTTGTTGTTGTTATGTGCCATCGAGTCGGACCAGACTCATAGCGACCCCTCCTTGGGTTTCCGAGGCAGTATCACTACAGATGTAGATTGCCTCATCTTCCTTCTGAGGAGTGGCTGGTGGGTTTAAACCTCCAGCCTTCTGGTTAGCAGTCAAGTGCCTTAGGCACTACGCTACCAGAGCTCCCAAGAAAAAAATTAGAAATTACAAATAAAATTACCTAGTTACATAGGAAAATGAGTATGAAACACATACACACACACACACACACACTCACACACGTAAATATATCCCAACCAACCCAAACCCAATATACCCACAACTCAATTCTTTTCCCTACACCAGATTCCCAGGTTGCCTAAGGTTTCTCTTATGCCACCACATAAACCAAACCAAAACCAAACCAAGTGCCATTGAGCTGAATCTAACTCATAACGACCCCAGTTGCATTTCTGAGGCAGTAAATCTTTATGGAAGTAGATTGCCCTGTCTTTCCTCCACAGAGTGGCTCATGTATTTGAACCACCAACCTTGTCGTTAGTAGTCAAATGCCTTAGGCACTGTACCACCAGAGCCCCTTATGCTACCCCATAGGAGGGGAAATGAAATGAAGGGGAAGTTGAGTAGAAAGAGAGGAAAGTCTGAACTAATTGCAGGTAAAATAAAGACCATATGAATAAATTGCTAAGGCCTCTTGCACAGCCTTGAAGGAGACATATGGGGGACTCGCAGTGACTAAGGCATTTGACTACTTACCAGAAGGTTGGTGGCTCAAACCCACCAGCCACTGCATGGAAGGAAAATAAGCCAATCTACTTCCACATAGATTTAACACCTTGAAACCCAGTCGGGGCCTCTATGGCTTGGAATCAACTTAATGGCAGTGGGAAAACAAACGTAATTAAATTTAAGGGAGGAAGAATGAAAATTAATATCAAAATAATTTGCTACATTCTTCCATAAAGAAGATAACATTCATGTAGGTAGCCCAAAATTAATAGTATATAGATTACAATCGTCATTTTCAGAAATTATCTTTACAAACTCAAGTGCTGCATTTTATTATAATTTACAGGATATAGAAAAACTTAGAAAATGACCCTTGAAGAAACTTTCCCACAGAAACTTTTGGAGTTAATACAGAGAGAAAACAAAGAAAAGCCCAGGAGATTGTATTCTGAATTGGAAATCAAGACTATTACAAATAAAGATTGTAAGACACATGTTTTCATAAATAATAAGGAAAATTGTATTACCTTAATACATTAGTTATCTAAGATTTTCAGAGAAAATGGTATCCTTATTAATGAAATTTTCTAGTAAAATGTGATCTGACCATGAAAAGATTAATCTTTTAATACTTAAAGAAAATCTGGAATATTTAACCAAAACACTGCCTTAGTAATTACTGCATAATTTAAAAAGCTGAGGCTTTGGAACCATGGAGTGGAACATTTATTCTTACCATCTATTATTTGAAAAAATGAAATACAGTTCAAGAATTTGGGATGATTCTGTAGTGATTCCAATTGCTGGAAATGTCAGGTTGTGGTGTATTTTTTCAATAAATTATTTGTTTATCTTTTTTTCTTTCTTTTCTTTTTTTAAATTTGCTCCTAAAGAAGGATATAGAGAACACAAAGTTTATTTTTTGAAGGATTTATCTTTATATTGTTCTGTTTAATTGAAATTATATGTATTTATGTGAATTATATAGTTAGATTTTACCAGCCCAAAGTTGGGCAGTTCAGACTCTTGGAACCAGAAGCACTTTGGATACAGGCCTGGTGATCTACTTCCAAAAGATTAGAGCCTTGAAAACTTGGGATAACCATGAGTTGGCATCAACTTTATGGCATCTAATAACAAAAACATTAGATTATAAAGATTAAATTTGAAGTACAATGCAGGGGACTATGGTATCCTTCCCCAGTTCTCTCAAACATTTCCACACCCCTGCAGAGTGTGCACACACACACATCTTTGTATTTTACATGTTTCTTTATGATTAAATTTCTGTCTCTGAACTGAGCTTCCAAAGGACAGCTTTATTTCAGATTTTTATTTTCAACACTAAAACCAAACCAAACCCACTGCCATTGGGTCGATTCCAACATGATTAACACTTAATATGAGCACTTGTAAGTGGGTTTTGAATGAATAAATTAATGAAGAGACATAAATCTAATTAATATTGAAGGAATTACCAATAAACTAAAAAAATATTTCTATCAGTTCGGACAAAAATGATTTTTATTAGGATAAAATGAAACTAATTACTGCAGATAAAAGCATACATATTAGTTCCTGATATTCCATATGTGCATCTGTGAAACAGTGATTGTTCACTGAGAGCAATCCACAGTTTAATGAAGAATAATTGTATTTTTGAGAGAAACAATATCATGTATATTTCACACTATAATGATCTCTGAAGATCAACTCCTTTGAAAATTATTCTGCTGACATCAGAGACAACCACATTTGTCTGACATGGAAAGATGAAGATTGAATATGAACACAAATGTGTATTTAGAATTGCTTGAGGACTTGAAAGAGTAGAATTTGGCATGTTTTTGAACCTGAAGCCTGGCTGCTGAGTTTCCTTTACAATGGCACTGATAACCAGAGAATTTATTATTGACATGGGTGAGTTGTTAGTGCTGGAAAAACTTTTCAAGAAGCCAGATGGTGCAGAGAGAGAGAGGTACAACCCAGGCAAAATGTCATCAAATAGAGAAGTTCACATCTCCCATGTACATGAATCAGGAACTATTATTATTACATGTTCCTCAGTATAGATGGATATAAATAAGAAGAGCCAAAATGCAATCCCACTTCCAAAATATCTCTCTGAAATAATTTTTTCAACAGTTCTGAGGAAAGCTGGAACAAAAACAAAGCATTTTTTTATTTGCATGTTATTATGAGCTTCTCCAGCAGGCTGATAAATTGATCCATTCAAGAAAAATACGGTAGCTGCTTTTAGACTGTATGGGCATGACATCTTTATTTTGGTTTCGAGTCTATCATAGCTGTGTACATATAACTACAATATATTCAAACTCACTGAAAGATTTAGTTGAAGTAAATCTATTTTCTAAGGAGTGGCAACTAGCAAGTTCATTGTTATTAAATTGCTAACATTTTAGAGATGAGGAAATTAAGACAGAGAGGTTAAATAATTTACCCATTGTTACACAGCTGGTAAGAGGCAGGCCACAAACCAGAACCCAGCTTTCTCATACCTTGGATCTGCCACATTTCTTTTCCTATATATACTTTTGTTTCATAAACTTGCTGCTGCTTAGTAAGGCCCTAGTGGGCGGAGAGATTGCTCCCAAGAAAAACTTCTGGAATGTCTCAACAGCCAACTCTGAAATGGGAAATTGTTTAGGGCCCAAGGAGGAGAAAATTTATATTCTCTGACAAGAACCCCATTCATTACCTGTGTGGATACTCATTTCTTGAGATGAACTAAGGTTGAGCAAGTAAATAGACCTGGGATTCAAAAGGCAGTTCTCTTGACTCACTAGTCACAGTTTAACTATTTAAACTTGAATTGGCCTCAGAAAAATTGATAAAGTCTCACTAGTTAGTATTGAAGAAGTCTAGACATAGTACAAGACTCAGCTCCCTGAGGCACTGACCATGAAGCCGTGATTGTGTATTCTGTCCCATGTTCTCTGATTGTTTCAGGTGAAAACATATTCCAGGCATGACTTTTTCTTATATGTCCCCACAACAATATATAAAACACTTCTCACTATTTAATGGTTGCTCCAAACTTAGGTCTATTTGACTTTTACAATAAAAATTCCTCTTCAGGATGTACCTCTCACTTCTGGGCAGTGCTGCTCTCAGCCTCAATGTGACTGGAATATCTAGCCGACATCTTTACTCAAGAGCAATAAATGCAGGCAGTGCTATTGGATTCACCAGGATCAGGAATATATATTCAGACGTGTAGTTCTTACCTTTCCTACTTAAGTAATATGTTTGACTTGACAGTTGAAAATTAAAAGCCATCAAGGTTCCCCTTGGCTGACTTTTCCCTTAAGCTAGTATAACCTAAACCAAACCCACTGCCATTAAGCTGATTCAGACTCATAGTGACCCCCTTAGGGTTTCTGAGTCTGTAAATCTTTATGGAAACAGACTGCTTCATCTTTTTCCTACAGACCATCTGGTAGGTTCTAACCACCTACCTTTTGGCTAACAGCCCAATGACTTAGCCACAGTCCCACCAGAGCTCCTTTTCAGCTAGCACTGCAGGTACAAATTCACAACCAAGATCACTGATGTGAAAAAGTTCATAATATGTCTTTACATTTTACAATCAAATTTAATTTTTAGACAATATTCTATGAAGAAATGTTATGTACCGTAGGTAAAGTACACTCAACTCAGCTATTTATCAATCATTTCAATTCACAATCCAATCACATATTCTTTTTAAATTACTCCCCTGTCCAAGCATTGAATGAACACTCCAGTTCGAGGAAGGCATTTACACAAAGGCCCCCACAGTGACAGTGGAGTGGGGCTAGTTTACTTCCAGTTATTACTACATTCACCTGTTCTTCAATTCCCTCTCTATCCTGCCCTCAGCTCAAGCACTCTGGCTCCACATCTAGTACCATGCCCCTCACAGGCATCAATAGATGTTGATTTACATCACTACTCTGAAAAGACTCACCCCATACAACTCCTGGGACCGATGATATTCAAAACTCTCTGAAATGGTGGTTCATATTCTATGTGGTCACCTACTCAGTCCCTATCTCCATCTCATACATCTGGTAATTGGACCTATAGACAGGACCTTGCTATCCCTGGCTCACAGCTATGTTCCATAGTACTCCCCCAGGATTGGCTAGGGGTGAGAAAAGAGAGGTAAGTATACAATTGCCTATTTACAGCCTATTATTGTTTTTCCTCTCTCCAAATGAAAGGGTATTTTCTCTGTGTGCAAGTGCTGAAGGCTTTGAAGTTAGCAAAAAAAAAATGTCAAGTAATTCAGGAAGCCTGTAGCAGCTGGAAAAAGCAAAGAAACAAATTATTTCCAAGAGCCTCCAAAACAAACACAGCCCTACCAACACCTAGATTTTAGCCCATGAGACTCATGTCTGACTTCCAACCTACAGAAATTTAAGATAATAAATCTGTTGTTTTAAACCACTAAGTTTTCTTATTTTGTTATACCAGAAACTGAAAAGTAATACACCAAACAGTGTCTCAAAAACATCATTCTACAATGCTGGCCTGCAAGGACTTTAATCCAGCGGCCCCAGTCTCTCATCTACCACAACTTTTGTTCTTGTACCTTACTCTTTATGATTCTATTCTTTCCCATTCTATAGAACATTCTATTATTCAGTGGTCTGATAAACACTTCCTTACAGGACAACACAAAACTCAAGTGCACTTTTATTCTGTGAAACCTTACCCAATTAACACCAGGCATGGTCATTTTTTTTTTTTTTTTTATGTATCATAGAAAAAGAAGGCCAGCAATAGTCAATTCAGGTTTGATACAGTGTCCTAGAGTACCCTCATTATAGATCCAGACATTTCCTGTTCTTCTTCTATGTCATTCTGATGATAGCATACATCACAATGTATAACAATATTTAGTTTGTTTTATATTTTCTGTTTCCTCCACATATTACTCACATTGAAAGGTGAGAGGTTATTGGCATCCAAAGTGACTGATACATATGTTGCTGTTGTTGTTAGTTGCCTCTCAAGTACTCTCTGATTCCTGGAGACCTTACGTATAACAGAAAGAAACATTGCCCAGTCCAGTGCCATCTTCATGATTTTTGGCATGTTTGAGTCCATTATTGCCAATATTGTGTCAACCATCATGTCAAGGAATACCCTCATTTTTGCTGACCTTCTACTGTTCCAGCCATAATGTCCTTTTCTACTTATTGGACTTTCCTGATGATATGTCCAAAGCAAGAGAGCCAAAGACTCACTACCCTCACTCCTAAGTATCATTTTGTTTGTTGTATTTCTTCTAAAACTGATTTTTTCATCCTTTTGGCAGTGTATGTTATATCCAATATTCTTCATCAATACCACACACAATTCAAATGCACACATTCTTCTTCTCTCTTCCTTTTTCATTGTCCAACTTGCACATGCATATGAAGCAATCAAAAAACCTAACTTAAAGTCAGGTGCACCTTAGTCATCAAACGAACATCTTTACTTTTGAAAATGTTAGAGAAGTCTAAGAGATGCCTAAAAACATTTGAATGAATAAGTAAAGTATACATAGTTCACGAACAGCATCACCTGGAAATCATGAGCCTTTTGTTTTTAGTGGTAATTTGCTAACTTTGCCTATAAACAGGTAATCAGAGTTGTTCATGGTGGCTGCCTATACACTAAGTCTTTTTGTTTCCTTGTTTGTTTGTTTAGTCTTCATAGTAACTCATTTATTTCAGAGGATTTCAGTGTTTTGACTGTTCTCACTCCTTGTTTCCTTAATAGGCTTTTTCCATACTTAAGAAACTAAATGTGTTCTTTAAGGCTTTACTGGATCCCCATTTATCTCTGAAGTTGCTTGGCAAAACTGAGACATCAATTTATAATGATTATTTTAATGAAATCCTACATTCCTATAACTTCACCCAATAATCATGATACAAGTAAGCACTGAAATTTTATTAAAAGGACTGGTGATGAAAGAGAGCCATACTACAATAACAAATGGTTGTCAGACCTTGTCCCTGTGGATGCCCTGTGCAGTTGTTCTCATAAAAACCTCTGTCCTGCAGCCACTCCTGGCTGTTCTTCTCCTTGGGTAAGATTGCTGGCTCAGGGTCCCTAGAGAGGCTGTTTCCTACTGTGGTATCCATGCAGACTGTGATTTTGTGATTTCTTTTCATTATGTCTGATGTCGAGGAACCTAACCATGCCTATGAGTTTGTAACACTTGGTACCACATGAGCAGGATTTTCTCACATTAATATGTTGCTGTTTGTTTGTTTAGAAAGGGCATTCAGGATTCAGTGGTAGAATTCTAGTCTTCAGAGTTGTTGTTGTTGTTGTTGTTAAGTGCCGTCGAGTCATTTCCGACTCACACGACCCCATGCACAGCAGAACGAAACACTGCCCGATCCCGGGCCAGCCCCACAATCCCTGCTATACTTGAGCCCATCATCGCAGCCACCGTATCAATCCATCTCATTGAAGGCCTCCCCCTCTTTCGTCGACCCTCCA
>NW_006921791.1:1626610-1642708 GCF_000298275.1 Orycteropus afer afer
TTTGTCTTCCTGGGTTTTACCCCTTTCTCCTGCTCTTCCGGCCTGCTACTCTGTGCTACGCCCGTGCTTACCTTGCTCCCGGAGACCCGGTCCCTCTCAGGAGGGTAACAAGGGAAAGTGTTCAGTGCAGATCAGTGAGTAAGCACAAGCCCGCCTGTGCTTACCTTGCTCCTGGAGACCCCAATTCCATTCCCAGTCAATGCACATCATGCACAGAAAATGCGTCTGTTAACGAAGGTTTGTGTGTTGCTGTGATGCTAAACAAGTTTCAGTAAAGATTCCAAACTAAGGCAAAGTAGGAAGAAAGTCTTGTTGATCAACTTCTGAAAATCCTATGGATCCCATAGTCCTGTCCCCAATCACAGGGATGGCACAGCACCAGGCAGCATTTCTTGCCATTGAACAGAGTTTCCATGTATTAGCACCAACTGAGTGGCAGCTGTACTGATTACCTAGTGCTACTCTGACAAGAATATACCACAAATGGGATGCCCTTAACAAAAAGGAGTTTATTCTCTTACAGTTTGGAAGCTAGAAGCCCAAGTTCAAAGTGCCAGGCTAGCCCCTAGATCTTGGTCTTCAGGTCTGTCTCTGGCTTCTGGCCCACTGAAGCTAAGGCATCTCTTCACTCAGGCAGCTACTGGCTACTGAGGCCAACAAGCCCAAGGTCAACAAATAAAATGGCACAGTCCTCATTTTGCCAAACTACACGGCAGGCCATTAATTCAAGTCCATTGTAAGTCCCAAGATCAGCAGAGCATGGCAGACTGATGAACAACCACACATCTATGTGCAGGATCCAAGTGTGCCATAAGCTAGAGACCATTCCCAAAGCTGCAGCTTATATACAAGAAGCAGACCACACCCAAAGGCAGCTACTCAGCTGCTCACAGTAGATTCCACCATGGAGTTGATTACCAGTCTCATCATGTGGAATACTACAACCAGCTGCCCAACCACTCAACCAGGCCTAGCCAAGTTGACAAAAAAAACTTAACCATAAAAGCAGCTAACACCACCACCAACTGTTTAAAGAAAGGGCTCTGAGGAAGGCCCAGATCCAAACAGGAAAGATCACTGCTGTTGTTGTTGTTGTTGGTTTGCCTCTAAATCATAGCTATCATATGTGACAGAGTAGAACTGTCAATAAGGTTTTCATGGCTGTAATCTTTATGGAAGCAGAACACCAGGACTGTCTCCTGAAGAACTGATGGGTGGGTTCAAACCTCCAATCTATTGGTTAGTAGCTGAGTACTTAACTGTTGCACTACCAGGGCTCCTTGAAATACCACTACTTATGATCATTTCATTCATCAAGTATTTTCACTTCATAAAACACATTAGTAAGCTCATTTCACTTTCTAAAATACTCTGTAAATTATTATCTACACCATGGCGGCATAGTGCTAAGGCATTTGACTGCTAATCAAAAGGCTGGAAGTTCAAGTCCACCAGCCACTCCTCAGAAGGAAGCTTGGGCAATCTACTTCTGAAGTGATACTGCCTCCGAAACCCAAGGAGGGGTTGCTATGAGTCAGATCTGACTCAATGGCAAACACAACAACAACAACACCCAGACCTACATATCTTAAAAGTTTGGAAACTAAGGTTCAAAGAAATGTCAATGATTAATAACAGGAAGGAGCTCTGGTAATGTAGTACTTAAGACATTTGACTGCTAACCAGAAAGCTGGTGGTTCAAATGCACCAGCCACTCCTCTGAAGGAAGGTTGGGCAATCTACTTCTGTAGTGATACCACCTAAGAAACCCAAGGAGGGGTCACTATGAGTCAGATCCCACTTGATGGCACTGTGTTTGGTTTTGGTTTTAGAGTCAAATTAAGCCTTAAATATCTGCCTCCGCATCCTAATAGTGAATACTAAGAGAAGGCAGGAAATGGGTTAGATTAACTGCCACTGGGAATTAGTGAAAGAAAATAATTTTATAGCCAAGGACAGCATATCTATTTTGTTTGAAGTTAAGTGGATTTGGTTGGAACAGGAAGTATCATAAGTAAAGGCATAATTTTAGTTTCTTTCACTAATGAAAATTGGTAGAAACATTAACAAATCTTTGACATATACATTGCCCAAACCAGTGGTGGTCTGGCAAATGTTCAACAACTGGCAGGGGAAGAGGAGGCATTGTAAACCTCTGATTTGTAGCATTTGCTGCTTTCCGTGGTAAAAATATCCCTGCCATGGCCAAATTCAAACTACCCATATGGCATCAACTGGCTCATAAAATATCTGAAAAGTAACAATCAGCTCTCGCAAGCCAGATCCAAAGCACCATTGGAACAAAGCAGCCCCAAATTCTTACTTGAGCTCTACCAGATAAATAAACCTTAAATACAGAAACTACCCTCTAATTCCATGGGGGTGGAGAGGAGTATCTAGAGAAGTTAAAAATCTTTTCTTTTCTTGAACTTAGTTCCAATTGACTTGATCATAATAACTTCATGACTATTTGATGGACAGATGGAGGTGTTGGAAACAATTTCTGGCAGTCCCTCGGAAAAGTGATTCACTGAGCTGTAGCTTGCTTTGTTGCCTGCCTGTGTGATCATGGATGATGGTTTTGAATAGGAGAAATGCTATGAAATCAGAAAGCCTGACAGTTCTACCAGTTGGAATTTCAGTTCTAAAAATTCTCTGAGTCACAAGTTTTGGATGCTGCAGCCTTGAATGCTCTTAGCACTCCACTTTGATGCTGTGAACAACTCAATTAATAGAATTTGGCTCTATACCTCAGCCTGCGATCTCTCTGACTGAAGTCATCATTTTCTCATTCTGAGAAGTAAATATATGTAGAATCTACCAAATGTAATATAACCAGCTGTCCCAACTGTGCTCAGTAGCGTTAATGTTCACCTTTAAAAAAAAAAAAAAAAATCAAGGAGAGAAAAGTAGATTTAATTGAAGGTTTTTAAGAAAGAGTCACTTGTGAACTAAGTATACAAACTCACTGCCGACGAGTCAGATCCGACTCATAGCAATCACTCCTTGGGTTTCTGAGGTGGTATCTCTATGGAAGTAGGTTGCCCAACCTTCCTTCCCAGGAGTGGCTGGTGGAAAGTTCCCCTGTTGTACATAAAATACAGTCCTTGGAGTGAGATACAAAAAAGTCATTTCACTAATTGTCCTGCCTGTGTGACCAACCTGAGCCAGCCCTGACCATCCCTCAGTGCTCCAGACATTCCAGCCACGCTGCATAATCCCTACTTCTAGATCATGCCATGCAGTATCTTATCTCCAGACCTTTGTTTCACTTCATTTCTCAGGTTATCTTTCTGATGAAGTTCTGTTCTTTCAACATTCATTTGGAAACTATTTTTGAGCATTTACTATATCCAAGGTTCTCTGCTCCACCACTCATCTGTCAGTTTGTTGTACTGTAGTGGCTTACATGTTACATTTCAAATACCAGCAAGGTCACACATGGTGCACAGGTTTCAGCAGAGCTTCCAGACTGAGACAGACTAGGAAGAAGGAAGGGGCCATCCACTTCTCAAAGAATTGGCCAGTAAAAGCCTTACGAATAGCAGTGAAACACTGTCTGATATATTACTGGAAAACTTGATGAAAAGTCCTGAAACACTGTCTGATATAGTGCCGAAGATAAGGTGTCTCTACTAATGCAAAAAATTTCCTGTTAATACTGGAATGTATAAATGATTAGGTTAGAGAGAGAGAGAAATACATTTAGAACTTAATTACAATATTGTTATAGGTGCAGTAAAAGTGTATAAAGAAAGTACTCTCAGGGCACAGAAAAGTGAAATGAGTGACTCTTTCTTAAAAACCTTCAATTAAATCTACTTTTCTCTCCTTGATTGTAATTCTATTAAGGCAATCTTCCCTTTCTTAGAGATACTTATGCATTTTTGTATCGCTGCTTCAATATCAATCACTCCTATCACTGTACAGCCATGAAATGTGAGTTCCTCAAGGTGAAGATTCTTGAATTTTCCATCTGTGTATTCTCCATTGCACCAGCGTGTGGCTTTGCATTATAGATGTTCAATAAATGTTTCCTGCAATTAACTGTACCTTGAAAACTCTATTAATGCATAAATTCATTCTTTTCAAGGAGACTTGACAGATGGGCTTCCTGATCCTACCTCCAGCTTCTCTTAGCATTGGTGAAAGACCATGAGCTGCTTAAAGCAGATATTTGAGCCTAAACTAGCCAAAAGCCTCCACTTTGGAGCCACCATTAATTTTGTTTGTCCAGAGAAGCAGAAGCAGGAACAGCATCTATATAAGAAGCCCATATTCATTTTCTTTTCTGACCTCTAGTATTGGAGATTTACAAGTGGCCAAGAAAGTTGATGCTTAAGAACAATGGCCTGATAAACAAAGTTATCAATCTGGGCCCAGTGTAAACCAAGGAAAAACTCTAGTCACCTTATGACAAGGCATTCAGAACTTTCAAGATAAAATGAAAGGTTACCCAGAAGCCTATCAGTAAATTTCATTTTCCCAGAATATTTATAATAAATCCAGAGGCATGTTATGAACCTGTTTTGGTATATATTGAGTATTCATAAAGCTTCAATTTCTGTCAGACCAATTTAAAAAACCCATTGTCCTAATAGGTTAGTATCTTTATTCTCTTGTGATTTAATTTGTTTTAATATTCTGTGGGGAAATTTTCAAGTAGGCGCATTGTTAGTTTCACTGAGAGAGTTTCCCCTGATAAATGTTTTATCTTGCAAGATAGAAATATAACTGATGAGCTCTGCAGCTGGGAGAACTTGGAGAACAGCATGTTTATTTTACTTCTCTTTCAGTTACAAGTCCAGTCATAGATTATATCACCTAATCAGCCAAATGTTATTCTCATAACTTTATTTTTCTAATTTTTTTTGTCTTTGAAGGGACCATCTCTGTTAAGCTTTATCAGAATGTTAGTTTTGTAAATAAAATATAATGTTTCAACCCAAGAAAATAGATATAAAATATGTTTTTTTTGACAAAGATTTAACAAGGGAAAAAATAGTCACAGCAATGTCTTGAATCTGAAGTGCCAGACAGCTGGAACGTCTTATCTCAGCCACTTACTGGGTGGAAAAGTTATCTCATCTCTGATTTACACATGAGGAAACCGATGCCCAGTTTGCTTAATTCACTGCTCACCGTGACCCAACTTTTATATGATGGAATGAGTGGATGTTAAAGTTTCAGACCAAAAGACCAAGTTCTTTCCACACACTATGTAGACGGCAACTATATTTTAAGCTCTCAAATTTCTGAGTTGGAAAAGACACTAAGGCACCTAACAACAGTAATTCATAACACAAACCAAACCCTTGCCACAATGTTAACTCACTTGTGGTACCATTAGTTGGAGCCACCTTTAAATTCCAGGATTAAGTGCTCATATTTAAATGAAGAGTTATTTATTGCTGTTCTCCTATTTTTCCAGATTACAGCATGAGGATGTGTGCCACTTTGCCTTCAAATTGTGTGGAATACTTGTCATATCTCATAAGTTAAAAGATTTACGTATTGTGAGGGATAGATTTATTAATTACTTTATGATTTTTAAACTGATGCATATCAAGAGGAAAACACAACACTGCTCCTGCACCTCAGCTGAGCTTAACAATAGCTGTTTAAATCCTTTGTGACAAAAATATTCCATTTCAGCACCAAAGGCTGTTTCTCAAACAACTTGATGTACTGCTAGGTGTTCTTGGTTTTTGTTTTTTTTTTTTTTTTTTTTCATCTTCAGGGTTTTTTTGAGATTTGGGAACAATAACAACAAATTAAAAAAAAAAAAAGTTTTCTGGAATGTATTTCTAACCACTTATGCATCTAAAAGTGGTGTGAGATTATTGACTGCATGCATTTGAAGGGAAATCGCTTATATATTTTTCACCTGATCTGTGCACACACTACCCGATTATAACATCCAAGAGCAGAAAACTTGCTTTGGGATTTGCAAAAAACACTTTCTTTGCAAAACCTTGGTATAAAAAGTAAATAAAGTGAAATAAATCAAGCTGCCTTCAGAACTCAAACTTTCTGTATAAGTCCTAAATGCAAAGAAACTATTACTTGGGAAAAGTGAATTTAATCTACTCAAGCTTCTTTGAATCTATGGGACTAAAGGATGGTTTGTCATATCTCTGTGTACTGCACTACCATTTTTTCAATACAAAAACACACTGGCAATCCTAAAACAATACTTTGCATCTGAAAATTATGGTACGTGATGCAAGCTATTGAAGAAAAGGTAAAGTAATTTGGAAGTCAGTTTTTTAAAATGGCTCATATATCTTCCATTATGAAAGAATGAGGGAGCTCTGGTAGCATAGTGCCTAAGGTACTTGACTGCTAATCAGAAGGCTGGCGGTTCAAACTCACCAGCTACTCCTCGGAAGGAAGATGGGGCAATCTACTTCTGTAGCAATACTGCTTGGTAAACCCAAGGAGGGGCCGCTATGATTCCGGTCTGACTCAACGGCACATAACAACAACAATGAAAGAATGAAGCATGGACCACATAGCTGTTTAGTCTTAAGAGCTGAAGCTTTCCATTTTAGCCCCTTTTTAATTGGACTTTTTTTTTCCTGAAATGAATTATATCCTTCCCTACTTCCATAAACAAAGTGTGCTCAATATAACTGTCCTATGAGTCAAGATTATAATATAAGCATCACTTTTAGGTTGAAATGTTTTATACTTTCTATGTTCCAGACACTGTGAGTACTGCTTTACATGAATTATTTCATTTAATCCCACAAATAACTCTGTGAATTGTGCATTATTAGTATCCGTTTTACATAAGAATATAGAGAACCTTCTATAAATGAGAGGACACTGGTGACCAACGATAAAATTCTTGCTTTCCATATGATTCTCAGCCAGTACACTTCATGTGCAGCCATAATCTGTCAATGGAGGATTGTGTTTTGCTATGATGCTGAACAAGTTTCAGCAGAGCTTTCAGATTAAGACAAAGAAGAAAGGCCTGGTGATCTATGATCGATCATTGGGTTCAGATGAGACCAAGCAGTGCTTCATTCCATTGTGCATGGGGTTGCCGTGAGTCGGTGTGGTAGTTCACTTTGTGTGTCAACTTGGCTGGGCCTGGTTGAGTGGCTGGGCAGCTGGTGGTAGGTATTCCCCATGATGAGACTGGCAATCAACTCCATAGTGGTATCTACCGCAAGCAGCTGAGTAGCTGCCTTTGGGATGTGGGCTGCTCCCTGTATTTAAGGAGAAGCCTTGGGAATGGTCTCTAGCCTACGGCACACTTGGACCCTGTATGTAGCCGTGTCATTGCTCAGCAGCCTGCCATGCTCTGCCAATCTTGGGACTTACAATGGACTTAAGTTAATAGCCTGCAGTGTGGTTTGGTAACATCGGGACTGTGCCTTTTTACATGTCAACCTTGGAGCTTCTCATCCTCAGCAGCCAGCAGCTGTCTGAGTGAACAAAAGCCTCTAGCTCCAGTGGGCTGGGAGCAGGAGGTGGAGCTGGACCCCAAGGTTGAAGGGCTTTCACCCAGCCCCTAGAGCCTGGCACTCTGAACTTGTACTTAAAGCCTCCCAATTGTAAGAATAAACTCCTGTTTGTTAAGGCCATCCCATTTGTGGTATATTCCTGTCAGAGTATCACTAGGTAACCAGAACAGTCAGAGTCAACTCAGTTGTAGCTAGCAGTAGCATAATAACAATCGCAAATGAAAAAGACTCTATTAATTTCAAGCATGTTGTTGTTGTCATGTGCCATTGAGTCGGACCGACTCGTAGTGACCCCTCCTTGGGTTTCCCAGGCAGTATCTCTACAGAAGTAGATTGCCCAAACTTCCTTCTGAGGAGTGGCTAGTGGGTTTGAACCACCAGCCTTCTGGTTAGCAGTCAAGTGCCTTAGGCACTATGCTACCAGAGCTCCTGAATTTCAAGCTTATACCCCCTCAAGTATAATGTTGTTGTTGTTGTTGTTATTAGGTGCCGTCAAGTCATCTCTGACTCAGCAACCCTATGTACTGCAGAACAAAACACTGCCCAGTCCTGTGCCAGCCCTGTGATCCTTGGTATACCTGAGCCCTTCATTTTAAGCACTGTGTCAATCCATCTTGTTGAGGGCCTTCCACTTTTTCACTCATCCTCCGCTTTACCAAGCATGAGATCCTTCTCCAGTGAATGGTCCCTTCCATTCCCTACACATGACCAAAGTAGGTGAGACAAAGTCTGGCCGTTCTTGCTTCCAAGGAATATTCCAGCTGCACTTCTTCCAGGACAGATTTGTTAATTCTTTTGGCAGTCCATGGTACTGTCAGCATTCTTTGCCATCACCACAACTCAAAACCATCAACTCTTCTTTGGTCTTTCTTATTCATTGTCCAGCTCTTACATGCATATGAGATGATTGAAAATACCATGGCTTGTGTCAGGTGCACTTTAATCTTCAAGGAGATACCCTTGCTCTTCAGACTTGAAAGAGGTCTTTTGCAGCAGATTTGCCCAGTACGTCATCTGATATCTTGACCGCTGCTTCCATTGGTGTTGATTGTAGAACCAAGTAATATGAAGTCTTTAACAACTTCTTTATTTTCACCATTTATTGTGATGCTGCTTATTTGTCCAGTTGTGAGGATTTTTTTTTTCTTTATACTGAGGTGTAATCCATACTGCAGATGTAGTCGTCAATCTTCATCAGTAAGTGCTTCAAGTCATCCTCATTTTCAACAAGCAAAGTTGTTTTGTCAGCATATCGCAGGTTGTTAATGAGTCTTCCCCCAATCCTGATGCCACATTCTTCTTCATATAGTCCACCTTCTTGGATTATTTGCTCAACATACAGATTGAAGATGTATTATGAAAGGGTACAACCCTGACACACTCACTTCTTGATTTTAAACCATGCAATTTCTCCTTGTTCTGTTCGAATGACAGCCTCCTGGTCTATGCACAAGTTCCTCATGAGTACAATTAAGTGTTCTGGAATTCCCATTCTTCTCAATGCTACCCATAATTTGTTATGACTCACACAATCGAATGCTTTGGCATAATCAATAAAACACAAGCAATCATCTTTCTGGTTTTATTTGCTTTCAGTCAAGATCATCTGACATCAGCAATGATATCCCTCATTCCATATCCTCTTCTAAGTTCAGGTTGTTTTTCTGGAAATTCTCTGTCAATGTACTGCTGCAACCATTTTTGAATTATCTTCAGTAAGATTTTACTTGCATAATGATATTATTTGATAACTTCCACATTCTGTGGGATCACCTTTCTTTGCAATGAGTACAAATATGGATCTTTTCCCATCAGGTATATGTCTTCCAAATTTCTTGGCATAGACAAGTGAGTGCCTCCAGCACAGAATCTGTTGAAACATCTCAATGAGTATTCCATTAATTCGTAGAGCCTTGTTTTTCACCACTTCCTTCAGTGCTGCTTCGACTTCTTCCTTCAAGACCATTAATTCTTGATCATGTGCCACCTCCTGAAATGAATGAACATTGACCAATACATTTCAGTACAATGACTCTGTATATTCCTTCCAGCTTCTTTTGATGTATCCTGCATCATTCAATATATTGCCCACAGAATCTTTCAATATTGCAACCAGAGGCTTCAATTTTTTCTTCAGTTCTTTCAGCTTGAGAAATGCCAAGTGTGTTCTTCCCTTCTGGTTCTCTAACTCCATGTCTTTGTGCATTTCATTATAATAACTCACTTTGTCTTCTTGAGCTTTCCTTTGAAATCTCTGTTTAGCTTTTTTTTTTTTTTTTTATCTTGTCATTTCTTCCATTTGCATTAGCTACTCTCTGTTCAAGGGCAAGTTTTAGCATCTCTTCTAACATCCATTTTGGTCTTTTCTTCATTTCCTGTCTTTTTAATGACATTTTGCTTTCTTCATAGATGATATTCTTGATGTCATGCAGCAATTTCTCTGGGTTTCAGTCATTGTTCAATGCATCAAATCTGTTCTTCAGATGGTCTCTAAATTCAGAAGGGATATATTCACAGTCATATTTTGGCTCTCGTGGACTTACTTTAATTGTCTTCAACTTCAGCTTGAACTTGCATATGAGCAGTTGATGGTCTGTTCCATAATCAGCTCCTGGCCTTGTTTTGGCTGAAGATATTGAGCTTTTCCATCACTTCTTGCAACAGATGTAGTCAGTCTGATTCCTGTGTATGCCATCTGGCAAAGTTCACATGTATAGCTGCCATTTGTGCTGTTGAAAAAAGATATTTGCAAAGAATATGTCGTTGGTCTAGCAAAATTCTATCATGTGATCTCCAGTATTATTTCTATCACCAAGGCCAAATTTTCCAACTACTAATGATTCTTCTGTTTCCAACTTTTGCATTCCAATCACCAATGATAATCACCATATCTTGATTTTATGTTCAGTCAATTTCAGACTGCAGAAGGTGGTAAAATCTTCAATTTCCTTATGTTCGGCTTTGGTCGTTGGTGCATAAATTGGAATAATAATAGTACTAACTGGCCTTCCTTGTAGGTGTGTGGATATTATCCTACCACTGACAGCATTGTATTTCAGGATAAATCTTGAAACATTCTTTCTGATGATAAATGGCACTCTATTCCTCTTCAATTTTTCCTTCCCAGCACAGTAGTTCGTATGGTTGTCTGATTAAAAATGGCCAAATATGGTCCATTTCAGCTCACTATTGCCTACAGTATCAATCTTTATGAGTTCCATTTCATTTTTGACAACTTCCAGTTTTATTAGATTCATACTTAGTTACATCCCATGTTGTAATTATGGATGTTTGCAACTGTTTCTTCTCATTTTAAGTCATGCCACACAAGGAAATGGAGGTCCCTAAAGTTCTACTTTATCCATTTCATTAAGGTTGGCTCTACTCTGATGAGGCAGCTCTTTCCCAGTCATATTTTGAGTGCCTTCTGACCTGAGGGGCTCATCTTCCAGCACTGTATTGGACAATGTATCAGGGCTACTCATAAAGTTGTCCAGTAATATATCAGATTGTGTTTCACTGCTATTCATGAGGTTTTCACTAGCCAATTCTTTAAGAAGTGGATGGCATCTTCCTTCTTCTGAGTCTGTCTCAGTCTGAAGCTCCACTGAAACCTGTCCACCATGAGCAACCCAGCTGGTGTTTGAAACACCAGTGGCACAGCTCCAGCCTCACAGCAACACCCAAGCCACAACTGCACGACAAACCAACTGACAATTTTCTCTCTCTTAGCTGTTCCAAACCCCTCTGCTCACTTCCTGGCCTTCCCTCTACCTGTTCCACCCTGGCTGCTGCTTCCTGCATGGGAAAATATAATATTAAAAAAAAAAATACTGAATAGTTTCAGGTTATTAGTTTTTTACAGATATTCTGTCCACCTTCATATTTATCAGTCTTTTGTAACTCCATTTTCTTGTGTCCATTATCCTTTCTTTGTTCTACCTTTATCAGTGGACAGATCTGAAGATGTAACAGCCCAATTTGCCAGGTGATGTGCATGAGCTTTGAGGCAGCTGCTTTTGTCATTATATACAGAATCCTTTTGTTTACTTCAAGATTCACAGCTGCTTTACAGATGATTGAGGCCTGGCATTGTGATCTACAGAGTAGTGAACATTTTCCATGTGACCCAACCTGTTTTATGCAGACAGCACTTGGTTACCATTGATAAAGAAAGAAGGTGTAAAGTAATACAATGTGCAGACTCCACATATGCTGAGTTAGGGAAGTTTCAAGCCTTTTGAGAATGTGTAATGTTGTCTTCATCCCAATGCTACTGTCATCTGATGAAGAGCACATCCTTTCTTTAGTGTAAGGGAGAATAAAAAAGAGCTAAATAGGACAGAAATGTTCATCATATTGTTTTATCAGCTGTCTACTATGTGCAAAACACTGAGGAGTGTACAAAGAGAAATCAATCAGGAAATCAGCTCAGGGAGTTGCAGGTAACATTCATGCACAAATACCTGGACACAGGATGGAAACTAGGGTGAGTGAGGTATGGATGAAGGGCAGGTACACCATGCTCCATAATACCATAACTCTGAGAATTTACAATATTATGACCCAGTTTACAAATAAGAAACTGTGTAAGCTCATGCATCATCCTTAAAATAGTATGTCATGCCTAGATCGTGCTTTAATATAATACAAGCTGCTTCCAGAGACTCAATGAGAGGGAAAGAGGATAGTCCAGATTTACATGGATAAGCCTACTTGAGGTGTAAAGAGGACTTGTCCCTCTCAATTGCCTGTGACAATTCTCTGTTCTCTCACTAAGAAAGAAGAGTTGACAATTAAAATGAAAACCTCATATCTCTCAGAATTTACTGTTAGGTAACATCTTTGCTAGCCTCAGTGCATGTTAATTTCAATGGGTGATTCAAAGAGCCATGGATGCTATTTAGCTATTACCCTGGAAAAAGGAATGAGAATGGTAGTTTATGAAAACAGGTGACTGGCTTGGCATTTAAATAAATGAAAACATCACCGAGCAGCCTGTTTATTAAATGTCATTATTAATCCTTTCCAAAACATGAAGAGCAGATATTTCTTATTAATTGAAAAAGAGAAATTATTCTACTAACTGGGTCATATTTCCTCTCTGTATTCTGTAGATCTCATTGCCCTGCTAGGATTTAATAAATATTAATAACAAACTGCTCTTGTACAAAGCATCTCTTCAAAGCTCACATATATAATTTCAATCAAGTATCATCTAACATGAAATATCTCAAATGTAATTTCATATATTAACAAAAACTATATAGTTAATAAAAGAACAATAAATAAAAAGCTTGACATTAAAAAGATTTGTCTACATACAATTGAATGTGTCAATATTTAAGTATGACTTACATTTATAATAAGAACACTCTAGCTTTGTTATTCTTTCACACTTCCCTAAATATGCAACAATTACTTTTCTATCTTTTGTTATTGATTATATTTTGAACTAATGTGAGACATTTTCACTGAACCAATTATAGTTCATTCTTTCCACAATGTTTCCATAATAAATTATCCATCTTACATGGAAAATAACTGGCACAAAGAGATTGCATGTTTATCTTGTGCCCGGTTTTGCAAGTAATACCTCAAGCAATTCACCCAACAGTTGAAGGAGATACATACTCTTATTATCCCAATTTTATAGGTAATGAAACCATGCTTTAGATAGACACTTCATCCAAAGAAATCCATTATCAGCAGAAAGGAAAACTAGGATGTGAATTCAGGGCTGTCAGTTTGCAGAGCCCATGCATGTAACTCCAATTTGAAACCACTCAAGGAGAGCATTAGTGGGAATCAATCAAGGTCTCCGTATTCGCAGTCCCATGATTCCTCCACTTGGCCACTGGATCCTACAGCCATTTCTCTTAAGGTCTGTGTTTCCTTTGTTCATGAGTTTTCTCAAGGAGATCTTATGAAATCAGATGTTTCATTTTGTGCAGAATGGGGAGAGGGGTGGATTAGATGTATTTCCAGCTCCTTGCAGTAAGATTGCACACTGGGCATTTAAAAGACCAATATCAGTAATTCTGTTCTATAATTCTTTTTAAATTTTCTTTTAAGCAAACATACTATAGCTTCAGATTTAGGTTATTTATGGTTCCAGAAGAGAGGAGTGTGTGTGTGTGTGTGTGTGTGTTGTTGTTGTTGTTAAGATGAAACCATCTTGAGGAGCTATTCATTGCAAATCAAAGTACTTAATATTAAGATTTTTAAGAGTTCTTCAGAGTAGGAAATAATAATTGCATGCACACAAGGTCAGTTTTTGTTCTCACCTTGTTAGAATTTATATCTCTAAGTGTCTTACATTTGAAATACCTCTCCACTTTAAAGACAGATACAGCTTTCATTTTTATTCGGGCACTTAAGTTAGAGTGGCAGAAAGTGAATAGGAAAAGATAGATATTTTGTCACTCAGATATTCTTTCTTTCTCTGGAGTGTAATGTAAGGAGAAATAGGCAAGAATGGCCCACAAGGTCTGCACTTAAGAGAGCCTCCTTTTACTCCTGTCCCCAGCATTGGGCCTGGTTTCAAGAGAACCCCTAAGTCTACAAGCATTTCTTGCACATACACACTATGTACCAGCATCTCAAGAAGGATACAGAGGAGGACATGGACAGTACTGATCATTATGGACCTAACCAGTGGAGTCAATGTTGCATCACCAGGATCAGGGTTCCCTGCTGTTTTAGAGCAAGAGGTATTGTTTGCTCTCCATCTTCCATTTTTCTTCATTGATAGATTGTAGAGGCCGTAATGGTATCAACTTGAGAACATATGAACTAAAGGGAAAAAAAATCCCATAAGATGCAACATTTGCAGGCTAGAAGATGAAGTAGAGAGGGCACAAGAAGGTGAAGACTCTGGTCTTCTGAACTCTACCCAAACGCTGTCATAGCAAAGGCTATGGGATCTAGGGGATTTTGGGGTTCAGGGAATTGTCTGCCAAGAAAGTACTTTTATGGCTAGAGGGCAAGAGCCGAGGTACAAGGTAGAGGAAAGGGATCAAGGTACTGGGTCCTTGCAGCCATTTAGAAGTCCAGCCTCAGGGCAGAAGAGAAGACCACGGGATTCCTGATGAGCTATACAATCTCATGGCCCAGCATGTGAAAGGAGGCAGAGATCCAGGATTGAAAGGTTGCCACAAACGGAATATATGCTGGCCTCTTGAGTCCATTTTGTTTCAGAGTGAAAAATCATTACATATACTAATTTATTTAATTACTTTTACTTAATATACTATTAAATATATCACTCTGTCCTACTGAAGGAGAAAATAAGAATGCTAGTTAAATTGCTTTTCAAAGTTGATTTTATTTAATACTTACTAATTTGAGAATTAAGGTTTTAATCTTCTAAATAAACCATTTTGTGTAGTTAAATTGAGAATGAAAAGGAAATTCTCAAGAGAATATTATGGTGTTTGGGGGAAATTATGCTAAGAACATAATAATAATAAAAGTGCTTAAAAGATCTAGACATATGTAACCAAGCATTTTTTTTTCTCTGTTAAAGAAGATTAAGATGCACTTAATGAACCACTATAATTTTGAAATGACTAGTAAAGCAACAGCCAGGAAAACATAATTAGAGCTCATCTTCTTAAAATTTTTCTTCTTAGAAATCCAAGTGAAAAAATCCCTTTAATTTTTTCACTCATGAGATCTTCTGATACCCCACCAATACCACCAAAATAATTTTTTTAAACAAGTGCTCACAACATACATGTATTTTAATATGAAAATACTTTAAAGTAATATCCTCCACCAGAACTGGAAACTTGGATTCTATATGTACTGTATGAATCAGAGTAGTTCAGATGATTTCATAAAGTATTCTGATGGTGAAAGTAAATGCTAATCATCGTCATGTGTACATGCGTTAAACATATTCCTCTCAATATGCTTCTGGAAACATTATATTCCTCCCAAAAGTCACTTAAGAGTGAATCTCCCACCTCATACAAAACACTTTGCCAGTCACATTTTAACTTAGTGCTCACATGTACAGATTTGGTTTCCTTTAGACTAAATTTCCTTGTGGCTCTTCTGGTACCTCACCCCTCTCCTCATCTCACCTCACTCATCTGCTTTCACAAATGGTAGAAAAGACTCTTGACAGCCATAAAAACAGTGGAGAGAAGTGAAACAAGTGAGGTTATGAACTGGCCTGTTGCTATTCCCATAAGAGGACCCACCAGTAAGACCTATCCCAAGACAGACTCCTAGAACCAACCAGTTAGGAGCAATTTTGTATCAATTGAGGCAGGAAATCAAGGGTGGTCATGAAAGAAAAGAATCAAGCACCGGGTATTTGCCTGCCTCTTCCCACCCCTTTGGTTGTTCCTCTCCAGATATCCACTTTTTTTACCTGATTGTGTGAGATGAGCTCTGAGGGAATGAAAGACATATTTTACTCATTACTATGACCGCAGCCAATGGGACAGTGCATGGGTCATTGTGTACACTTGATATTTTTAATTTTAAAAAAGTATGAATAAGAGGCGGGGCAAGATGGTGGACTAGGCAGAAGGATTGCACAGACCCTCTTCAACAAAGAAAAGGGAAACCAATTAACACAGACACAGAAGATAATCTTGGACCCCTG
>NW_006921791.1:1646979-1673940 GCF_000298275.1 Orycteropus afer afer
GGGGAGGAAGTGGGAGGGGAGCTGCTGCATTGTAAATTTTGGTCAATGTCATGAGACAAAGTATATGTGAACTGCTGTATGAAAAGTGAATTTATTCTGTAAATCTTCACCCAAATCCTAATAAAAAAAAAAAATTATGAATAGATGAACGAATATTGTATAGTTGAGGACAAATTAAACTAATACTTGTATTTCAAGCTTTCTTACTAGGTTTATTTCTAGTGAACTTTTGTTCTTTAAAAATAATGATTTTTGTTGTTGTTAGTTACCATCAAGTCAGCTCCAATCCTGTGTATAATAGGCCCAGTTTTGTACCGTGTTCATGATTATTGTTATATTTGAGTACATTATTGCAGTTATTATGTCAATCACCTCACTGATGATTTCCCTTTTCACTGGGCCTCTAATTTACAAAATACTGTGTATTTTCTAGCAAATGGTCTTTTCTAATAACATATTCAAAGTAACCAAGTCAGAGTCTCACCATCCTTGCTTCTAAAGAATATTCTGGTTGTTTTTCTCATAAGACTAATTTGTTCATTCTTTTGTCAGTTCATGGCATATTCCATATTCTTCACCAACACTGTGTTCGAATGTATAAGGTCTTCTTCTGTCTTCCTTTTTCATTATCCAATTTCTTCATGCATATGAGGTGATTGTAAAGACCATTGCTTGAAAAGCTAGTACCTATTAAGTGCATGCTTTACGCCAGAGGCTGTGCTATTTAATTAGTAGTAGTAGTAGTACTACTGGGAGCTCTGGTGGTGTAGTGTCTACGGCATTTGACTGCTAACCAGAAGACTGGTGGCTCAAATCTACCAGCAACTCCTCAGAAGGAAGACTGGGAAATCAACTTCAGCAGAGATAACACCTAGGAAACCCTAGGAGGGGTTGCTGTGAGTGGGACTGACTCAACAGCAGTGAGTTTGAGAGTAGTAGTACTGTAACTATAACTCTTGTTGTGGTCCTCTAGTGCCACTGTAACAGACATACCACAAATGTATGGCTTTAACAAACAGGGATTTATTCTCTTACAGTTTAAGAGGCTGTAAGTCCAAGTTCAGAGTGTCAGCTCTAGGGACTAGGTGAAGGTCCCTTGACCTTAGGCTTCAACTCTGCCTCTTACTCCCAGTCCACTGGGCCTGGAGAATTCTCTTAACTCAGGCAGCTGATGGCTGGTGAGACTGACAAACTCAAAGTCGACAAGTGAAATGGCACAGTTCAACATGCCATTGAACATGTTGGCAGGCCACTAGTTCAAGTCCAGAAACATTCTCAAGATAGACAGACAACATAGCAGGCCCCTGAGATAAAGATTTGGCCAAACACAGAATCCAGATGTACTAAAAAGCTCAAGATTTTCTCAAAGTGTCTTCATATATACTGGAAGCAGACCACATCCCTAAGGCATCTACTTAGCTGATTCCACCATGGTGTTGATTACCAGTCTCATCATGGGGAATAACTACACCTTGTTGTCCAGCCACTCAAAACCAGGCCCAGACAAGTTGACACATAACTTGAACTACCACAACTGTATTATTTAATTACTTGTCATAACAACCCTAGGAAACAAATACTAATTTTATCCACAGCTTATTGATAATGAAACTGGGATTCAGTGTGAGTAAGTTATTTACCTAAAGGCACAGAATTCTGAAAGATAGAGTCAAGATTTGAACCCAGGCAGTCTCACATCAGAGACCAAATTCTTATGTAGACTATACTGTTTATCCATGTTTATCATTGTGTGAAAAATTTAGTCAAATGAAATGTTGAGAAAAAAGACTTTCATTTCTACAGCCAATGAAGTCGGTGAATAACGTGGTCTATCACAGCCTCAAAAAAAAAAAAAAAATTGGTGGACATATGATCTCAGTTTAGTACTAGAACACAGTAAGATATTTTCTTAGTTACCTAAGGAACGAATGATGTTTTTTCCTCAAGTACACTTAGGTAAACATGGAGATAGCAGTAATGACCCACTGACCCGCTATTCTACAATGCTGAATGGATTGCTTTAGAAAGAGGGATCCTGCTTGACCAGCACATGCTTCAAGTGAAGATGGGATGGCTGAAAAGAAATAAGCTGATGAGTTGAGAAACTCAGGTGTCAGGCAGGACTCGGCAAAAACATAGATGGTGTACCATGATCCCCGGAACAAGAGAGGGTCATGTAACTTGAAATCAGTGGCCATTATTTGACCAAAAAATGCAGAAAAATTCATTTGAAGATTGTGTGTTGGTAAGTGAAAAAACAAAAAAAATGAGGATTGAATCACATTTTTTAATTGTCCACTCTCATTACTCTTAGAAATATAAAGCTTACAGTCTATCCCAGTTTGTCCTTAGATTCAGAAATGGTGGTTTATTTCTAAAACAATAATAAATCATAGTGTCACTGTATAAAAGCTTACAGTCACATGTCTTAGGCACTATGCCACCAGAGCTCCTTGTTTAAATTCGACTTTTAAAATGTTATGAAGAAACAATTATGTGTCCTATTTAAATAATCAAAAGGCATCTGGCAGTCATCTAGAATTGCCTTCATTTATTGAGTCCATACTCCATTCCAGGAGCTCTGGTGGCACAGTGGTTAAGACATTCAGCTGCTAACCAAAATGTCTGGGGTTTGAACGCACCACCTCTTCTGTTGGGGAAAGATGAGGCTGTATTCCATAAAAATTTACAGCCTTGAATATCCTATGGGGCAGTTCTATTCTGTCCAATAGGATTGCTATGAGTTGAAATCAACTCCATGACAGTAAATTTAGTTTGGTTTTGGTTTACTACATTTATAACCGTTGTTGGAGAATTAAAGGTAAATTCTCTTTCACCTTTGATGTAAATTATGGTTTTGTAGTAACTGCAGATTTCACAGGGAACAGAGCATGGAAAGAGATTTACTGGAAGAGAACAAGGGTCTGCTTGGGAAGAGACAGTGGGAATTTTTATGTAGCCATTTAGTTACTATGGATATTTGCCAAAAGGTTTGTTTCAAAATTTTTGGAAATCTTTAGGCATGTTTAAATATTTAAATGCAAGTTACTTTAAGGGCAATATGACAGGCCCAGCCAAACATACAAATATTTGCTAAAGACTCACATTCTCTGCATTCTAAATAAAGCCATCCAAATTGTCTAAAGCATTAGTCATTTTATTCATCGTTATAGCCTTTTTTACAAGGGTTTGACAATCTATAAATAAAAAATTAAATCACACTTTTAAAGATTAAATATTACCAGCAAGAATATAGTGGATGCATTGTTTCCAGTGCATGCTTTTGAAATGTAAGCAAGTTCATTATCATTCTCTAGCTCTAAGGAGCCCTGGTGGTACAATGGTTAAACACTCAGCTGCTGACCAAAAGGTCAACAGTTGGAAACCACCAACCAGTCTGCGTGAGAAAGAAGAGGCAGTCTGCTTCCATAAAGATTACAGACTTGGAGAGATTACAGACTCATAATCTTGTAAAAGATTACAGACTATAGGACAGATCCATTCTGTCCTATAAGGTCTCTATGAGTCAAAATGCACTCAATGGCACTGGGTTTTAGCTCTAATGACTTGAGTGAAGGCTGAAGATTTTGTTTCAAAGAAACATGGCTAAAGTTGGCAATAGAAAGGGAAGAATGATTCTGAGTACTGCATTACCTTAAATGAGAAAATATAGGTATGAATGCAGGTACAGTTCCCGAAAAGACAAATGAGTTATCTTTCCAACCATTGCGACTGAGGGAGGAAAAATAAAGACCAATGAGCTGCAAAGAGTAACTTACAAAGAAAAATACTATTTCAAATGGCTAAGTACATAGCTGACATAAATCAGTGCCTAGTCCAAAACAGTCTAAACATATCTTTCCCAATACCCGAATATATTTAATTCTGTTTTTTACTTTTCAATATTAATTTTAGTATGAGTGAAATTCTGTAACATCTCTTCAAGAAATTGACTTTGTTTAGACAATAAGTTTCAGAGTTATTTATCTCTGTCAGAACTTATAAATTTCCAAATAAAATATTTACACAAGTAAAAAAAAGCCAGCCTACAGGCTCACTTCATTCCTTTGCTGTCTCTACCTTAGTATATGTCTAAGTTACTCTGGAGATAGAGAAAATTGCAAGGATTTTATTTTGTGAAAACAGCTTTTCGAAGAGCAGGCATTCATCTTTAAAATATTGTGTCTCTGGAGGGAAAGGAAGCAGGCAAAAGTGATAGATTCAGAGCTGTTTGGAGAAGTCAGATTTTTTAAAACATCCTGGCAAGGTGATAATGCTGAACTTTAGTATAAATAAAATTTATGAAGTTATAATTCCATTATTTGTTGAAGGGGAAAGGTGGTTTAAGAATGTGAGCTAAAAAAACAACCAAGGAAATTTTATAGCCCAAAGCAGACAGTATCAGAAGTGGTAAATTATAGAGTAACCTTTAAAGGTTATGGAGAAATGCTTTTTGTAAAAAAAGAAAGTAGATCTTCCTGAATCCAACTAAATGAATCTGAAATGGATAGGGGTAAGAGTGTAGTTGAGCCTAGAAAATTGCAAACAAGAGTGGAAAGATAAACTACATGTATTAATAGAGTCACTTTGTTCATATGCACAGAATCAGTCTTCATCCAACTCTGGGCTAGTCACTGGTTGATTTTGTTTGCTTTCTCTCTCTCACTGGTCTGTTTTGGTCATTCCCTGGAAAGTCAAAAGTCTTATTTAAGCTCTTTATCTTTCAAATAACAAACCTGCACCTCCTCTGTGTTTCTCATCTTGATTGTACCAACCTCTCCCCAGTGAATCACCAAGAACTACTACACAAACTCATTCTATGATGTATCTGTAATTGCTCTTTCTGTCAGCCCCACGATCATCCTCTTCCTTTATGTCTATCTTGCTTGAGTTCAAGATTGCATTCTCTCTCACAGGGACTCTTGCTCTAAGCAGCTAATGTAAATTCCTGCCTTCAGTCATTTATTTCTGTTATTAGTTATCTTTTTCAAGCCAACATGATCTTGCTACTCCCCCATCACATTTCATCCACAAAAATAATACAATAAATAATGTAGGAAATTATGTCCAGCCTCCTCAATGAGGAGTTCATGCTGTGTGAAGGGGCCTCGATGTCTCTCTGCAGCTTTGACACCCAGCATAATCCCTTCCTAACGATCCCTGCACACCAGCCACAGAAGACTACCACCCATTTTCTGAACTCATCATGCACTTTCTTATTTCCGTACCTTTGCTCATGTCTTTTTCTGGAACATCCTCTATCCTCACCCCCTAACCAACTGTAACAATTCCATTAATCTTCCAAGGACTGATGCAAATGCCAACTTCTAATCAAAATCATTTTCCACCCAATGCTTTTGGTACATTTACCTTTGTGATTGGATTTTAAGTACTCACGCAGTTTCCATTCCCCTCGGTTTCCTAAGCTCTTTGACAATGTTGCTGTTCATTTCTTTATGTGCTCCCTTTAGCAATGCTTCCCAAACTTGAATGTGCTGACAAGTCACTGGGGGATAATTCCAGATTTTGATTCAGTAGGCTGACCTGAAACCTGAAATTCTGCTTTTTTAAGGAGCTCCCAGGAGAGGCTCATGCTACAGAACCACTCTTAGAAGAAAATTTGATGCAGTAAGGATTTATTCTTAGAAATTTTATGGTAACCTTATAATTTCAATGTTATGGAATCTTCAGTAAATGAAACAAGGACCTATTGGACTAAAGGTTAGACATCTAATTTCAAGTGTCAATTATGTACCTAATTAATCTTGTGACCTTGCATAAGTTATTTAAAAACTCCGAAACCTCAATGTCCTCATCCTCAAAATACCTCCCCTACAGAACAAAAAATCTTTGAGGCTCTCTGAAAATACATTATTAATTTGACAAATGTAGTTTCGTGAAGAAGACCAGTATTTGTTGAGCACTTATATTGTACCAGAAAGTCTAAATTTTCCATTCACTCTTGCATTTAATTGGCACAACAATCCTGTGAGGTAGGTATTATTATTATAGTCTCCACCAGTGAAAAAATAATCTGAGTTGCACACAGTCTTATAACTTGCCCTGATTCAGTAGTAGTGTAATGGATCTGACCTATTCCTACTTGGAAGAGCCCAATAGTAATTTTTCAGGAAATTTGCCAGCCAGGTGTTAAACCATCGTTTTTTGGTTTTGTTTTTGAAATTGGCTACTGTGGGAGTATATAGACCATACAAAACTCAGTGCCATGGAGTCAGATCGGATTCATAGCAACCCCTCCTTGAGTTTCAGAGGCAGTATCACTATGGGAGTAGATTGCCCAACCTTCCTTCCAAGGAATGGCTGGTGGATCTGGTTAGTAGTCAAATGCCTTAGCAAAAAAAAAAAAAAAAAAACCCACTGCCACAGAGTTGGATCTGATTCATACCCATCCCTTCTTGGGTTTCTGAGGCGGTATCACTACAGAAGTAGATCACCCAACCTTCCTTCCAAGAAGAGGCTGGTGAGTTTGAACCACCAGCCTTCTGGTTAGCAGTCAAATACCATAGGCACCATACCACCAGAGTTCCACTATGCCAAATGCTCCATGTCAGAACTCTCCACCCACCATCAATCCAGAGCCAGTTTAGCACCACACCTCTGCCTGACTCAAAGTTAGCAAATGGAAGAACAAAGATCTGAATTCCAATGTGTCTGTCTCTATACTCTGAAGTAGTGATCATTATACTATAAAAATAAGAAAGTTGATGGAAAAGGAATTAAAAAAGAGTTACATACCAAAGCATAGTTGTTTTGACATAACAACTTAAAAAAAAATGTTTCACAGAACCTGCAGGAGGTTTTTCTCTTCTCAAACATTTTACCATGGACTCAACCTGAACATAATCATGGAGGTGCCCTGCCTGCAGATAATAACAGTCTGGGAGGTGTCCTGGAGGAGACATGGATAGAAGAAGTACCCACTAGAAACGCATGCCTTCAGTTGATCTTGACCTTACAGCACAGAATAGAACTGCCCCATAGGGTTTCCAAAGCTGTAACCTTTAGGGCAAGAGCCCTGGTAGCACAATGAGCACTTCACTGGTTGGGACCCACAAGCTGCTAAGCAGAGTAAAGATGTGGAAGTCAGCTTCTGTACAGATCACAGCCTTGGAAACTTGAGAGGCTCTACTCTGTCCTACAGGGTGTTCTCAGTTGAAATAGAATCAATGGCACACGGCAACAAATTCTTACTGAAGCAGGCTGCCACATCTTTCTCCTGCAGAGTGGGGTAGTGGGTTCGAACTGCTATGTTTCTTGAAGCAGCCCTTGCTTAACCTTTGTGCCTCTCTCACTGAAATTCACTGTCGTGGAGTCATATTTGACTCATAATGACCCCTCCTTGGGTTTCTGAGGCGATATCTCTACAAAAGTAGATTGCCCAATCTTCCTTCTGAGAAGTGGCTGAGAGTTTTGAACTGCCAGCCTTCTGGTTAGCAGTCAAAATGCCTTAGGTGCTACACCACCAGTGCAGTGGTCCCACAAAGTGAAGAAACACAGGGCATCCATTCCTGAGTAAGGAGAACCGTGGACACTGGAGAGAGAGTAGGAGTACAAGTTCTAACTGTCCAGGTCCCTATTGGAGTGACCTAAACAAAAACTGGGCAATCTACTTCCTTAATGATACCACCTCGGAAACCCACGGAGGGATCTCTATGAGTTGGATCCGACTGGACAGCAGTGAGTGAGTTATGAAACAAAAAACTGTTGAATGAGTTCTGGGAAAAAATTAATCTTCATAATTATCATATGCAATTGTACTTTTTTTGGCATTTTCTAAGGGAAATTCAAAGCATATGCACTTATTCTAGATATTTATTCATTTACTTTACAATCATCTCATTCATGTATGACTGTTCTCACCAAATCAGCACAGGTCTACTTTTAATTCACTGGGATGTAACTGTGGCTAAGGAATAGCTTACATGGGCCTGGTTTGAAATACTGTGTGTATTTGAATTGCTATGGCTGAGTGGAAGCTGTTCTCTTAAATGGTTATATGCTTTCTGCCCCCCCTTCTTGCAAAGGGTCATTAGATGACAATTAAGGAAAACTAAGCACCTATGAGGGCTATTATTCATCAGAAAAGTTGCCAATCATCTCACAGACATTTTTTGACAAATGTCTAGCAATTTGTGCACTGAGATGGAAATATGGATGGTGCAATAAAGAAATGTGATTTCTACTGGAGGAGATTTATTGAGGACATGTGGATAATATTAACATTTATATGTTGATTGAAAGTGTCACTTTTGTGATAGATAGAGCATATCTGAGAGTAAAGAGTGTGAAAGGAGAAATATTTTCACAAGTTATGGGTGACCTCATTATTCATACTTTGATATGTGCAGTATCACTCCTCATGACTTCCTAAAAGTTTTACTAATTAAGGAAAAAGTTCATTGTACTAAAATATCTAAATGTTGCAAAGTGTTCCAAGTTGTCTGTTCCAAGTTGTCTATCATATTTTAAATCATTATTTCAGCTAATATTAAATATTAAAAGACTTTATTAAAATGTAGGTTATTAGGACAAATATATTACAGTGGGTGATAGGAGTTCCATGTGGTGAAGCTGAGACAACACTGAATATTGAATTCCAGAAATGTGTGGTCAGTCCCAGCTCCGCACTGTCCTAGCCATCAGATCTATGTCACTTTAGTTCTCTGACCTACAGCATTCTCATCAATAAAATAAATATAACATCTCATATGAATTGTAAATGTGGGTGGATGGAATAATGTATGAGAAGAAAATACTTTGGGACTTCAAAGCAATCTAAAAACATCACAGTATTTTTGGAGGGTTGGCAAACTCACTGAGTAAAACCAGCACGGGCTGTTGAGTCAGGTTGTAGTTGTATGCCACCAAGTCAATTCCGACTAATAGTAAGTGACCCTATTGACTTGGATAAAAATTCTTCCTTTGTCACCTCACATTGTTTTGACTTTAGCCAAATCAGTTAAGTTCTGCAGACTTCATTTCCCTCATCTGTGAAATAGAGAAAGAAGTGCCCACTTTGAAGTGTTATTATGAAGTAGGAAAGCATATGCCCATACAGAACATTCTATACACATTAATCTTGCTTCTTCCTGTATCTGTATTAGTGCTCTTTATATGTATCATTAACTATATAACCTTGAAAAAAATTATTTAATCTTCATGGGACTCAGTTTTCTTAAAAACAAACAAACAAGAGGTTAGTACTAAATGTTCTCTTACTACTTTCTTACCTTTTAATTTCTTCCTAAAAATAAATAAATACATATATTAAAAAAAAAAAAAAACAGTTTTCTTTGTTCTGTTTATATTTGGTCAGACACTTCTGGCCATTCCATTCTCATGGAATGATCTAACTAGAAAAGTGTAACTCTGTAGTTCTGGAAGAGTATTTTGTTACAAAAGTGTTAAAAATAATCTGAAGTTTTAATTTACTATAATATACATTTGTCTAATTGGTAAAGTTATATGTATTTCTAAAGTCAAATTGCTCTCTGCATTTCCTCAGGTTAAAATGCTCATTTATGTAATTTAACCATTTATCAAGTTGTATGTACCTCAGAATTAAGACACAAATGACAGATGATAGTAGAGTGGCCAGACTGCCTAGATTTAATAGCTCTGGGACTTGAAAGAGTTATCTAACTTCCCTGTTCATTATACATAAAATTGAAATGATAAAATTGTATTCATACATTTGTTATAAAGATTAAATTGATTAATATAATACATATTGGTACATACTGAAAAAAAAAAAAAAAAAAAACACTGCTGTCGAGGTGATTTCAAGTCATAGCAACCATACAGGACAGAGTGAAACCATCCCTTAGTGTTTTCAAGGTTGTAAATCTTTACAGAAGCAGACTTCCTCATCTTTCTCCCGCATAGCAGCCGCTGAATCTGAACCACTTACCTTCTGGTTAGCAACCAAATGCTTTAACCACTGGGCCACCAAAACTCTTTTGTCACATAATAAACACACAATAACATTAGCTTTTATTTATTTCAATATATATTTACTCTTTTTTATTGTTTTGTTTTGCATGGTATGATTTCCTCTAGTTCTTGTCATTTTTCCTATCTCTCCCATTAATTTTCTTTAGATCTGTATTTGTCTACTACAGATTTCTCTCTTTTTTTTTGTTGTAAAGATTTATAATCTGTACATTTTTTCTGTATATTTTAGAACTTGCCCAATCATGTCCCTTTTGTCACTTTCCTTTTTTTTTTTTTTTTATTCTCATGATTTCTATAGTTGCAATAATTATGCTGTGATTAAAACAGCAGGGCATTTTATAATCAGAGAACATTGAATATTACTGGTTGTGAGAACTTGTGCCATTTAGCTCTCAAAACCTTTCTGTAACCTGTGCAAAATAGTAAAGATGCCTGCCCACCCCTAGTAATACCTACTGACCCTGCCAGATTGTTGTATGGCACAAGGGAAGTCATTTATTTGGAAACAAGGTATGAATAGAAAGTACCATCAAAATGAGCTATTATGGTTGTGCTTAAGATTTATTTGTAATGGTTAGGTCTTGAACCCCTCACAAGAATAATTATATAATAATAGTGCTGTCCCCCTCCCTTTCTGGTCATTAAAAAGCATTAAAAATGGTAATGGGAAGTTACCCTGCTCAAATCTCCATATAGCTAATTCTGCATCTGTTGTCCAAGAATACAAAATATCTTTTAAGGGTGTGTGTGTTTTAGATTTTTTTTTTCACTTTTTTGCTCTCCAAAATTGCTAATGATCTTTCTGTGCCTGTTCCTCCATCCTTTATTTTCTCTTATTTCATCTGTTAAAGTTGAAGTCCATGGATTGAACCTCTGTGAGAGCATTGTGTTTTTTCAGTCTTGCTGTTTCTTTTTTGTTTGTTTCTCTGTTTCTTCTCTTTTTCTCTCCTCTTTCGTTCTCTCTTTCCCTTCCCTTCCTTCACTTTTTTCTTTCCTTCTTTCTTAGTATGTACATACACTGTTGGGGTTGGAAATGGGCACCAAATTTTTCCCTTCAAAAATCTTCCCATGTAGTGGGAAAGATAAGATAGAATCACCAAAAACTGTATATGCAAGCAGAATGATAATTTTTTCCATGAAGTATACGTGAGTGGAAATCTATGATAACACAAAACACAGGCATCCAGCTTCAATTTTCAGATGAAAGGAGGTTTGTTGAAGAGTAGCACCATGTAGGGATGGGTAGGGTTTGATAATCGGTATCAGGAGTAGAGCTGATGGTATTTGAAGCAGAGAAAAGAGTGGAAAGCTTGTTCACAGGGATGAAGTAGAATAACATAGAATTTTGGGGATACACTCAGTTATTCTCCCAAAAATTAGCTGAAAGTGAGGGTGGTATAAGACCATGGTATACATAGCCTTTAATGCCTTGGTTCCCAGGATGAAATATTTTCCTATGAACAGTGGTTCTGCTCAGCTCAACTGAAGGTTATTAAGTGGCATTACCCAAGAGAGCTGGAAATTGCTTGTTCCATGGATGTCAGTGTTTACAATGAATAAAAAGGACCCACAGTAAGGAAGCCAAAACACCATGCTAAACATAAGCCATTTAATTGCATGCTGATTTTAAGACTTCATGTTTACAACCTTTTTCACTTTACACCTAAAATCTAAAGAGAATATAAACATCTTGGGAAAAGTTTAAAATAAAGACATTTTTAAGTCCTAGGAGCTCTGGTGGCATAATGCCTAAGGCATTTGACTGCTAACCAGAAAGCCGGAGGTTTAAACTCACCAGCCACTCCTCTCCTCAGAAGGATGGCTGGGCAATCTACTTCCGTTCTCATACTGCCTCAGAACCCCAAGGAGGGGTCGCTATGAGTTGGATCCAATTCGAGTGCAATGAGTTTAAACCACAGTGTGGATCTTTTGCATGTCTGTTTCTTTACTCTGAAGTTCTTGAGCACTTGCATTGTGCCAAGAAATATGCTACTATCTTGAATGTCTGTGTCTCTGATTGTATAATAGCATAAGATTATCACATTTTAACTTCATGAATCACCAATGTAAAATGTAAAGTTTCCCATTTTACAGATAAGGGAAATGAGAATCTGGGAGATGATGCAATTTGCACTACGTCACACAATAAATAAGCAGACCTTCCCTGGAAACTTTATGCAGATCTCTCTCAAAGAGTCAGGGCTCTGGGTCTGATCTGACAAAAGTTTTAAGAGTGCTTATACATGCCATAAAATAGGAAAGTACAGAGCCAGACAAAACTTTAGGGATCCTGTAGCTAAACCTATGCTTTCTAGGTAGGGATAAGAAAGCTGAAATTGAAGAGAGAATAGCATATATAATTACAGATCACGATTACCTTACAAAAGCTTAGAAAGTTCAGTATTCTTAAGCAATACTCTTAAACTGCTGACTCATATTTAGTTCCTATTCCATCACAAGCCCATTATCACTTTTGGTCATGTGTTTAAATGAATATTATTTTTATTTTATTTCTGTATTTTTCTTTTCCTCCATAAGAGTGCTACCCCTCTTCTGGTTGCGTTGAGCAGCTTCTTAATTTTTCCATGTCGTTCTTCAGCTTAGCTATATTGAAAAATAAAATCCAATGCTTTGAACTAAAAACGTATTTTTCTTAACTCTTTTTCATGCGTGGGCACAGAAAATATGCTGCTTTCTTAGGAAAATTCATCTTAAATTATCTAAAGAAGTTTCCTGCGTTAGTCTTCTATTAATGCTGTAACACAGTACCACAACTTAGTGACTTCAACAATGCACATTTATTGTCTTAGAGTTCTGTATTTTATAAGGCTGACACTAAAATTAAGATATTTTAAAGCCCGAGTACCTTTTTGGAGGCTCTAGAGAATCTGTTTCCTTGTCTTTTCCAGCTTCTAGAGGCCACTCACATCATTTCTTGGTGGCCACCTTCCTCCACTTTCTAACCCAGCAATGTATAACTGAGTTCTTTTGAAGGTGCCACATCTCTGGTCCTCTTATCTCTGGGAAAGGTCCTCTGTTTATGAAGACATTTTATTGAATTGGATCCATCTTGATAGTTCAGGATAATCTTCCCAGATCAAGGTCCTTAATCAAAGCTGTGTTTTTTTGTTGTTGTTGTTTTATTTTGATGTGTAAATTAACATATTCAGAGGTTAGGAGGACTAGATCTTGGACATATTTGGGGAATCATTATTATACCTACCATATGTCCTCCAAGAGATCAAAATAGTCTATCTCTAGTTGAAGAACACTTTAAAGTATTAACACATCGACATATGTGAAACCCAACCATTCATTCTATTAGCCAAGAGTGGACTTTTGATTTCCCTTGGTTAAGCCTTAGGGTCTAACACTTGTTTTGAAATAGTGAGCAGAATGGATATGCCAAGGGAGAAAACTGCTTAGGAGGAACTAGGATACTAAGATCTCTGTGGGCAGGAGGCCATTCCCTGAATCAGCAATGCCAGTAGCCTTTTCATCCAGAAGACCCTTTTGAGTCTTCCTGAGTACAGAGAACATTGTGGTTAGAGTGGGAACTAATTCTTCTATTATTGGCAGGAATTACAAATACTTAGAAAGCTTTTTGTTGTTTTGCTAAGCAAAAGAGAATCTGTGTACATCTTCTTGTTTATTTTCTGTCCCGTAAATATAGTTTAGGAACTTATAAGAAAAAAAAATACTGATTAGAAAACTCTATCAGAACTAGAATCTGATACCAATATTCATAGTTCTGTAACTTCAAACAAAGATATTAGTAATCTAGCATGATGATATTGTTTTAAAATAGTTTGTTTCTTTGTTTCCTAAACTTTATAATATGCAACAAATATTTGTTGATCGCCTACTATATATCTGGCATTAGTCTACTTACTAAGAACCCAAAGACACAGGATACAGGATGTCTGTAGGTAAAGAATTACAATCTACTGGTGTGTGTGTGTGAGGGGGTAGTTACTAGGTAATAAGATACTAGGTAGTTATTTACATAGTTTCAGTATAATAAGAATAACTTGTTCCAAAATAGGAATTTGTAAAGTACTGTGAAAGAAAAAAGAGGGGACCCTAAGCAAAACTGAACATTGGCGGTACCTGAACCTCCTGTTGAAGGAAAAATGAGAGCAAAGGTGACACAAACTGGAACAGAAACAGACTAAGAAAGCCTCATTAGGACTGCAGGTGTGACACTGAGCAATGTTGGAAAATTCCAGACCCCAAACTTCCAGCTTCAGCCACATGCTGTGTTGGAAAACCATTCACCCACAAACTCTCAAGGTCTTATGTTGAACCTGGACCCTGGGTCTCCAGCCCAATCTCATCTCCTGGAGAACGTCCTCTCCTATTTGTTGTTGCTGTTGGTTGGCTCCAATTCATGACATACTTATGTACAACAGAGCAAAACCTTGACTGGCCGTGCACTATCTTTATGATCACTGATATGTTGGCATCCATTGCTGCTATTGTGGCAACTCATCTCATTGAGAATTGGCCTCATGTTCACTGTTCTTCTACATTACCAAGCATAATGTCCTTTTCTAGTGATTGATTTTTCCTGATGACATTTCCTAAATAAATGAGCCAAAGTCTCACCAACCATGTTTCTAAGGAGAATTTTGGTTGTATTTCTTCTAAGACTGATTTTTCACTTTTCAGATAGTCTATGGTATTTACTCAATATTCTTTGCCAACACAAAATTCAAGTACATCAGTTTTTCATCTGTCTTCCTTTTTCCTAGTCCAGCTTTTGTTTCCACCACCACAAATTAGAATAGCACAACAATTTTCTTCAGAAATTTTGGGTTTATATCCTTTCATTTCCAGAAGTCCCTTGGGCTCTTTTTGCCAAGGAGCCTACTTTCTCCCCAGAGCTTTATCCAAGGGGAAGGGCAACCACTTACCTTATAAATTTGCTTTACATTTGCATAATTAAAGGCAGCAAATCTTACGGTTTTTAGTCTCCTTTTCTTTAATAAGGAAATTCTATCTCTAGGTGATTTTCTGTTATCCTTATTTACAGTAGTAGAAGCAAGAATACAATGTTTAACTGTATCTCAACAGATACAGTTTTATATGAGGAAACTGGGGGCAAGAAGACTACTGGGTAGCTTTTATTTTAATATCTGCAAAGGAAGAGCCCCTAAAATGAAGATAAAACAAAGCCCGTGTGGTGTGTAGGAACTAGGTTTTTCAGAACAAATCCAATTACTCCCTATTCTCCATTGTGCATATTCTGATACCTTCCTGTTTTATTTAAGAGAGGTCCTTTCAAGATCATATTCACAAAGTGGCTAGCCTTACAAACAGATTCAACGCCAGTTACTCCGTTGGTGGTGTTTCTGCCAAGCCAAGAGCATCTGGCAGCTCTGTTTCCTCTGCCACTGTCATTCCTCAGATGTTTGTCCCGTTACTTTTTTGGGTGAAAAACAGACTAGACTTTCCTAGATTTGCCTATTGTGCTTTAGACACAGTATCTTGGATTTCACTGTCCCACCGTGGGGCACCAAGCTAAGCCTTGAATAGATGTTGGAAAATGTTTTTAAAAAAAAATGATTTTTTTTTTTTTTTTAATTTACAGCAGCCTGTGCTTTTGATTGCATCAATAACATACTTCGCTCACCACCATTAATGGAGGAAATTTATTTTATAATGGCATATTCATTAGATGGATAGAGCTATGTTGCTTTAACTCCATTGTATCATTTCCTAAGTAGCTTTCCAAGATACAATTTTTTAAAAATCAACTAAGTTTAAGAAAACAAAGTTATTCTTTGAGATATTCAATATGATTAATAATAATAAAGGCTCTATGAAATCCTACAATAAAGAAAGTGATCTCACTTTCTTTAATCTACTTTTTCTCCAAACCTATTTGAACAAATAACTTTTTTTTCAATACAACACATTTTGCTATCCAACAAATTTTTGAAAATTCTGCTCTGTTGCTACCAATCCACTTCAATATAACTTCCTAATGCAATGTGTTGGAGTTTTCTCGTGGATCTATTTTACTGTACTCTGTGTATAACAGGACCTCTGGTAGCACAGTGACTAAGACACTTAACTGGTAACCAGAAGGCTGAAAGGTTCGCAGTTCAAACTCACCAGTCACTCTGCCGGAGAAAAATATTGCAGTCAGATTTTGTTAAGATTACCACTTTGGAAGTAGTATCGGGAAGTCTTATTCTGTCCCTTAAGGTCACTAAGAGTGGAAATCATCTCGAGAACACCATTGATATTTTTCATGGAAATCTGTGGTGTGAGTTCATTTTGTTCTTCCCAATATTCAGCAATTTTGTGGTGTAGCTTATGATATCAGAAATTATTGATGTCGCACATTAACTCTGGTAGCTATTTTTTCAGTGTTGTGCTAGTTCTATTGTGTTGTGTTGATGTTGTTGTTATGTGCCATTGAGTCAGAAGCGACTCATAGTGATCCCTCCTTGGGTTTTTGAGGCAGTATCACTACAGAAGTAGATTGCCCCATCTTCCTTCTGAGGAGTGGCTGGTAGGTTTGAACGGCCAGCCTTCTAATTAGCAGTCAAGTGTCATAGGCATTATGCTACCAGAGCTCCTCATTGAGTTGTGTTAGTACTGGCTAAGTCTTTTGGGAGCTTGAAAAGGAATTTCCAATTTACATATATAAAACGAAGACCCTAAAGCATAAGTGATATGAACTTTCTTTCTTTTTTTTTTTTTTTTTTTCTCCTTTCCCCAAAAATGACCCTTAGCAAAGTTCAGTAATTACTATTTGGAAACACCTACATAAATTGTATTTCAGTTCATGTTAGTTTTGTGAGAAAATTATGTTTCTTCTAGTAAATTACTTGCTTTTCCTCCCTCCTGGAATAAACCACAAGAAATAATAAATACTGTTATTAGTCACTGGAGGGTAACTTTACATTGCTCAGCCAGGGATTTTGAGTACGTTCTTGAGGTGCAGGTATGACTAGTGGACTCAACTTGAAATAAAGGTTAGCACAGGAACCAAACAGCTTCTAGATTCCACAAATGGATAGAATGAGTGTAGTAAGTAATAAGTGTAATTATGCTTTATTTCAACTACTTAAGTATTATGAAAGGATCTCTGGTTATTCAAAGGAGAAATGTTCAGTAGCAAATTGAATGGCTGACAGTTCAAACCCACTAGCTGCTCCATGGGAGAAAGAAAGATGTGATAGTTTGCTTCCATAAACTTTATAGTTTTAGAAACCCTATGGGGAGTTTCTTCCGTTTTATAGGGTTGCTGTGAGGTGGAATTGACTCAGTGGCAATGATTTGGTTTTCTTTTGGTTCTTGTTATTTATTTATTTTGCTGAAAGCCTTTGCTGGAGCATTCACCTAAACATCTTAAATATTTTGCTCAACATCATAAAAAAATCATAAAATTTTAAAGTAAAGCAATCAATTAATTACGAAGTTGTCACGATTCAGATTCGTTCATATGTGAAAGAGAAACTTAATTCAAATTGGAGTAGGGGAAAAAAAAGTAATACATGGTTTCCAATAACTGGAAAGTCAGGGCTGGCTCCAAGTACAGCCAGATCCTGATGTGGTCTAATGATCTTTTTCTGACCCTCTCTGAGCAGTGTTGCACTATGTGGAATTTATTTCAGATAGCTCTCTCTAATTGGCAGCACGGAGCCAAAGGAAATTTCAGGCTTACATTATTCCATATTGCTGACTATACCTAAGTGAAGGTGATAAGGGACTGTAGTTTTCCCACGTGAGTCATTTATGGTGAAGAGGTGCCACAAGAAAGGAGCAGTTTCTAAAAGGAAGGCATGCAGGGCATACCAAAGAGAATGAAACTGATTTCTAGTTGTAAATGCAGTTTGAAGCCATTTTTAATATGTCAAATCCTTGATTCATTAAGAACAACAGCTCAGAAAAGCCAAGATGAATGAATGATGAGTCATTTACCCCAGGAATGTGTGGCCTTACTCATGTCTAGTGAAAAGTATGTTGACCTTTCTCCATCCCATTTCCTGCACTGAATAAAAATATCAGTGATCTTACCTTTAAGATAATTAAAGGAGCACTTATATGCACTATACAAGCTAACGGTTTGTTTTTACTTTTTTTTTCCCCCTTGAAAATGGTGGTGCTTTCTTTGTGATGTCATCTCCATAGTCTAGAATATGCAAGAATTTTGATGAAATTTAAATCATAAGATATCAATCAAATAGCAGGTACCTTAAAAGGAGTCTTTTAAGGTTGATTATGTTGGAACATTATTACAACAGCAAAGAACAGAAACAAATTCAGAGTAATGTATTCTAAAGCTCCTCCTTCCCCGAGAAAATAGAGGTGGCGATTGGTGAGGCTTTATAATCAATTATCAATAGAATAAAGTTTTTTTCCTGCCAGTAATAGCTTAACTTTTAAAAACACTCTGTTTAACTTCTGTTTCAGTTTTGGGGCTCATTGTTGACTTGATTTGCCATGGGGCCTTTTTGTGAGTGAAGCTTGTAGGAAGAAGATTAATAATAGTTTCTGACATATATTTGCTTTTAATTAAAATTTGGAATCTTTGTAATCTGGAAGTAAGGGCTAACAGATTTATGTTTAGTTTTTTTTTTTTTTTTTCCCCAAAGAATGGAGTCACTGTCATCTCTTAAAGAAATCTGCCCTCTTCAGTGTCATTACTCCTGTTGGCAGTGTTAACAGGATGAGGTTATAACAAGTTATTTGCTACATCTATGTATCTCAGCATTCTGCTGATTCAGTGCCATACAGCTGTTGACTATTGCTTCCAAGACACAGAGGACCAAAACTATGTAATTACTTCCGCTAAATTAGAAATAATGTGAACTATGTTGTAATGAGATCCCTAAGGCGATATTACCATAAACCAGTGACCAGTTCATACTTGTAATGAAGATTCAGATCATGGAACTATGATTATCAGATATGATTTAATCAATATCCAACATTAATTAATAAAGGAAATGCATACTTAACCTATGTGAACTACAGTAAAATAAAGTTTAAATTAAATTTTATATATATATATATATATATATATATATATATATTTGTGTTTATGGATACTTTGGATCATATTACACTGTCTTTTACTTTAAAATGTACTTACTTTCTGTTTATTTGTTACCTCGGTAACTTTCTTCAAGTTCATAAAGCACAAAATTTGTTAAATATTTGATTTATTTTATAATAAATATAATTTTTTCTTTTCTTACAGGAACTTGAATTTCAGGATCTGACGGCTGTTTTGCATTGCATACACTCCTTTATAGCAGCCAAGGTGGCCTCAGTGGATCCCGTATTCATAGACAGCCAGAGTATTGCAAGGAAATACATGTATAACAGCTAAAACTTGCTTCTGTTGAGTGCTGAAAAATTAAATTATTTTCTTAAGAAATGAATCTTTCCTGCACAACATTGCAACTTTGTGTGATTTTATAATGAGCCTATAGTTGTGATACCAATAAAATATGTCACTAGTTTCCAAATATGGGTCATACTTGTTAAATCTGACAAGTTAGCACAGATTCTGTTTATGGAAACTTATGGTTAATAGAAACCAGTGTTCCACAGTGAAATAATTCACATCACCTCTGCTGTTATTTCTCCAAATAGTGTAAAAAATTATATCAACACTACCGACTCTACTACCTACAATGGTAAAATCCTGATTCCGTTTTCCAAAAGTCTAAAGCAGAAAATACTGAGAACTCACCACTTTTTTTTCCTTCGAAAAGGAAATAGTGATTTTTGGATTTGACTTGTCATCTTTCCCTTTTTCTCAGGGAGGCCTGTGTGAAGGGATCTGTTGATAAATGAATGGTAGAAATATATAGGAAAAGAAAATTAACTTTAATTACTTTTCTACTTCACAAAATATAGCATATATTTTGGTTTTCTTGTTCGTCACATAGTTTATTACTTCTAAATAGGGAACATTTCTGTGTTTGTGATAAGCAATTAAATGGTTGTTGTTGTTGTTATGTGCCGTCGAGTCGGCCCCGACTCATAGCGACCCCTCCTTGGGTTTCCGAGGCAGTATCACTACGGAAGTAGGATTGCCCAACCTTCCTTCCGAGGAGTGGCTGGTGGGTTTGAACCGCCAGCCGTCTGGTTAGCAGGCAAGTGTCTTAGAGGCCTTTATTTTTCCCTCTAAGAGTATAGAGTGTACTTAGGAAAAGTCAAGGTTTTATATTCATTTTTCAAGGTTGCAAACAAAGGAAAAATATATAATCATCAGACTGTAAAGTGCAGGAATATTATTCTAATAAAATAAATAGATGTTTCCAACAGCTTCTATCAGAGCAAATGAACAGAACCTAAAGTTCTCATGTTCCCTGCTGTGATTAAGATTTAAGTAATTATCAGTCCTCACTGGATCTCACTCCCCCCACCCTTGTTTGTCAGGTATTTAGGGAAAGGAGCTGTTTTCATTTTTAAGATAACAGATGTCATCAATGGTGTTTATCTATTTAAAATCATTCTTCTTAAAAGAAATATATATACATATTAATGATATATAAATTTTTCACTAATATTTTATTGGCTTTGATGGAAGATTCTACAAAGAACAGAGCATTTAACAGAATTTTAAAATACTATTCTGCAAAGGAGGAGCTCTGGTAGCATAGTGCCTAAGGCACTTGACTGCTAACCAGAAGGCTGGCGGTTCAAACCCACCAGCCACTCCTAGGAAGGAAAGTTGGGCAATATACTTCCGTAGTGATACTGTCTCGGAAACCCAAGGGGGGGGGGTCACTATGAGTTGGGTCTGACTCAAGGGCACATAACAACAACATTCTGGAAAGAGAATGATAGTCAAGGAGCATCAGACAACATTTTTCTATGTAGGTATTTATTCTCTTTTTTTAATTCAAAATAACTATCAATATTAATAACAATAGGAAATTTGAATTTTATAGAGTATTTACTAAAATATAGAGTTAGAAATGTCCCTATCTCCAGTTTTTCCTCTAATGTGGAAATTTTGATCTCAAAATTGAGGTTACTCTCATTTTCTTCCCCTATGTCAAAAAGACTAAACTCATTCAAAAGTACAAGGTGTTTTTGAGCACTAAACAGGAAAGAAATTGTGATGATTTTTTTCTTGTTTTCACATAAAAATTCAGAACATTAAAAATTTACTTGTACTGGACAATAATGAAAATATAATATTTTCCCAGAAATTTTTGATAGTAAAATTTATTTTCATATTTGTATAAATTTTTGAAAGATGCACAACTTTTTAATTAAATAGCAGCAAAATAAAACAGGCAAGCAAAATGCCCACTAGTCTTCCTATTTACATTAATGCAACACCTGTCAGTCACTGAGTACAATATTATAAAAAATGCCACAGAACCGACAAAGTACGGCTGTATTTTCCGCCAGACATTAAACCTTGATCCACATTTATAGTTCCAATTTAGGGATCTAATAACTTAATTAGGAGCTCTGGTAGCATAATGCCTAAGGCACTTGACTGCTAACCAGAAGGCTGGCGGTTAAAACCCACCAGCCACTTCTCGGAAGGAAGATGGGACAATCTACTTCCGTAGTGATACTGCCTCGGAAACCCAAGGAGGGGTGGCTATGAGTCGGGTCCAACTTGACAGCACATAACAACAACAACAATAACTTCATTATTGCACCTTTTAGAAAACGAAACTCATGAAGGAGAATTGGTGTCTTCTCTTACCAGGGTTCGGTTAGGGATAGGGCCTGGGTTAAAAATTATTTTATTTGTTACTGGGAAGATGCAGTTAGCCCTAAAATCTCTTCATTTTTGTATTAATTAGTCATGAGTGAGAATCATTTGAGATCTCTGTGGTTAGCATTTATTGAAAACTTGTATGTGCTAGACACTGCACTAAGTATTTTACACTCTCCTTTCAGCTCTCACAACAGCCTACCTGGTATGTGGGTAAACTGTATTGATTCTCAAATTACAGATAAAGAAACTACAGTTTATACAGACTTAGTAAATGGACTATGATCCTTCTATTTGTAAGCACTGGAACTTGAACTGCAACAAAGGCAATCTGACTCGTAAATCTCAACCCTAATTTTCACCTGTGTGTGTTTGTGTGTGTGCATGCGCGTGCATGCATGCGTGTGCACCATCAAGTCAATCCTGACTCGTAGCGACAGTATCAGGCAAAGTTAAGCCACTCCATAGGGGTTCCAAGGCTGGAATCTGTTTGGAAGGAGCCCTGGTAGCACAGTGGATAAGTGCTTGGCTGTTGATTCTCAGCTGCTGATTCCAAAAATATTATAGCCTTGGAAACCCTATGGGCTGTTCTACTCTGTCCTGTAGGGTGGTGTGAGTCGGGATCAAATCACCCTCAATGGGATAATCTTTACAGAAGCAGATCTCTACGTCTTTTCTCCACAAAGCAGCTGGGTGTGTTCAAACCATCACCTTTAGATCAGCAGCCAAACACTTAAACATTATGTCACCAGGCCTCCATAATTTACACTACTCTCTTTTGAGTACATTAATATTAAGAACTCACAATTCTGCCATACAGGTCTGTGGACTCACATTTGTATTGACATTCCTGTTTTGTGTTTGACCAGTGTTTGAAAAACATCACCATTATCTTATACACCTGAGCCCATTTTTCCTTTGTTTCATTTTTATGCATTTTGTATCTCATTTGAGCAATAGAAATAGAAAACTCTCTCACTGATAATATATTAGGAAAAGTGAAAAATACATTGTTTTGGAGATTATCTTAATCTAATTTAGTGAGCTGGATTTGATTTACAATATTTATATGGGCAACTGACAGACTATTACTTTGAGTAGATAATCCTCTTTAGTGACATTGCACAATGAATATTCATCTTAAAGTTATTATTTACAATTTTTAGGACTGGGAATTACAAGAAAAAAAGTAAGGAAATGAAAATACAAATATTTCATCACTTTTTGGTAGAGATAAGCACCACAGTGGCTAAGACACTTGCCTGCTAACCAGACGGCTGGCGGTTCAAACCCACCAGCCACTCCTCGGAAGGAAGGTTGGGCAATCCTACTTCCGTAGTGATACTGCCTCGGAAACCCAAGGAGGGGTCGCTATGAGTCGGGGCCGACTCGACGGCACATAACAACAACAACAACATGCTTTGTTACATAGGTATGTGTCTGGTATGCATATGGTGCTTTTACAAAGCACTCTGGGTTTTAACAACTCAGGATCAGAAGAAATGATGATTAAACACTGACAAAGAGGAAAAGCAAATAATCCTCTTTTAGAAAAGATCAGGTTAGACACAATTACAACTCAAAATTGTGGATTCAAAATGAGTACAGATTTTAAGGAACAGAACTAAGAGATTAATTTAGCCTTGGATTATAATATAGGACACTAAAGCATAGTAAGATTCAATTTCAATGAGAAAGAACCACAGCAAGTTGTATGGAACATTAGGGATAATTTTAAAAATGTTTGCATAAACTTGTTTTTCCTCATTTTACAGCTGACATTTTGGGATGTCAAAATACATTTCAATGATCAAAGTAAAAGAGATCTAACTGCATTTGGTTTTAGAATTTTGAAAAAACTTTAAAAATCTCAAAATATAAACAAGTCTCAGAATATTTTACTTTCAGTCATTAGCTGAACTCTCTGGGTGTTTGGACATCCAAACCCACCAGGTAATGCCTTTTTATCATTATCAAATTAATGGCATTGCCCATGACCAAATATTTGTGTTTTCAACTTTCTTTTATGTATTTGATGACTATTTTTTCCTTCAGCAACCACAAAATATCATAGCAGTGTTTATGGAAGCCCAAAGAGTTGGCACATTACTAGATTTTTTCTTTTGCCCTATGGATAATTAATGAGAACCAACATTAAACTCTCTGGTTGGTTTACTGACAGTCTCTGATGATTGTACATCAGTAAGTTCATTAATCTGCCAATCATTTGTAACATGATCCATTTGATTTTCCTATACCCACACACCCCCAAAATAGTATAGGTTCTTTCAAAATAGGTAGAAAAGTTTTTTTTTCATTATCAGATTTTTGGACAGAATGACCACATTATACTGCATAACCCATCTTTCCCCAATTCCAGCTTGACTTTTAAATATTATTTAGAGCATGGAAAACCAAACTCACTTCCAGTGAGTTGATTCCCATTCACAGAGACCCCCACTGGATTTCTGAGGTGATAAATCTTTATGGAAGTAGATTGCCACGTCTTTCTTCCACATAGTGGCTGGTGGGTTTGAATCGCCAACCTTTTTAACAGTCAAATGCCTTAGGTACTGCAACACCAGGCATTATAGATTAAAAGACTTTGATTTAGGATTTAAGAGAAATCTGTTCCAGTTCTGATTTGATAACAAACAATAACTAAACAGCTGCAAAAATTTTACCAGCTTAGTTTCCTTTTTCTATACATGGAATAGGAAGAGGAATAATACTTGTCTCCACTCCATCAGAGCCTCCTTATATGGGTCATATGAGAAATGTGGGAGAAAGCCCTCAGTAAACTATGCAAGGTGACTACAGTGACCTGCTGTCTTTTAAAAGTATTCTTTTCTATACAATTTCTTAATTAAATACATTAGAAAAAAATACATAGATTAGAAAAACCATCAGTGATCACTGGCAACCAACATGATTTCTTTAGGGAAAATCATTTTTCTACTTGTGAAAAAGTACCTAACAGATGAGAAAGTGTTACAGACACAAAGAATTCATCTTAACAAGGGATGTGACAGCATATCTTATGACTAGGTTGAAAAAATGTGCATGAATAATACAGTTCTGTAGATTTGCAGCCAGTGAATGAAGGTTTACATGGCATACCATCAAAACATAGCTTACACCAAAAGAGGAAAATGATAGGTTGAGATACAAAACAAAATTCTATAAAGCTCTGAATGGATAAAACACTGAGATGAAATTAGTATGTGTGTTATGTATTGCTAGGATACATATCTTATCTCCTAATGTATGTATTAGGAGAAAGTATTATGTTAAAGTTTTTTTTTTTAAAAAAAAAAAGTCCATCATATAGTGAGGAGACCTGACACAAATTCACCTTTTGTAAAAAAAATAAAATAAAATAAAAAACTTAGAAATTTTAGATGAAAGCATATTTGATTACTTTGATCAACAAATATTTGTGAAAATTAACTAAGGACCAGGTCCTGTTGTAGCTGCCAAAGCTGCATTAACAAATAGATGTAAAAGCCTCCCCTAGTGCAACTAACATGCTAAGGTGAACCAATAGTGTTTATAGCTGCTGAGAAAGCTCATATCTCTATGAGTCAGAATTGACTGGAGAGCAAATAACAACATGAAGAACTCTTGGGATGCCTGAACTGCAAAATAATAGCAAACAAGAGAAGTAATAGCTACGATGGACTCTGAATTGATCATTTCACACATGGATAGAGTATCCCATTTTGGGTACCGCTGTTTACGCAGTTAGGACCACTGCCTGGTCCTGTGCCAGCTCCATGATATTTGCTATACCCGAGCCCTATTGTTGCAGCCACTGTGTTAATCCATCTCGTTGAAGGCCTTCCCCTTTTTCGTTGTCCCTCCACTTTGCCAAGCATGATATCCTTCTCTGAGGAATTGTCCCTTCTCACAACATGACCAAAGTAGATGAGACCAAGTCTGTCCATTCTTGCTTCCAAGGGGCATTCCAGCTGCACTTTTTCCAGACAGATTGTTAGTTCTTTTAGCAGTCCATGGTACTTTCACCATTCTTCGCCAGCACCACAACTCAAAAGCATTGACTCTTCTTCGTTCTCCCTTTTTCACTGTCCAGCTCTCACATGCATATGAGGTGAATGAAAATACCATAGCTTGTATCAAGCGCACTTTAGTCTTAAAAAAAAACACGCTTGCTCCTCAGCACTTTAGGGGGATTCTGTGCAACAGATTTGCCCGATCCTATATGACATCTGATATCTTGACTGCTGCTTCTATGGGTGTTGATTGTAGAACCAAGGAATATGACATCTTTGACAACTTCAGTCTTTTCTCCATTTATCATGATACTGCTTATTGGTCCCATTGTGAGGATTTTTGTTTTCTTTATATTGAGGTGTAATCCATACTGCAGACTGTAGTCTTCAATCCTCATCAGTAAGTATTTCAAGTCATCCTCACTTTCAGAGCAAAATTGTGTCACCTTCATAATGCAGGTTGTTAACGAATGAGTCTTCTTCCAATCCTGATGCCACTGCTTCTTCATATAGTCCAGCTTCTCAGATTATTTGTTCAGCATATAGATTGAATAAGTATAGTGAAAGGATACAACCCTGACACTCCCTTCTTGATTTTAAACTGTGCAGTGTCCCCTTGCTCTGTTTGAATGAACAAGTTCCTCATGAGCACAATTAAGTGCTTCAGAATTCCCATTCTTCTCTATGTTAGCCATAATTTGTTATGATCCACACAACCAAATGCCTTTGCATAGTCAATAAAACACGAGTAAACATCTTTCTGGTATTCTTTGCTTTGAGCCAAGATCCATCAGACATCAGCAGTGATAGACCTCATTCCACATCCTCTTCTCAATCCAGCCTGCATTTCTGAAAGTTCTCTATCAATATACTGCTGCAACCATTTTTTAAATTATCTTCAGTAAGATTTTACTTGCGTGTGATATTGATATTGTTCAAAATTTCCATGTTCTGTGGGTTCACCTTTCCTTGGAATGGGTACAAATATGGATCTTTTCTAGTCAGTAGATCACATAGTTATCTTCCAAATTTCTTGATATAGCCAAGTGAGTGTGTCTTGTGCAGCATCCGATTGTTGAAGTGTCTCAACGAGTATCCCATCAGTTCCTGGAGCCTTGTTTTTCACCACTTCCCTCAGTGCAGCTTCAACTTCTTCCTTCATTACCTTTGTTGTTGTTGTTGTTATGTGCCGTCGAGTCGGCCCCGACTCATAGCGACCCCTCCTTGGGTTTTCGAGGCAGTATCACTACGGAAGTAGGA
>NW_006921791.1:1674305-1675284 GCF_000298275.1 Orycteropus afer afer
GGCAGTGATTCGTTCTGCTGTGCATGGGGTCACTATGAGTCGGAAACGACTCGACGGCACTTAACAACAACAACACAATAGTAGCAACAGCTGTAATATCATTGAGTACAATGGATTATGTAAGGCCTCATCATCTCCATTTACAGCTCAGGAAAGTGAAGTTTAGGCTAGTACATATCAAAGGTCACAAGAGTCAAAATAATGCAGTTAACCTTTATCATGTGACTTTCAAACCCATAGAAGTCCCTAGAAATTGCAAACAATTAACAGATTTGGTTAATTGAAAGGATGAATATTTGCATCCACCCAGACATACCTCAGAAGAAAGGCATGACCTTTTACTTCAAAAGACAGCCATTGAAACCTTATGGCGCACAGATCCAGTCTGACATACATGAGTTGCCATGCATAGGAGTAGAGTTGATACGATTTGTCTCATTCAAACCTGTACTCTTTTTTCTTTTTTTTAATTGTGATTTGCGTGAAAGTTTACAGAGCAAATTCACTTTCCATACAGCAGTTCACATACACTTTGTATCACGACATTGACTACAATTTACCACAATGCAACAGTTCCCCTCCCTCTTCCTCCCCATAATTACCTCTTCCCTGTGTCCATCCCTCCATGCACTCCTGTCCCCTGAGCTGTCTCCCTGTGCATACACAGCCCTTCTTTCTCCCATGACTGTTCTCTCCAAGGAGTGTATCTACCTCAGGTAAATGTTCAACTCATATGTCTGTCTTTGATTTGCCTAGAAGCCACAGGTGTGGGTTCAATTCCAGACCTGAAGGGCAGCTAGGGCCCATAGTCTCAGTGGTTCCACCAGGCTCTATCAGACCAGCAAAGCTGGTGCCCTGCTTTTTTTTTTTTTTTTTTCTTCCCTCAAATGATTTTGAGTTTTGTTCCACATTGTTCTCCCTCTCTATCCAGGATCTCCTACATACATCCCCCTCTGAGTGGTTGACAATGGTAGCCGGG
>NW_006921791.1:1675384-1680961 GCF_000298275.1 Orycteropus afer afer
AACCTTCCTTCCGAGGAGTGGCTGGTGGGTTTGAACCACCAGCCGTCTGGTTAGCAGGCAAGTGACTTAGCCACTATGCTACCAGAGCTCCTCCATTACCTTTAGTTCTCAGTAATATGCTACCTCCTGAAATGGATGAAGATCTACCAGTTCTTTTTGGTACAGTGACTCTGTGTATTCCTTCCATCCTCTTTTTATGTTTCCTGCATCATTCAATATATTTCCCATAGAATCTTTCAATATTGTAACACAAGACTTAAATTTCCTCTTCAGTTCTTTCAGCTTGAGAAATTCCAAGTGTGTTCTTCTCTTTTGGCTTTCCAACTCCATATCTTTGCACATTTGATTATAATAATTGACTTTGTCTTCTCAATCTGCTCTTTGAAATCTTCTGTTTAGCTCTTTTATCTTGTCATTTCTTCCATTTACTTTAGCTACTCTCCATTCAGGGAAGCTCTGGTAGCATAGTGGCTAAGACACTTGCCTGCTAACCAGATGGCTGGCAGTTCAAACCCACCAGCCATTCCTTGGAAGGAAGATTGGGCAATCCTACTTCCATAGTGATACTGCCTCAGAAACCCAAGGAGGGGTTGCTATGAGTCGGGTTTGACTTGACGGCACATAACAACAACAACAACAACACTCTCCATTCAAAGGCAAGTTTCAAGTTTCAGGTCTCTCCTAAATCTATTTTGGTCTTTTCTTCCTTTCCTGTTTTGTTTTGTTTTGTTTTGTTTTTTAATGTCCTTTTGTTTTCATCTATGATGTTCTTGATGTCATCCCATAATTCTTCTGGATTTTGGTCATTGGTGTTCAATGAATCAAATCTATTCTTTAAACGGTCTCTAAATTCAAGAAGGATATAATTAAGACCATATTTTGGTTCTCTTGGACTTCTTTTAATTGTCTTCACCTTCAACTTGAACTTGCAAATGAGCAGTTGATGGTTGGTTGCACAGTCATCTCCTGGCCTTGTTTTGGCTGCAGATACAGAGCTTCCCCATCACCTCTTACCATAGATATAGTTAATCTGATTCCTGTGCACTCTGTCTGGCAAAGTCCACATGTATAGCCACCCGTTTTTGTTGTTGAAAAAAGATATTTGCAATGAATAAGGCATTGGTCTTGCAAAATTCTGTCATGCGATCTCCAGCATTATTTCTATCTCTAAGACCAAATTTTCCAACTACCGGTGACTATTCTTTGTTTCCAACTTTTGCATTACAGTCATCAGTGATAATCAGCACACGTTGATTGCATGTTTGGTCAATTTCAGACTGCAGAAGTTGGTAAAAATCTTCAATTTCCTCACTTTTGGCTTTGGTGGTTGGCATGTAAATTTGAATAATAGTAGTATTAACTGGCTTTCCTTGTAGATTTATGGATATTATTCTATCACTGACAGCATTGTACTTCAGGATAGATCTTAAAACATTCTTTGTGATGGTGAATGCCACACCATTCCCCTTCAAAAATTCGTCATTCTTGGCGTAGTAGATCATATGGTTATCTGATTCAAAACGTCTAAAACTTGTCCATTTCAACTCACTAATGCCTAGGATATCAATCTTTATGTGTTCCATTTCATTTTTGACAACTTCCAATTTTCCTAGATTCATACTTCATGCATTCCATGTTCCAATTATTAATGGATGTTTGCAGCTGTTTCTTCTCATATTGGATCACACCACTTCAGCAAATGGAGGCCCCAAAAGCTCTACTTTATCCATATCATTAAGGTGCACTCTACTCTGATGAGGCAGCTCTTTCCCAGTCATATTTTGAGTGCCTTCCTATCTGAGGGGCTCATCTTCCAGTACTGTATCAGACATTGTTTCTGGGCTATTCATAAAATTTTCCAGTAATATATCAGACAGTATATCACTACTATTCATAAGGTTTGCACTCCCAATTCTTTGAGAAGTGGATGGCCTTTTCCTACTTTTGAGTTGTCTCAGTCTGGAAGCTCTACCAAAACCAGTCCACCATGAGCACTCCTGCTGGTACAGCCTCCAGCCTCACAGCAATGTGCAAGCCACTACAGTACGACAAACCAATAGACAAGTTCATCTCCCTTAGCTGTTCCAACTGCTCGGATCACTTCCTGGGCTACCCTCTATCTGTTCCTGCCAGCCATGTCTGCCGCTGCTCCCTGCTGCCTGGGGCTCTTGCCCGCCTGCCTTACCCATTCCAGCTGCCAGCATACTGGTTTTAAGTAGATAATCCTTTTTATAAAAATAATATGCTTCCTATAAAATACAATCTAGCATGGTGAAAAATAGATTTTTATATAATAAAGAGGAAACTGGTAATTTTCTAACCCTGAAAAATTTGTGGGAAAAAAAGCAGAATGATTATACCATTTCACCACAATTTCTAGACTAGTAGACTGGCTTATTCATTTTCCCTGTGTGTCTGTGGGTATGGAAGTGGTGCTCACCACAACCCCCCCCCCCGCTTTTTTCATTTTTTTTTAACTCAAATGTAATGCCACATTACCTAATTTCTTCAATATTAATAAAAACAGAGTGGATATTTAGAAATCTGAGTATGTATAAGGAATAACATAAAAATCAACCACTTTTATAAGTGTATCATATATACTATCTCTACTATTTTTTTTCCCCCTCTCTGTCTGAAAATCTTGAGAGTCTGAGCAGGACTTACTGAAATCACAGCTGTGTAACTTACTAAAATTCAGGGAATTCAGTATTTTGTGTTGGAGAGCATTATTTATTCATTCAAAAAAACACCTGTAAAATCCTATTGTGTGCAGAATATTTAATCATTAACTGCCATAGAAAATCAGGCAAGATGTAGGTTGGCATAGTATTTACAAAAGTGGTAAATGTACACCATTGTCTTTCGCCATGACATATTAATTTCAAAGGTAAATTGAGAGTATAAGTTTGCAGATGTAAACATACAATTTTTGACAGTGAAAGACATCCAAAAGTTTGTGACATGAATATGTGTAGCTTGAAAATACTCAAGCAAAACAGATGTAGTATTCTAGAAGACAAAATAAGCTATTACCTAAAATATATGTGTTGTGTATTTCAAATTCAGAATTAACGTGCTAAAGTATATAAATTAGCATAGTTTTTACACAATGCTAGATGGCATAGTGCCTAAGGCATTTAACTGCTAACCAGAAGGCTGGCAGTTCAAACCCACCAGCCACTCCTCGGTAGGAATATTGGGCAATCTACTTCCGTAGTGATACTGCCTCAGAAACCCAAGGAAGGGTTGTTATGAGTCAGATCTGACTCAATGGCAGTGTTTTTTGTTTTTGTTTTTGTTTTTGTTTTTAACATCAGTTATAGAGCCCTTTTTCTCCCCTTGGGGAAAAAGAAATAATATTTGCAAACCATTTTAAATTATCCCGATGGAAAAAGCAAAATCCGTTTGTCATGTTCCCTTTCTATTTTTCCTCTCCCCTTTCTTTGTATCTGCCAATTGTTTATATTTAGTATGCTTAGGTAGAATTATATTAGGGGGAACAAAAAACAAAAACCAGAATCAGCATGTTTCCCTCCCCCCTTGCCTGGTGGTATAGTGCCTAAGGCATATGACTGCTAACCAGAAGATTGGTTGTTCAAACCCACCAGTCACTCCTGGGAAGGAAGGTTGGGCAATCTACTTCCATAGTGATACTGCCTCAGACATCCAAGGAGGGGTCAGTGTGAGTCAGATCTGACTTGAAGGCAGTGAGTTTGGGTTTTGGTTTTGGTGTTTCAGAATACATTATGATTTATTCCATGGTGGGGAAAAGGAGGGGGAGCTACTTGTAAATTGATTTCTATCTGGATGATGAGAGAAATGCTTTTCTGCAATCAACAAACATTCTAGAACTGGGAATGCAGAAGTGAACAAAGAAGACAAAACCTTTGCCCGTCTTTTGTAAACTGACCCAATAATTTCAGTAGGAAATACAGAAGAAATATTTTGGGCAATCAAACAAATGAAATCTCCATGACTGCTAAATCAGTAATACCTCTCTTTTGGGAAATTTCTCTCAGAATAAAGACTTCTTCTTGTTTCCTCTTCATAAGCTTAGAAGAAAACACTATTTGGACTGAATTTTTTTATATACTGAAACTATTGGAGATATAATAATAGCTGTTCCAGGGATTTAAGATAATGCAAAAGATATTGTGCATTCAAGTTAAATTCCTTTATTAAGCCTTGTGATAAAATTTTGTCATTGACTAACAACATGACTGAAATATCTGGCCACTTCGATCAAAACTTCAATCAATCTTCCAGTACTCTGGCTACAAGACACCACCCAGTCAACTTGACTCTTTATCTGTTATATTTCCTTTACTTTCTATTGAACAGGCTGAATTTTTTACTGAGTTTTGCTTTTGTTGTTACACTGACATATATGGTGAGTTTTCCAAAGATGTTAAAAACTTACTAACCCACAATATATTAAAGAGACAATTTTTGCTGTTTAGTTTCTTTTACCTCATAAAACCATGTTTGTCTATTTATAGTTCTAAGTTTTAACTGAGAAAATATGAAAACATCTGTGCAAACAAAAATGCTGAGAAGACATTTTTTGAAACAAGTATCACATTTAAAAAGATGAGTCCCTTAATTTGTAGGTGTATCTTTAAAACAGTTGAGAGTTTTAAAAATTCAAACAAAAATGTTGAGTAGTGACATTTCTTTTTTGTTGTTTTCTAATTCACTAACTTTAAAAAGGAAACAATATCATGAAAAAAATCACATTAGATTTATTTGAGTATTGACTCAAAAACATGTTAGGATAAAGAACATGGAAGAAATAAGTCACTTAACCAAGATCTACACTAGTATATTAAATTGGTGAATTAATAAACATATCTTGGCCTCCTTTAGCCTGAGATAAGAAAAATTAGATCGTGGTGCCCTCCTACCACTACCGTTCTGACAAGGGACACAAAAATTAGAAAGGGAGGAAAATGTAGAACATAACTTAAATTCATTAAAAAAAAAAAAAAAAAAAGACCAAATTTATTGATCTGGTAGAGACTGGGTAAAGTCCCCTAGGTGTCAAGAATTTTTATAAAAATGTAACCTTCTTTCATATTCACGTTAAATGACAACTACCACACTAATGAAAATACACTTGAATTGCCATCATTTTGCTCTTTTAAACAATTTGGTAGATTGACACAACTTTTGGATTTAATAAAGTAATTTGCTAAGGAGCTATTTGGTTTTATGCCTACAGATTTAAATTCTGATTAGAATCTTGATCTATTTTTTGACTTATTGTAAAATGTTAACACTTCTAAAGTTATAAATGATGTTAATATTGTCTACAACTGCAAATTGGGTATTCAAGAAACTGAAGACTCAGAGGAGCATAATCTTGGAGCTGATGTAATTAATGATGCTTATAGTAGGATAGGTACTGAAACAAGGCAGGCTTGTTCTTACTCACTGATCTACACTGAACACTTTCCCTTGTTACCCTCCCGAGAGGGACCGGGTCTCCGGGAGCTAGGTAAGCACGGGCGGGCTTGTGCTTAGTCCCCAGGAGCGAGGTAAGCACGGGCGGGCTTGTGCTTACTCACTGATCTG
>NW_006921791.1:1685132-1705278 GCF_000298275.1 Orycteropus afer afer
CAAATGATTTTGAGTTTTGTTCCACATTGTTCTCCCTCTCTATCCAGGATCTCCTACATACATCCCCCTCTGAGTGGTTGACAATGGTAGCCGGGCACCATCTAGTTCTTCTGGTCTCATAGTAGTATAAGCTGTAGATCACGTGGTGTACCAGTCATTTGGACTAATTGTTTACATGAATCTTTGGTTTTCTTCATTCTCTTTGCTCTGGATGAGGAGAGATCCATTGTTGCATCTAGATGGCTGCTTGCAAGCTTTTAAGATCTCAGTCGCTACTCGCCAAAGTAGGAGGTGGAACAATGTTTTGTGAAGTATGTTATGCTAATTGAGCTTGATGTCCCCTGCAACTGCAATCCAGAGCCCACTAGTTTAACTACTCACTCCCTCTGGGTAGCTGGCTGTGACCAAGAAGTGACTACAAACTTGTCCCTTGTCAGCTCTACTATACACCTGGGCATTCTTATAGAACATACAAATACATTTGTAGAACCATTGTCTGCCAACCCTATACATGGTCTTGAGTACTTTCCCTGCTTACCTAAAAGTTCAACCTGTCCACCCATCTATCCACCCATATGCCAAAGTTTGCCTTCACTGACAACACAGTATTGTATGTGCAAAAGGGTTCATCTTTGTTGTCTGCACTTCCCATGTACCTCTCTATGGTTCCTCTTCCTCAGTATTCAAACCTATACTCTTGCTTATACTTCACATTACCTTTTTCTCTCATGAAGTAAGAGCAAAGGCATTTAACAAAAATAATAGCATCTCCATATCAAGTTAATGGTATTTCTTTTGAAAACTGAAGAAACTTAAATGAAGTTAGTGGTGAAAGGAAAACTAAATTCATATTTTTAAAACCATTTCCCAAAGACTTTGGCAGCATGATAGTAACACAAAAGCAGTGAACACAACTTTTAGTGAGTGCTTTCCTACATACTTTATTTTATAGTCTGGCAATAACAAAATAGATTTAAATAAATGGTTTTTGCATTGGGGAAAACAATATGTATTTTATTGGTACCTAACAGTATATTTATACTATAGTAAGAGATAAGATATTTAAATAATGCATATTTACATTGAGAAAGAAAATTGTCCTATAATAGAATGTACCATTAAAACTAAGATTTGAAGCAAATACTAAGCAAAAAGAATATCCAAAATGTTCTTTTGGATAAACTAATATTCTTGTTTTCCTTAAGATAGACATCCCTGGTAATGTTTTACCTTAACTTACAATCATATAGGGGGAAAAAAATTGCCCTGGAATATAGTCTTTCTCTCACAGATTTTTTTTTTTTTTTTTTTTCCTTTTTGGTAGATTTCATGAGCCCTACAAGAATAATATGTGGGAACCACAGTTCTTTTTGTGATTACCTGTCATGGTTTTATGAAAGGCATTTCAAAAGTCAGCTTCAAGGTGATTCAGTGGATTTCTACGCTTCTAAGCAAAATCCCTCCCTTACTGAGGCTCAGAAGCAGAAATGAGAGGTTAGCTTGATGGCATTATAGGAATGTCACATGGTCTTCTTCTTTTATGAATAGGGATTTTCTATGCCTTCACAAGTGCTCAAAATGAACCCAGGCAGATTTTTTTAAAAGGACAAGTCCAAGCCAAAGAAACCAGGTCATGGCTCTGTATTGTTGGTTTCATATCCCATGTCCTCAAAATTAATTAAATTAATGCCAACTTAGTTACCAAACACATTTTTCTGCTCCACATAAGTAAAGTTCAGAAAGTTAGCACAACTAAAGGAATGAACACACGTAGTCCAGAAGATGAAACTGGACCAGATTTTCAGGGGGAGTGTTGTATCCACTTAAATGTATTTTTATTCAGCAAATGTTTAAATCATTCTTAGCTTGTACCTATCTAACTTCAAATTCTGGATAGTTTAAGTGGTTATCTCCCTCTCTCTCTTTCTCTCTCTCTTTACCATATCTCGCTCTCTATCTATCTATCTATCTATATCTATCTATCTATACTAAAAACAAACCCACTGCCATTGAGTCAATTCTGACTCATAGTGACTCCCATTGTGTTTCCAAGACAGCAAATCTTTACAGAAGTACATTGCCTCATCTTCCTTCTTCCTTCCACAAAGCAGCCGATGTGTTTACGCGTATTCTAAATAATACATAAATCCAAATCCACTATCATTGAGTTAATTCTGGCTCATAGTACCCTTTATTAGAACAGAGTGAAACTGTCCATGAGATTTCCAAGGCTGTAAATCTTTAAGGAAGCAGACTTCTTATCTTTTTCCTGTGGAGCAGCTGGTGGGTTCTAACCACTGACTTTATGATTACCAGCAGAATGATTTAACCATCATGCCACCCAAACTCCTTAGGTGATGAATGGATAAAAGATAAATAGATTGATTGATAGATGACAGATAGATAGATAGATAGTTAGATAAATAGATAGATGATAGGTATTTTTTTTTTAAGTATTTCTAGAGCAGTGGTTGGCAAACTACAACCCACAGGTCACACCCTGTTTCACTGCCTGTTTCATAAATAAAGTTTTTAGGAAATGACTATGTCTATTCACTTGCAAGTTGTTTTTGCTTTTGCATTGTAACAGCAGAGATGAGTAGCTGTGACAGAGATTATATGGCCTACAAACCCTAAAATATTTGCTACTGGCATTTTACACAAAAAAGTTTCCTCACATTTCTTCTAGAACACTGTGGTGGATATATTTTTGCTGTATAACGTGTTGTCTTAAAACTCAGTCATCATGTTTTGTCTTTCACAGGTTTGTGGGTCATGTATTTGACAGTTTTCCCTCACTGATGTTTCTTGTGAGTAGGCAGTCAAGGTATTGAGTAGGCTGCAGTCATCTAAAGCCTTGTCTGAGGTTGTAGAAACCACTTCCAATGTGATTTATTCATTTGGTTGGCAAGTTGATGCTGCGTCTTTATTGAAAGTCTCAATTCCTCCCCATGCTCAAGTGAGTGGCCCAAAAGAGGAGCAGAATCTGAAATGCCTTTATGACTTTGAAGGCACAGACTTACATTTATGCCATGTTCTTTTGGTCACACCAAATAAATCTGATGAATGTCTGTGGAGACTACGAACTCTCTCATCAAGCCTATTGAGACTCATAGTGACCCTTCCTTGGGTTTCTGAGGCTGTATCTCTACGGAAGTAGATTGCCCATTCTTCCTTCTGGGGAGTGGCTGATGGGTTTGAACCACCAGCCTTCTAGTTAGCATTCAAATGCCTTAGGCACTACACCACCAGAGCTCCCACAAAGCTGAAAATACCTGGCCAATAACAATCACTTGGTGCCAACTTGAAGGCTGGCTACCACACGTAGGTATTGCTTATAGTTTATGTTTATAAATACTATGTGTCTCGATGCAGTTCTGATTTTTTTTTCTCATTCAATTTGTTTCTGCTGTTTCTAGAACTTTCGTTTGATTTCCTAAGTTATATGCTACATTCTTTATGTAAATTATCATATTTACTCCTCACTCTAAAACAATAAAATGAACACTTATTTTCCTTTATCTACTCTTTAAAGATGAGAAAACTAGGCTCAGAAATGTTAAGTGAATAGCACTATGCTCTAAACTAGTATATAATAAAGCCAGGAATTTGAACTTTGTTAACCAGACATCATAGCCCAAGTTATTCTGTTATTTTATCTTCCAGGAACAGCATTCATATTTAATTCAGAAAAAAAAGATTACTGAGCATTTGATATATATAGACATTGTGCAAAGTGTTGGGGATTCAGAGGTTACTAAAACTGAACCCTTGCCCTTAGGGTACTAGCATATTTGTGGAGAGGACAGCCATCTAGAAAATTATGAAACAATGTGCTATGCTAGGGCTACAAAAGACGGAAGTTGACAGTGTCATAGGAGCACAGAGTGGGGGGGGGCAGTTAAAACTAAGAAGTGATTAAAGGCTTATCTGAGCTGAGCTGTAAAGGATGAGTAGGAGTTTGCCAAGTGAGGCATATTAAGGCATTAATCCAAGTAGTATAGACAAAGAGAATGGTGACCTCGAGACAAAAAAAGGTATAGAGCTACAAACAGGTGAGTGCTGCTGGAAAATAAAGACAGGTTGTAGAAGCAAGTGTGGAGAAATCATCAAGGATCATGTGAGGAAGAGCTTTGTCTACCACATGCTTGATTATCAGATACTATAATCTCCACTTATTTGTTCAACATCTATTTTGAACACTTTCTAGATACAAGATAGTGTATGACAAAAATCACTATCACAAAATCTTGACATTTGCAATTTTATAATATAATCAGGTTGTTGCTATTAGACATTGTTGATTCTGATTCATAACGAACTCAAGGAGCCCAGGTGGCACACTGGTTAAGTGATTAGCTATTGTACATTTTGAAGCCATGAGCTGCTTTACAGAAAAAGATGAGGCAGTCTACTTCTGTAATTATTACAGCCTTGAGAACTCTATGGGTCAATTCTACTCTATCCTGTAGGGTCACTATGATTTGGAATCAACTCAAGAGCAATGGGTTGGGTTTGGGTTTTGTCATAGTGAACCTATATGGCAGAGTAGAACTGTTCCATAGGATTTCCAAGGCTGTAATCTTTAGAAGCAAATTGCCAAATCTTTCTCCCCCACAGACACTGGGTGGAGTTCTCACCATCAATCTTTCAGTTAGCAGCCAAGTGATTAACCATAAAGGCTCTTTTATATAGTCCTGTCATTGTTGTTCTGGCAGCATATTGCCCAAGGCACTTGACTGCTAACCAGAAGGTTGGCGTTCAAACCCACCAGCCACTCCTCGGAAGGAAGATTGGGCAATCTACTTCCGTAGTGATACCACCTCAGAAACCTAAAGAGAGGGTCACTATGAGTCAGATCCCACTTGACTGAAGTGAGTTTGGGTTTTGTGGTTTTGATGTTGTTAGGGAAGAAGAGCAATGACATAAATGTAGAAAGGTAGAGAATATTGTCATGGATGTGTCAAAGTAACATAGAGGAGGAAACAAGTTCTGGCAGCATAGTAGTAAGACTTTTGGCCGCTAACCAGAAGGTCAATGGTTCAAACCCACCAGCTGCTCAGTGGGAGAAAGATGAGACAAAATACTTTTGTAAAGATTTGCAGCCTTGGAAACCCAACAGGGATGACTATGGATCAGAATCAACTTGATGGCAATGGAGTGGATCTGAAGGAGAACTGGTTGTGCAGCAGTTAAAGCACTTGACTACTGACCAAAAGGTCAGAAGTATGAACTTACCAGCTTCTCAACTGGAGAAAAATGAGACTCTTTACTTCTGTAAAAATCTACAGTCTTGTAAACCTTAGAGAACAGTTCTTCTCTGTCATCTAGAGTTGTTATAAATTGAAATTGATTTGATGACACTGAGCTTGGTTTGGGATTTTTTAAGGCAGTCTGGAAATTTAAGCACTATGGTAATCCTATCCTGTTTTATAAAACAACAATGATTACCACAGGTTTGTGGAATAAAATATCTTCTCTTCAAAATATAACTTGACCCTAAGTGACAAATAGTGAGAATGTATAAATGGCCAGGCTGACACAACAGCGTGAAAGTTGTAAATATTTTTTCAAATTCTAAGTACCCAATGGGTGGTGAGCAATTCTATATTTGCTGATAGAGTGAAGAGCATTATTGTGTAAAGCTGGAGTTTCTGGAAGATTTGAGAGATGTTAAAGCCATTTGGCAGGTGAAGACTGATTAGATTCTTCCTCCACCTGTCCTGAGGAATTTCAATGGGAATTTTTCTCTTGCTGAGGGCAGCACACTGAAATTTTATAATCTAAACACCTCTTGGCATGAATCAATTCAACCATTTGGCATTGACTTTAGAAATATCAAGTGTATGGGATAAGCCAAATAAACATAGATTGAGTAAGCTTTAGTAAGCTTTGATGTTAGTAGGCATGGATTTAGCTGCTTTATTAATGTGAAATTCAACTGAGTGTTTGGCTAGTGACTGAACAATTCTCATATAATGGCACTCAAGTAATATCAGATTGAGTGTGAGAAACATTTAAACTAGATGAAGGATCTTGGAAATTAGAGTCATTTGCCATATATTACTGATGTCTGGACTACCAAAAACACCCTTCTTAAAAGCTACAGTGTGATGTTTTAGTATGCTAGTATGCTCCAATAGCTATAGACATTATTGTCACATACGGAGTATGGGTAAGTTCCCCTTCTTCTATGAAATATTCTCTTTGTATATTTTCCTTATGTGGTGTCTAAAGCTCAATAATATTCTAGGCTTCCTCTTCCTGAAAAAGCATGTCATACTTATCTTTAAGTCCCGTAGTGATAAAAGCTTAGTACTATAATTTTCCTTTCAAGAAATTTTCATTTGATATTCTTTGAGCCACAACCTCTTAACTCAGACTAAACGATTAAGTTTACAAAGTAGAATACCAGATATAACCAAGGTCTGGAAGGAGCAATTCAGGGTCAGACATATATTCAGTAAACCTTAAGACACCACATTAGCCAAGAACATAGTAATCAGAGTCAAGAATTGTAAGATCAGCATACTTCACTTTGTTGACAAATGTCAAGAAATTTTCTCATTACTGCATTGATTCTGAAGAGATGTCAAACATGGCTTTACACAAAAGGTAAGTGGAAATTTGTTTGCTCTTTATTTTATTTGAGAGCATTGTAAAGTGTATTTTCCAATGAAAGTTAATTTTATGATTTCATAAAGATAGATCCTTGATGTTGTTAGCATAAAACAAATGACCATGTTCATTATTATATTGCAATCAAGCTACTTGTAACATTTGTCATGATCAAGATACCTCTCCAGATGGCAGGTTGGATATTTCCAGATATGAGAGCTCATCATTAAAGGAAAATAGTAGGTCGATTGCTTCATTTTTATAAACTGATTATCAGTGATTTCCCTAAGAATTCAGTTAACAGAATAAGTACCATTAACAGAATTAGAATAGGCAATCCATATTTAAACATTAAAACATATATTTCTCTATGAGAATAAATCTCATATATATCATGTAAACATCTAGAAGGTATAACTTCTTTGTTAACTCAATTATTTTGTGTAGAAAATGAGCCAGTCTTATGTACACTAATAAAATTCTATAGTGCACTAATTTTTTTAATTTAACCCATTTATGTCAATATGATCCTCCACTAAAAAGTAAGTCAAAAATCCACTTTGGAAAGCCACAATTTTTTAATAATTTAGCTAATCAAGTAGATAAGAGCTTGAGCCTTGAAGTCACATAGAACTGAGCTGGAGTTGCACAACTTATTATATAGCCTTGAGTAAATGGCTTAATTTCACTCAGCCTCAGTTTCATCATTTGCAAATAGGAAAAACAACAGTTTCCACCTCATAGGCTTGTTGAGAGTATCAGAGAAATTGTGTCTGGCAAAACATGAGCACATGATAAACATAGTTATAAATATTAAAGTATTCAAATACTTTAATACTGACAGGAAGCCTCTTAGGCACCTGAGACAAAAGAATTTCTTACACCAATATCAAGAAGATCTTAGCAGAGAAGGTTCATCTTCAGCATGTCTTTGACCAAATGATCTTCACTTTCCATGCATGTCATATTAAACTTCTTGAAAAGATTTTTTAACATCAAATGCACCACTTAGTAAGAAGAGGCTTACCATCTTTTCATACACAGAACCCATGGTCATTCCAGTCCTAGAAAACTACACAAATAGTATTGTCGTTCAGACTCATTACAAGCTGACTTCTGGGACAAAGAGTCCCCACATATAAACAAATTAATAGAGATATTAATGACTAGGTCCCTCACTGAAAAATGCCCCCCTAGTGGGATGTTGATTACATGCTTACTGCTAACCAAAAGGTCGACAGTTCAAACCCAACAGATGCTCCACAGGAGAAAGATGGGGCAATGTGCTTCCATAAAGACTGCAGCCTTGAAAACTCTGTGGAAAGGTTCTGTTATGTCCTATGTTGTTGTTAGGTGCCATTGAATCAGCTCTGACTCATAGTGATCCTACATACAAGAGAATGAAACACTGCCCAATCTCTTACCATCATCACACTCTTTGCTACGCTTGAGACCATCATCTCAGCCACTGTGTCAATCCATCTTGTTGAGGGTCTTCCCATTTTTCACTGACCCTCAACTCTACCAAGTATGATTTCTTTCTTCTGGGACTGATTCCTCCTGATAACATGTCCAAAGTACATGACATGAAGTCTGGTCATTCTTGCTTCTAAGGAGCATTCTGGCTGTACTTGGAGGAATCAAGACATTGTTTGTTCTTCTGACAGTCTATGCTATTTTCAGTAATCTTCATCAACACCACATTTCAAATACATTAGTTCTTTTGCAATCTTCTTCATTAATTGTCTAGCTTTCACATGCATGTGAGGGGATTGATAAAACCATGGCTTGGGTCATGCACACCTTAGTCTTCAAAGTGACATCTTTGCTTTTATAGAGTCACTATATGTTGGAATTAACTGAATGACAGCTGGTACCTCAGTTCAGCTGCTCTCTCTCTCAAGAGGTGATTCTGGGGTTTAGGCTCCTTCCATCTTTCAATATCTATACTTTCAACACAGAACCTCCAAGTTCATCAGGGAAAAAGAATGAAGACAGGTTATCCCCCTTGCTACATTCTATTGGCCAGAAAGATAATCTCTCTACCTAGACATAAGACTGAAAAATAACATCTTACCATGTGCCAGTGGGAAAAATAAAGAAAAAGAAAACGTTTTGGTGAATATAAACATTGCCTCTGCCACAAGTCCCAAAATTGTTGAAGTTTATCAGCTGCAAGTGACATAGATGGTAAAAATACTATGAGATTCATTAAAAGCACCTTACTAGGGTTGACATGCATACTAATTCCAGGGAACCTGAAATATAGACTGATAAAGAAAAAAAAAAAAAAAAAGGCTCATTCCTATCATAAACATTAATTAGGCAGTTAGGAAGACAGGCTAACAAACATCTTCAAGCCTAAAAGGAAGGAGACAGTTCTTTAGCTTTGGGAAGACATCAAGCCCAGGAAGTAGCCAGATTGTAGTCATATTAGGTAGATATATCAGTGAAAACTGCAACTTCAAACCAACTGAGGCTATGAAAACATGTGTCCAGCTGATGTATTTGTTTAAAAGCATAGAAATGAGATGTGTTTGCTCAATTATTCCCAACTTAAAAGAGTTACAGATATGATTGTGATGTTGCCAATGGAAGATAGCTGATGTCACAATCTGCTCTGTTGATGTGCAGCCAGAACAATACACCTTTAACCCATACTCAGAAATTGAGCCATCCATATGGCTGTGCTTTACTTGAACAATGACCATATGTTTGCACTGTGTTTCATACTGCTCATTCTCAGAGCCAGAAGCCAATGCCAGATGGAGAGGAGTCAGACTGACTATCTGAGATGTGCAGTGATCCACAGATAATTATGCAATATCAGCCCCATTTCAATCTATCAACTTGAGGAAATGGGTTCTTTTCCAAATTAGACTTGAATGAACCTTTCTGAAAACTAAATACCTCAATGTATCGTCTTTAATGTGTTTGCTCTTACAAACAATAGAAAGTGCATTTACAGATTTAATACACTATTCTTCCTTTAATGATTAAGTTCAACTATAAGAGAAGTGAAGAGTGAAATTTTCTCAAATCATAATATCTAGTATTTGTAGATTGCTTTCTCCTAGGAAGTAACTCTGGTGGCATAGTGCCTAGACATTTGACTGCTAACCAGAAGGCTGGTGGTTCAAACCCACCAGCCGTTCCCTGGAAGAAAGGTTGGGCAATCTACTTCCGTAGTGATACTGCCTTGGAAACCCAAGGATGGGTCGCTGTGAGTCAGATCCGACTCAAGGGCAGTGTTTTTTGTTTTGTTTTGTTTTTTCCTCCTAGGAACTCTAAGTGCATTGGAAATATTGTCAAGCTAATACTTGTTGTAGAGAGAAAGAGCATATTTACTGACAAGAGTGTTGAACAGATAATTTATTTTCTTAGAAAAGGGCTGTGCTTAAAGAATCAGTTCTTCAAACTAATAATAGTAAGAACCCCTTATATATTTAAGCTTACTACAGTTTTGAGAGGTCTTCCCATTACTTCATTTGATTCTGTTAACATTCCCATACAGCATACAAAGCAGGTATGGTTTTCCCTATTATACAATAAGTAAGCAATCTCTAAGATGTAAGTAACTTTCATAAAATTATGACTACTATGTGCTACAGCCAGAGTTCAAACCAGGTCTTCTAGCTCCAAATCTAGTTGTTGTTGTTGTTATGTGCCGTCGAGTCAGCCCTGACTCATAGCGACCCTTCCTTGGGTTTCCGAGGCAGTATCACTACGGAAGTAGGATTGCCCCCCTTCCCTCCGAGGAGTGGCTGGTGGGTTTGAACTGCCAGCCTTCTGGTTAGCAGTCAAGTGCCTTAGCCACTATGCTACCAGAGTAGGTGATCATTAAAACTTCTGGTACAATTCCTGCCACATATTCAGTAAACACAAAAACTAGTTCCCTACTCATTTAAATTTTTTAAAATTCATCTTCTGAATTGTCCTCAAATAAAATATAATCCTACAACTGAAAAGTTACCTAAGAGTTAATCTTAATTTTGTTGTAAACTCTTCACTTCATCAAGGAGATAGAAGCACATTCTTCAGTGCACTGAGAACATTAAGACACTGCTCATCTTTTTTGGAGCTATAACAACTGTGAATGCTTTATCCTGTGCTTCACATAACCCTCTTAACACTGAAAGTATGCAAATGCAAACACCAACTGCAAATGAACTGTCAGTATAAAAACTTGACTCATCTCACCATGATTTTGAGATGTAAGAGTTGTTTTAAAGAAAGAAAAGGTCTTTGTAACAGATTAGAGACAACAGTCAAAGACAATCAGAAGGCATTTTTTATTAAACTTTACTGAGTGCAAAAATGATGGAGCTTACATCAAAGTGCAGATTCCCAGGCCCCACACTCAGAGAGGCTGATCCTAGGAAAAGGCTAGCAAGGCTACATTCTAAGAAGGACCCCACGTGATTCTGATGTATGTGTTCCAAGAACCATATATAAAAAATATATTACTTTAAGTTTTCTTTCCTAAGAGATTTGAAAAATAACAGATTATCAAACAGTAATGAAATAAATGAAAGAAAATTCAGTTTGAGAGAGCAAGAGGATTATTTCCATTTAAGATATTTTGGGATGACTTTGGACATAAAAGTATACAATTGAAAAATTTTGGAATGCAGTTGAATGGTCAGAGCTGGGGGATAAAAGTGGTGCCATTTATAGAATGTAACAGTACTACCCAAAAAATAGTGATATATTGGCCACAGCCAGCTACCTGCAGGAAGGGAGTAGTTGGACCTGTGGACTCAGGACCATGGTCCCAGAGGACATCAAGCTCAATTGGCATAACATACTACACAAAAACATTGTTCCACATCTTACTTTGGCAAATAGTGACTGAGATCTTAAAAGCTTGCAAGAAGCCATCTAGATGCAACAATGTGTCTCTCCTCATCCAGAGCAAAGAAAAATGAAGAGAACCAAAGACACATGGAAACAATCAGTCCAAGGGACTGATAGACCATGCAATCCTCAGCCTATATGACCGTGAGAACAGAAGAACTAGATGGTGCCTAGCTACCACTGTCAACCTTTGCAGAAGGATCTATGTACAAGATCCTGGATAGAGTGGGAGAACAATGTGAAAAAAACCTGAAAATTATTTAAAATATTAAAAAAAAAAAAAATGCTAGGTTTGCTTGTCTTATAGAGACTGGTGAAATCCCTGAGATTAGGACACCTAGCTGTCCTTCAGGTCTGGAACTAAACTCCCTCCTGTGGCTTTCAGTCAAATAAAAGATCAGCATATAGGCTGAACATTTACATCAGGTAGATACACTCCTTGGAGTGATCAATCTTGAGAGAATAGAAGGTCTGTATATACAAAGAGAAACAGTTCAGGGGGCAGGAGTGCATGGGAGGGAAGGACACAGGGAAGAGCTTAACTATGGGGAAGAAGTAGGAAAACGGTTGTTACATTGTGAGAAATTGCAGTCAATGTCATGAGACAAAATGTGTATGAACTGCTGTATGGAAAATGAATTTTCTCTATAAACTTTCACCAAAATAACAATAAAAATTAAAATAAAATAAGTGATAGCCACTGTGTAAGCAAATTTTAAAGGCCCCAAATATAGCTTTGGGTTCCATTCACAAATAGGAGGCAGGAAGATGAAAAGAATCCAATAAAGGAGAAAGAAAAAAGACACTGATTAATATATTGTAGAAAGTGCATTGAGTCAGTATTTCAAAGTAATGGAAAATAGAGTGAAGAAGTAATATGTGGTCATTTGTACAAAAAGAAATCTTGAAGCCAAGAAACATAGGAACAGAGAAAATGTTGGCAAGACACAGAGCACTAGTGACAATTGTTAAAGCAGTTCCATTGAAGAAGGTTAAAATCACATCAGGGCCAGATCCTAAGCAGAATTTGAGATAGAATCTTAATTACAGAAAATACTAACTGGGCTGTATTGGAAGAAGTAACAACAGTTTAGCTGAAGTGTTGACTCTCAATCCAGTATTATCTGGACTTTCTGAAAAAGATCAAATTCTCACAAATAATTTCTTTGTTCTGAAGAACTTTAGCTGGGAAACTTTTTTTTTTTTTTGACAGTGCTTCCAATTACACAAGTCATCGTCATTATCAGATTACCTTTGTAAAGAGCCCTTTACAGGTCCAAGTTGAGTGTCCATGTGAGGAGATGACAACAGTTGCCTGTAATCTGCATTTTTGTGCATGTATACATACATATATAGAAACACACATAAGTACAAACATGCATCACACAATCATTGAATTTGTAAAACTTCGGATGATGTTATACAGATAGTTGATGGACCACTAAGGAAGAACATGCAATGGAGGGACAAGAGAAGAAAGAAAGAAAGATAATTTTATAATTTTATTCAAATTGAGTAAATATTTACTGAATAATTACTATATATCTAGCACTGTGCTAGATACTATAAGGGATTCATAAGAAATGAGGCCAAGGTTACACTCAAAGTTTGGAACATTCTCTCAGGCTTGGGTCTGAATACAGTTTTCTCTTTTCCCTTACTTGGTTTTAGTTTTTTGACTAAATCAATCTTTTCCAAAGATGGCATGTTTTAGAAATCACTTCAAGAGGCAGAGGTATCCTCTTGTGGCAAACTCAGTTATATAAATCCATGTTTGAGGGTAGCAAAGTGATAATTTGACAGAGCAAAATTTATGAAGAAATGGTAGGTAATGCAGTCAAGTTAATTAAGGCAAAAAGGATGTACAAGTGGAATCTGCAGAATCAGAGTATTCCAAGGAACTCAGAATCGATGCTGCCCTTCTGTCAATTTGTTACTGTGGTGGCTTTATGTTGTTGTGAGTATGAAGACTATGCCACTGGCTCAAATACCAGTAGGCTCACCCATGGTGGGCAGGTTTCAGTTGAGCTTCTAGGATAAGACAGACTGGGAAGAAGAGAGAATTGCCAGACTTTGTCTCACCTACTTTGGTTATGTTGTCAGAAGGGACCTGTCTTTAGAGAAGGATATCATGCCATGTAAAGTGGAGGGTCAGAGAAAAGTGGGAAGACCTTTAACTAGTTGAATTGACACAGAGGCTGCAATGATGGGTTCAAGCACAGCAAGAATTGTGAGGATGGTGCAGGACCAGGAAGCATATCCCTCTGTAGTACGTAAGGTTTCTATGAGTTGGAACCAACTTGATGGAACCTAACAACAACAACAACAGCAATCTTTAACCAGAAGCCCTTGTGGCACAGTGGTTAAAGCACTCAGCTGCTAACATAAGGTTGGTGGTTGGATCACCCCAGCTGCTCTGTGGGAGAAAGATGTGGCAGTTTGCTCCCTTAAAGATTTGCAGTTTTGAAAACCCTATGGGACAGTTCTATTTATCCTGTAGGGTCATTATGTGTTGGAATTGATTCAACAGTGATGGGATTAATCTTTAACAATAGTACACTAAGAGTGGCTTTCCAATGCTCTTTCGCCTGTGCTGAGTTTAATAGAGGCCCTATAAGGACAATTATGATGGTAATTGCTCTTTCATATTTATGAAAAGAAGCTGATACCAGCTGCTGTAATGTAGCATTTCCTGCACAACAAGCACGAAGCCTGACTTTGTGATCCCCTGGGAAAATGTGTTCCTTTTTATTAATTCACTCTGTATACCCAGCTAAAAGGCTAATGTTATTTTGAAAATATTTATAAAAGGTCCTCAGAGTTCTGAGAAGTATTATGCAAGGATAAGCCTAAAGAAGGGGTATGTATGTGTGTCCCTGAATATGTGTCCCTGAGTATGTGCTCATTTCTACATAGATGCCCCTGTACATGTGGTCATGAGCCTTCATGTGTACGACTGTGTGCATGCATGTGTGTGTGTGTAAGAGGAGGGTAATTTCAAAAAGAAAAACAGATTACTTTCCAGAATTTAGGTATAATAATGCCTTATAAGAAAAAAAAAAAAAAAGATGTCCACTACACTCCTGCTGAAAAAACTCTTTCCATTTGACTGAGTATTTTTCTTAACCGAAAACCTTAAAACAAACAAATGAACAAACATTTCCTGCCTAGTTTTAATTGCTTAGTTTCACTTGAAATGATAGAGACAGTCAGATATTGAGGGGTTTTGTACTGTCACAAACTCATCCATTGACGTGTCAATGAGAAAAGTTAATAACAGACATCTTACTATAATTTAAAGGTTTTTCTTACTCATAATACCAAATACTAACTGCAAAAAAAATTCCCAAGCCAAAATTAATTTGTCTAGCATTTTTGCACACACAGTTTCATTTTTTTCTTTTTTTTATCCAAAGAGAGGATTATATAATTTAAATTTCAAAAGTTATCATGGCATGCCAGTAAATGGAGGGTCAGAGACCACTCTGTGACCTGAAGTCAGTTGAGCTCAGTGAATTGAAAGTCACAGTTCAGTCAACCATATTAAAATTAGCCAGTGGTTGATCTATTTTCCTTTCTCTTCTTCTCTTTATAAACTTCAATGTAACACATAACAACAACAATGACAACAATCTACTTCCAGCCATTTTTCTTTTTTTAGAAATAAGAATGGTGTCACTAAATGGATATTTAAAAAAAAAAAAAAACTCAGATTAAAACTTATTTTTCAATATTTTTGCATTTTCATTAATGAAATGTAGGACAGGTACACAATAACCAATAAGTAATTTTGAGGACTATCCCTGGGTGGTACAAACATACAATGTGCTTGGCTGTTAACTGAAAGATTGGTAGTTCCAGTCCACCAACACGTGGAAGAAAGAGCTGGAGATCTACTTCAGTAAAATCAGCCATTGAAAACCCTATGTAGCAAAACTCTACTCTGACACTTATGAAGTCACCTGGAGTTGAAGTTTATTCAACAGCAACTGGAAAGCAAAGTTCAGTGGTAGAGTGCTGGTCAGGTGTGAAGGGATAAGTTCTCCATCCTGCCTCATTTCCAAATAGCTGTGCTCCCTTGGAAACATCGTATCACCTCTGTGAGCTTTGGTTTGCTCATCTGTAACAGTTGGGGACGAAATAGATATTCTATAAGGCCCTTTCAGCTCTAAAATTCTGTTGCTGGAGCCAGGTGAAAGGCTCTTTTCTCCCCTACTCTAAGCTGGTCAAGCTCAGCTGTTTCTCCCCTTGGGTTTTCTTCAGGGTGACTCTGTACATCTCTCCTTGCCTTTCCAGTGTTTGTATAAGCTGGTCAGTACTGACAATACTGTACTGACAGTACTGGCTGAGTCAGCCTGCCTCCTTCTAATGGAAGGAGTCAGACTCAATTTGGCCAAAAATGAAGTCTGAGAGTGTTTGTGGAAATTTGTTTCTCATCCTCATGATTTCTTACTATTATTTCTTTCATCAGAGAATAATATGTCCTGTTTCAGGTATTTTTAGAGATCAAGGAGAGTATAAATAGTGAGGACAAAGTCTACCTATAACAAGACAGGCCTGTAAGAAGAGTGCAAAGAGTTCTGTGTCTGTCCTCTTCTCTGACCTTGCAATGTATCATTAATTGCAAGTGACATTTATATTTGGACATTGAAGCCCAAATGTCCAAAATTCATGCAGCAGCATTGCTCCCCTAAACAGACACTCATACCTAATCCTTCCAAAAGACTGCCAACAGGAAGATAGACTCAAAACAAGAGACTCCCACAGACTGTGGAAGGAGGCTAAAGCCTTTGGGCATGGAAATCTGGGATCAGGGGTATATAGGTCTAGGCTGAACCTAGGCTGAGGTCTAGCCTGAACATAGAGTGGGTACAGCATGAGCATGATTCCTTAGCTTGCTAGAGGGAGATGTTTGCAAGAAAGAAAGAGCACAGCTGGTAACATGGAGCCCAAGACAGAGGTCCTGTTGGCCTAACCTCAGAGAAATTCTCAGTAATGAGTCAAAAAACAGGGGGTGGGGAGATTATGCTATAATGTATAAATGTAATGTTGAAGAATTGGAAAGGATAAAGAGTCTTTTTTGTTGTTGTTGTTGTTGTTAAGTTGGTTTATTTTCCAGTTAAGCTTTATCAACAATAAACAAAATTCATCAATAATTTCAAGAGACAAATATAAGACTTCCAGTAGGATGGTGGAATAGGCAGACAATCTACACAGACATTCTTCCACAAAGAAAAGAGAAACCAATTGACAGAGATACAGAAGATAATCCTGGTGTTCTGAGCCTTGAAAGGAAGTATTCAGAAGTGGATTAGGAACCAACTAGTGGAAGAAACTTAATGAAAATAGGAATTAAGAATAGGCTCCACTTGCCAGAGACAGTAGGGACATATGAGAGGCTGCCAATGGGAAAGGAGACAGGTGGTGAGTGTATAAGTGCTGCCAACTAGTGAATAGAGGAGCACAGAACCCTGCTTACTTAGATAACATCCAAACAAAACAAAGTAACAGTGCACACAAAGGAGCAAGATAAAGCAGGATAAACAAGGGACCAGGATACAGACCCAAAATACATCCCTGAGGAAGAAGAAGCACTGGAAATCCCTGATAAGAAATTCAAAAGAATTATGTTTAGGTACCTTCAACAGATTGAGAGACAAAATGAGGAAAACACCAACAAAATTGAGGAAAACACAAAGAAAATGCTAGAACAATTTTGAAAAACAATACAAGAACAAGATGACAAAATAAATGAAAAATTAGAAATGATACAAAATCTACAGATAGAAATCTAGAAGATTAATACTAAATTTTCATTGAGAGGGCAAAGGAATAGAATTGAATCGATGAAAGACAGAATCAATGAGATTGAAGGCAAAAACTTCAATACATCTTTGGAAAGGGGTCAATCAGGAAGAAGATCAAAACAAAATGAAGAAAGTCTAAGGTTCATGTGGAATACCATCAAAAATAATAAACTATGTATAATCCGAATTCCAGAACAGGAAGAAACAAATAAAACTACAGAGAAAATTTTTGAAGATATGTTTGGAACAGAATTTCCATGGCATGATGAAAGATGAGAATATATCCATTCAAGAAGTCCAATGACCCCCAAACAGAGTAGACCCCCCCCAAAAAAAATCACCAAGACATATCATCATCAAACTCACCAAAACCAAAGACAAAGAAAGAATTCTAAAAGCAGCCCAATAAAAATGAAAAAGTTACCTACAAGGGGCAACCAATAAGACTAAGCTCTGATTTCTCAACAGAACCCATGCAGGTGAGAAGGCAATGGGATGGTATATATAAAACAGTGAAATAATAATTAAAAAAAAATCTAACCAAGAATTATATACCCAGCAAAATTGTTCCTTAAGTATTATGGTGAAATTGGGACACTTGCAGATAAGTAGAAATTAAGGGAATTTGTTAAAACCAGACCAACCTTACAAGAGATGTGAAAGGGAGTTTGTTGTACAGAGAAACAACAACAGAAAACAACAACTGATGATTAACACACATGGTGACATAACCCAGAAACCAACCCAGTTATGGAAGTATCCAAAGTAAATAAGCCTACAAGATTGTAAACAGGGAACCAGAGACACCAACCAACAAATGAGGACAACTACAAACCAAAAAGAGATAAAAAAATATATATATATCTGTGTCATTACAGAACTTCTAGATGGTAGGGAAGTCAAGACAATTACAAGATAGAACAGACTCTTCTAAATGGAAGAAAGTTATAAATCACAGGGTAATCTCAAGGAAAAATGATAGACCTTCACATCAAAATAAAAAAGAAGACAAGCACAAATATTTAGCAAATACTAAAATAACAGCAACAAAGGAAATGATAACATAATTCATAAACAAAACAAGTTCAGCACAGAAAATTATACGGAACAAAGAAATCAGTAACACCATGAAAAAGCACTTAACAAAATGACAGCAACAAATTCATATTGTCAATAATTACACTGAATGTCAATGGATTAAATACACCACTTAAGAGACTGAGTGTTGCAAACTGGATAAGAAAACATAACCCATCTACAAGAGACACATCTTGGAGATAAACACAAAAATAGACTAGAAATCAAAGGATGGAAAAAGGTATGTCAAGCAAATGGTAACCATAAAAGAGCAGGAGTTGGCAATATTAATTTCTGATAAAATTGACTTTAAGACAAAAAACACCATCAGAGACAAAGAAGGACTTTATATAATAATTAAAGGATTGATTGAACAAAGGACATAACAATAATAAATATCTATGCACTCGATGAAAGAGCCCCAAAATACATAAACCAGATTCTAACAGAACAGAAAAAACAAATAGATGTCTCCACAGTCATAGTGGAAGACTTTAATACATCACTTTCAATCAAAAATAGAACTTGAAAGAAACTCAACAAAGACACATAAGAACTAAAGAGTACAATCCACCGATTTGTCCTTAAAGACATCTACAGAGCACTTCACACAACAACAGAATGGTATATATTCTTTTCCAGTGCACATGGAACATTCTCCAGGATAGACCATATGTTAGGCCACAAAGCCTCAATAAACTTAAAAACATTGGAATACTGCAAAGCATCTTCTCAGATCACAGCACTGTAAAATTAGAAATCAACAATAGGAAAATGAACGGAAAAAGAGCAAGCACACAGAAACTGGATAATACCTTCCTTGAAAATGACTGGGTAATAAAAGAAATTAAATTAAAAAATTCCTTGAATCAAATGAGAATAAAAACACCACAGACTCAAAACTTTGGGACACAGCAAAAGCTGTGATCAGAGGCCAATTTATGGCAATAAATGCACACATCAAAAAAGAAGAGCCAAAATCAAAACCTTAACCTAACATTTCCAACAATTAGAAAAAGAACAGCAAAAAAAGTCTACAGGCACCAGAAAAAAAAAAATAATCAAGATTCAAGCAGAAATCAATGAAACAGAAAATAGAAGAGCAATAGAAAAAATCAACAAGCCCAGAAGGAGGTTTTTTGAAAAGATTAATAAAATTGACAAACCACTGGCAAACGTAACAAAGGAAAAGAGGAGAGAATACAAATAACATGAATAAGAATTGAATTGAGTGACATCACAACAGAACCAACAGAAATTAAAAGGATAATATCAGGATACTATGACTGACTATACAACAACAAATTTGAAAATCTAGAAGAAATGGACAGATTTCTAGAAACCTCTTACTTACCTAAACTAACAGAGGCTGGAGTGGAAAATTTAAACAGACTGATAACAGACTGATAACAGAACAGGTCATAAAAAAGTTACCAACAAACAAAAGCCCTAACCCAGACAGTTTCACTAGCGAATTCTGCCAAACTTTAAGAGAAGAACTGATACCAATCCTACTCAAACTATTCCAGAACATGGAATCCTCTCAAATTCATTTTATGAAGCAAGCATAATCTTGATACCAAAACCAGGCAATGACATCACTAAAAAGGAAAATGACAGACCAATATCCCTCATGAATATAGATGCAAAAATCTTCAACAAAATCCTAGCCAATAGACTCCAACAACATATCCAAAAAATGATTCATTATTACCAAGGGGGGTACATATCAAGTTTTCAAGGATGGTCAAACATTAGAAATACAATGAAAGTCATCTATCACATAA
>NW_006921791.1:1705548-1713602 GCF_000298275.1 Orycteropus afer afer
CAGCCACTCCTCGGAAGGAAGGTTGGGCAATCCTACTTCCATAGTGATACTGCCTCGGAAACCCAAGGAGGGGTCGTTATGACTCGGGGCTGATTTGACAGCAAACAACAACAACAACAACAATATGGAAAACCAACAGTCAACATTATTCTCAATGGAGAGAGACTAAAACCATTCCCCTTGCAAACAGGAACCAGAAAAGGATGTCCTCTATCACCACTTCTATTCAACATTGTATTAGAAGTTCTAGCCAGAGCAATAAGGCGAGAAATGGAAATTAAAAACAATTGGGAATGGAATATTGAACATGGCAAATATCAATACTACCCAAAGCAATCTATACATTCAATGACATCCCAATCCAGATCCCATTAGCATTCTTTAAGAATACAGAAAAACCAATCACTAACTTTATAAGGAAGGAGCTTTGGTAGAGTAGTGCCTAAAGCATTTGACTGCTAACCAGAAGGCTGGTGGTTCAAATCCACCAGTCACTCCTCGGAAGGAAGGTTGGGCAATCTACTTCTGTAGTGATACTGCCTTGGAAACCCAAGAAGAGGTTGTTATGAGTCGGGTCCCATTTGACGGTACAAACAACAACAACAACAACAACTTTATATGGAAAGGAAAGAGACCTCGAATAAGCAAAGTACTATTGAAGAAGAAGAACAAAGTAGGATGTCTCATATTCCCAGATCTCAAAACCTACTATACAGCCACAGTAGTCAAAACAACCTGGTACTGGTACAACAACAGACACATAGACCAGTGAAACAGAATTGAGAACCCAGAAATAGATCCATTGACTTCTGGTCAGCTGATCTTTGACAAAGGGCTGAAATTCATTAAATGGGGAAGAGATGTTGTCTTTAACAAATGGTACTGCAAAACCAGATATCCATTTGCAGAAGAAATGAAACAAGATCTGTACCTAACACCATACACAAAAACTAACTCTAGATGGATCAAAGACTTAAATGTGAAATATATAAGAATAAAGTTCTTCAAGGAAAAAATAGGGACAAACATGGGGGCCCTCATTTATGGCATATAGACTGTCAAGCATAAACCAAAATGTACAAATAGCTGAAGATAAACTAGATGAATGGGACCTTCTAAAACTTAAACTTTTATGTGTTTCCAAAGACATCTCCAATAGAGTCAAAAGAGAACCTACAAAGTGGGAAAAAAATATTTGTCAACAAGAAGTCTGACAAGGGACTTATCTCTCAAATTTATAGAAAACTTCAACACCTCAATAACAAAAGGTTAACAATCCAATTAAAAAATGGGCAGAAGACATGAATAGACATTTCACCAAAGAGGATATTCATGCGGCCAGCAAATACACAAAGAAATGCTCACGATCATTAGCCATCAGAGAGATGTAAATCAAAGCAACAATTAGATACCAAGCACCCTAGTACTAATGGCAAAGTTCAATAAGACAAAAAATAACAAATGCTGGTGAGGATGGGGGAGAGACTTGGCATCTCATACACTGCTGGTGGAACTGTCAAATTATACAACCACTGTGGAAACCTGTATGATGATTCCTTAAAAAGCTGGAATTAGAAATTCCATTTGACCCAGCAGTCCCATCACTAGGTATGTATCCTAAAGAAGTGAGAGCCAGGACAAGAACAGATATATGTATATGCATGTTAATCACAGCACTATTTACAATAGCAAAAAGATGGAAACAACCTACGTGCCCATCAACAGAAGAATGGATAACCAAACTATGGTACATACACACCATGGAATACTAACAAAACTGAAGAATGATGTAGAATCTGCAAAACACAGCATAACATGGATGAACTTGGAGGACATTATGCTGAGTGAAATAAGTCAATCACAGAAGAATTAATATGGTATTAGTTAATTTTTGTAAAATGTCAAGGAAAGACTTATGTATGGAAGGAAACTTTGGTTACCAGGGGTGGGAGGGGAGGGGAAAGAACACTGCCAAAAAAAAAATAAAAGTGCATTGACTTATTTCATTTTCGTTTTGTGTATTTCACCGTACATAAATTATATTTCACTACAATGTATTTTTAAAAATAATGTTTTCAAGAGACAAATACATGGGAATATGAATGTGATCTTAATTTTCTTATGTGACATGGAACAAAGTTAATTTTTCCTTTTTCTGCCCCAGAAGCAAAATATCCAACAGTAAGAAAAGCTGTCACTGGGGAGAGGTGCATTTTGCTACAGCTCAAGAGATTTCATATCAAGGGACATTCATTTAAAATTTTCCTTTTGGATTGGTGTACATTATGTGTATCCGTGAAGCAAAAATTAATCATTATCTCTTTGGGGACAAAGAGTGGATATGAAATTTAACTGTAAATCCTTGCAACCTGAAAATAAAACAAAACAAATTAAATGTACATGAAAGATTGTCACTGAGGCCCCATAATATTCTTCTATAACCACGGATTTTTCATTTTGCATATAGATCAAAATAACATTAACACTGAGTGACCAATATATGCCTCAATATATGCCACTGGTAGCAAAGTGGATAAGGCACTTGGCTGCTAACCAGAAGGTCAGTGGTTCAAACCCATCAACTGCTTCATGGAAAGAAGGTGGTGCAATCTCCTTACAAAACGTAAAGATTTACAGCCTTGGAAACTGAATAGGGGTTACTATGAGTCAAACTGATGGGAGTGAGTTGTTTTTTTTTTTTTTTTTTTTACTATATGCCATAAATGTGCTCAGAAATCTTTGAATTACATTTTTCTCCTTAATCATCATAAAAATCCTGTTAAGAAAAAATATTTCACTTTTTTTTAAGTACGCAGAAATAAAGAATTCAAAAAACTTAAGTGACTTTGGACACAAACCATACAAATTTAAAGAAAACAGCTGAGATTAAAACCCAAGTTATTTGACTTTTAAAATTTTAGTAGTTGATGACAGAATCAAGAAGAAATTTTCTCTTAATTCTTAGGTCTGCACTCTTGTACACAAACCTGTCTTTGCACACAATGAGAAACAGAGTTTTAATTCTCATGGAATACAGATTACTGGGTTCCATGGAATGGGCTGACTCAAACAGACCACTATCTTGAAATTTCTTTTGAACAGTGAGTCTTGAGTTTTCTAAAATGTCTTTTAAGTCTATCCATAACCTAGTAAATGGCTTAGTAAAGACAGTTTTGTCTTAGACATTGTGCTATTTTGAAGAATTATTTATGTGCAGTCAATTTTAAGAAAGAGAAACTTCTAGGTCAGAGTAGAATTTGTGTTATAAGGTAAACTGTTATAAATACTATTCTGGCCATTTCCATGGCAATGTCAATAAGATGAGGTATAAGAATCTTTGGAATTTCTTTTCTGTTTGGAACATTTTTTACTCCCTATTCATTAATAAAGGAGCTCTGGCAGCACAGTGCCTAAGGCACTTGACTGCTAACCAGAAGGCTGGCGGTTCAAACCCACCAGCCACTCCTCGAAAGGAAGATGAGGCAATCTACTTCCATAGTAGAAACTACTACTGCCTCAGAAACCCAAGGAGGGGTCATTATGAGTTGGGTTCAACTCAGCAGTACATAACAACAACAACAGCAACAATTCATTAATAAATAGGAAATTAACAGAGTAAAAATCCCAGCAAGATGGATTGACACAATGGCTACAACAATGGATGCAAGGAATGACACAGGACCAGGCAGTGTTTTCCTTTGTTGTGCATGGAGTCACTATGAGTAAAAACCAACTCGGAATCACCTAACAACAACAATCAAAATTTTACTCCAATTTGCAAATCATACCCTAAATAAACATGAAATAATTTCTATTATTGGATTAATATGATTCTTGTTTCACGTTTAACATAGTGTCAGAAGTAGGACCTTGAGCTATCTTCCCCTATCTCCAAATTCTTGCAGGAACTTGAGAACTGGGCCCACGGGGCACTATTTTTGTTCCTTATTCTCTCCAGTCTCTTTGGGGTTATAGTTAAAAAAAAAAAAAAAAGACTCAGATCTTGAGCTCTGCATTTTGCATTGCAGTTAACCTCATTAATTGAAATCTATTGGAAGATGTAAAAGACTAGGTCTCTAGCCAGCAGTATGAACTATATTCAGAAAGAATGAAACTAGGTTTTGGAAGACTGGTACAGAGGACTCTCACAGCATTTTTTAAACTGAAAAAAAAATTAGTAGAAACAAAACACATACAGTAGACTTCCTGCTGGAAATTTTACTTGGCTCTGAGAATATGAAGTTACAAACTAAGGGAAAAGGATCCTTGAAAAGTGAGCTTAGAGCTTCCTGTTACTGGGATACTGGTTTGGGGGTTCATGTTCAAAATGCTCTAAGCTAAATATACTAGAGGTAATTTAATATTATCTCTAGGGGCTAATTTGGGGTATTTGGTATTTATCTGCTTTTTCTCTCACTTTGGGAAAATGAGTTCCTATTTGGGTTTTCTTTTGTTTTTTCTTTGGGAAACTTTGATTTAAAGCCCCGATTTCATTACTGGTTTCCATTTGTGTTGTTTGACCCTCTCCTTGCACTGGGCCCAATGCAAATTGGACTGTGTCTTATAAAGAGAGTTGGACTGAGTCTAAATGAGACATCAGGTAGTTTTCTTTATTGGCTTTAGCTGAGTTAAAGGGTTGGGAGTCCCTCTATCTAAGATTCTAACAAGTTAGTAAGTTTTAAAATTGTGAATCTAGAAGCTTTTTTTCTGTTGAAATGAATCATCCTTTCGAAAAACAATTTGAAGTTGTTGTACCCACTTAAATAAACTGGTTTCTCTATTTATTTTGGTTGCTATGTTGTTTAAGCATATCACCTTGTTTGTTTAATTGTTTGAACTGGTTTCACAGACCAGTGAGTTTGTGGTTCTCTCATTGTCTTACTGTTCTGCTTTATTCTTGCCCTGAGAGCTTTGCTTTGATGTAGAGAGAACATTATGTCTTTCTTTCTTTCTTTTTTCTTTTTTTTCCTGTGTGTGTGGGGGGCGTTGCTGCTATCACGGTTTAGCCTGAAGTTAAGTTAGTTTTAAATCTCAGTTCTTTCCTTTTCCATAAGAAATTACTTCCCATGTAAATGACATACTTTCACTAAGGATTATTTGTACAATCAGTAGCTAGTTTGAGAAACTTTGATATAAATTAGTTCATTTGGAAAATGCACTGAGAAAAGATAGATTGTTTATTTTTACTAGTATAACAAGGCCTCAAAAAAGATAAAAATATTTTTCTAAATTGCTTTTGTAAAAGATTTTTCAAAAATTTGCAGAAGAAATGAAAATGGAGTGTTTTCCTACCTCCAGTTAATATTATCAAATTAGATTATAATATTCCTTAAGAATTTTATTCTGATTGGTTTAATGATAAAGAAGAGCCTATATAAAGGAAGTAGTCCTAATATTCTCTATAATTAATGTAAGTCAATTCCTTCCTACAAAATTTTATGTTTTGTACTATGTCAGCTTAAAAGTAGTTTCCAATATCTTTTAAAGTAATTTAGTCTACACATAGTATATTGGGAAACAAAGAGTAAGCTTTCTTAAATTAAAAAAAAAAAAAATGGTAGTTCCAGAATAAGAAAAAGGGAGTCATAGGACAAGCCTAGATGGAAAAAAAAACATATTAGCAAAGATTTGATGGGTTTATTTATAAAAGAAAAGAAACAAATTATGCTAAAGAAGGAACCCTGAATTGATTACCAAAAAAGATCAAGGAACACCTCCCAACACGATGGAAATGTTTTAGATATTAAAAATAGGATAAGTAAGGTGGAAATTGATGAGCTTAAAACAAATGTCTTAATTCATTTACAAAAAAAGAAATGGATCCCTGTCTTAGTTATCTAGTGAGGATATAACAGAAATATCACATGTAGGTTCCTTTAACAAACAGATTTATTTTCTCACAGTTTCAAAGGCTAGAAGTCTGAATTCAGGGTGCAAGTCCTAAAGGAAGGCTTTCTCTCTGTATTGCCTCTGGGGAATTCCTTGTCTTTTTTTCAGCTTCTCTTTTTGTTTCCTTGCAGATCATATTTGGCATGGCATCTATTTTCCCCCATATCTGCTTGCTCAATCTGCTATTTTTATAGTTCAAAAATGATCAACTCAAGACACATCTTACACTAAACTTGCTTCATTAACATAACAAAGAAAACACATTCCCAAATGCGATTTTAACCACATGTACAGAAGTTAGAATTTATAAAGCATATTTTTAGGGGACAAAAATATTCAATCCATAGCAATCTACAGAATTAAAGAATCACAATGAAAATACACCTTAAGTTGTCTGGAGAGATGTTTGGCAGAGACACAGATTTAACAAGGGGCAAGTTGCCTGTTCCACCCCTATTCAGAGACATAATGTTGTATGCATATCCATGAATAAAATGGTTGGGTGGAGCGGAGACTTTTAGACCAAAATCAGTCAATACAATTTTAAAAGGGTTAAGGTTAGATTGGGAAAAAATGGGACAAGGCAGAAATTTGAATGAAAACTTAGATTATTTAAGCAAATCTTATTTCAATAATAATTATGTTTTATAGGGAGCTCTAGTGGCATAGTGCCTAAGGCATTTGACTGCTAACCAGAAGGTTGGCAGTTCAAACCCACCAGCCATTTCTCAGAAGGAAGACTTGGCAATCTATTTCCATAGAGATACTACCTTGGAAACGCAAGGAGGGGTCCCTATGAGTAGTAACCAACTCAACAGCAGTGAGTTTGGTTTAGGTTTTGGTACAAAGATACCACAAAGATAATTTCCAAGACTAAACTGGGTAAGTTTATATAATTTTTTACTTTTTATGCCACAAAGAAGTTATGTATTTGGGTCTGTTAATAAATGTGCTTATTTTATGCCACTTTAAAAGACTGTACTGTAAGAAAGATAAGACAAAGACAAAAGGCTTAAAATGTTTCTAAAAAAGGAAATTCTATTTGATGTGGTAAAAGCTTTTATCTGTCTTGGCTGAAGTTTGATGGGTTGATTTATGATATCTTTAAGATGTTTAGTATCAAATAGTACATGAAGATAAAAATTAGGATTCTCTTTGTAAAAATGACAAATTTTCCTTTAATTACTTGGAATGGTTAATTTTATCTTCTGTGTAATCTGCCTAAAAGTCCAAGATTCTGTATCTCATTAGAATAAATTCTGTTCAGGTTGACATTTTTAAGCCTCAAAAACCTCAGGGCTTGTACTTTTAAACTCTCTTGTTGTCATTTGATTAAAGATATCTAAGTATTGGTTCTTGGTGACCTTTGATAAACTCCTGAACTTGAGAAAAGTGCAAGAAAAAGTAAGGTATATTTAGCATGTTGTGAGTGGCAAGAAATGTGTTGTCAAATAAAAAGAAGTGCCTAATTTTCTTTGGGTTAAAAATGTGATTGAGTGTCAGAATGTTTTGCTTGATGTTAGACAACAAGATTTTAATTGCTAACTTGGTTGCTGCTTTATTTCTTTAATTTGAATCTAGTACCATCAAGGCCAATGATTTCAACGGTGAATTCACATCATTTACCTGTATATTTTTACTAATATTCAGGTGTTTATAAAGAATGGATAATCTTGGCATATTATTTATATATCTTAACTATATGTTATTATGTCTCAGGATTATTATAGGTTATATATGTAGTTATTTGAAAATAGCGTTATTCATCATGTCTTGGGAAATTTTGTCTACTTTTTTTTTTAATTAACTTTATTCTGCTTTGCATTATTTTGTACTTAATTTTTTGAAGTTTTTAGTATTAGTAATAAGTTAGCCATGGCTATTTTTAAGTTTTGTCATCTGCAGATAGTGTTCACTTCCCTGAGTATGTGAAGTCATTTGACCAGAGTATTTCAACAAATGGTCTATATCAGACTTATGAAAAGGACTGTGACAGATATTTTGAATGTGTATACTGTAAGGCCACACTAAGGAGAAGAGGACGCACAAAAGTGAGGTTAAAGAGAAGTTTTTATTCTGAGTTTCCGGGGGAGGTTTACGGGCCCCCGAGAGGGGCCCGGGCGAGGTTCACGGGTCCCTGAGAGGGGCCCGGGAAGTCGCACTGC
>NW_006921791.1:1719767-1726309 GCF_000298275.1 Orycteropus afer afer
CACCTGACACAAGCCATGATATTTCCAGTCGCCTTGTATGCATGTGTGAGCTGGACAGTGAATAAGAGAGACCAAAGAAGAGTCGATTCTTTTGAGTTGTGATGCTGGCAAAGAATGCTGAAGGTACCATGGACTGCCAAAAGAGCTAACAGATCTGTCCTGGAGGAAGTGCAGCCGAAATGCTCTTTGGAAGCGAGGATGGTCAGACTTCGTCTCACCTACTTTGGTCATGTTGCCATAGGGGACCATTCCCTGGAGAAGGACGTTATGCTTCCTAACATCCTTAAGGATGTAAGGTGGAGGGTCGATGAAGGAGGGGAAGGCCTTCGACGAGATAGATTGACATGGTGGCTTCGACAATGGAGTCAAGTATAGCAAGGATCATGGAGGTGGCACGGGATCGGCAATGTTTCGTTCTGCTGTGCATGGGATCACTATGAGTCGGAAACAACTCAACGACACCTAACAACAACAAGAGCAAAACAAGAGAAATAGAAATCAGAAATATTCCTCCACAGACTTGTAAGAATGAACATCTTCCCACCCCCATCCCTTGGTGTTAGCTTTGATAGAAGAAAAATGAGTATCCATATTAATCCCTTCTGAATATATGGATTACCTAGCCCATTAACATAAGTCAAACATGCTTTAATTTCAAAGTCTTTCTCTACCAAAAAGGAGGAAAAGGCTTTGTAATAGTAAGTAATAGTACTTTGTAATAGTAAGTTTCACAGCAGAAAGATGAGGCAGTCTGTTTCCATAAAGATGTACAGCCTTAGAAACCTATGGGACAGTCCTATGTATGTTCGCCATGAGTTGGAACCAACTTACTGGCAGTGGGTTTTATGGTACCCAGGGATTCCATATACAGAAAGGAAATGGCTCTGAAGGTGAAGCCAAATCTAAATAATTCATTTTCCCTCTGTAGTGGAAGAACAGACTTACATATAGAGTGTATGATAGGAATTGGGGTTATGCCCTATAGGAGATTAATTTCTCTTTTAATTAATTCTTTTTATAACTCCAATGTTTATTTACATACTGTTTAACATTTGTGCTTCTCATATACTATATTGCTCTATAATTATACCAACACATCTGTTGAAACGGAATTTTAAGGTTAGTTATGGATGATTGTTGAGAATTAGAGAGAGGGAAATCCTATGAAATAACATCCTCCTCCTGTACCTGCATTGCAGAAGCAACCTTGTAGGAATTGGACCCAAGGGACTGACCAGAAAAGAGTGCTGGCCCATTGTAGGAGTAAAAGGGGCACAGAGTGATAGCAATAGCAATCCTCTGACTGAAGGTGGGCAGTTATGAGACAAACTCCCTCCTTCTTAATTTTTAAGCAAATGTCATCAAATAAATGGAAGTTGAAGTCTGTGCTAGTTGGGGTTGTGTGTCAACTGGGCTTGACCATGATTCTGAATGGTTTAAGCAGTTGTGATGTGGTTATTCCCATGATGAGATCAGATATATATGTTTTGACCAGCCATTCCATTGAAAGGGATTTTCCCTAGGGGTGTGGCCTGCTTCCAATATATATATATATATATATGGACATCCTGGAAAAATGAGAGAATCTTCTGTAGCTCTGGATCCTGTTGTGCTGCCTATGACTATCCATGGGCGAACAATCCACTATTCGGCCTGGTGATCCTGAATTTGTCATCCTCCAGTGTCAACAGCCAATATTGTTGTTGTTAGATGCCATTGAATTATCTCTGACTCATGGCAACCTTATGCACAACAGAATGAAACACTGTGAGATCCTGTGCCAGTCTGATGATCCTTGCTATACCTGAGCCGATTGTTGCAGCCACTGTAGCCATCCATCTTGTTGAGGGCTTTCCTCGTCTTCCAACAGCTGGTATACTGCCTGCCAACCTTGAGCTCCTCGGCCCCTGAAGCTGCATGAGTCTGGAAAAGCCTCCAGTTTTATGTTTGATCCAGGAACTTGGGACTTGCCAGCTTCTATAAGTGGGTGAGCCATTTTCCGAATATAAATTTCTCTCTCTATATATAAGTTTTACTGGTTTTTGCTTCTCTAGAGAACCCAACCTAACACAAATTCTGAGTTACATGCGATTTTTTTTCCTCTTATCTTCTATAGAGTCTATTGCAGAAATCTCATAAATATGACTATTTTAACATCTTTCATCATGTACTCTTTTTCCTTCATGTGTCTGTCTTGCTTAATTTTTATTCATTTTATATTCAATTCAAGATTGGCTATAGATACTTTGGGCTAATTAATAATTAACTGGTATTATAATGACACTTATGTTTGTAAAATAGGTATGGAAGTTTTATTCTGTGGAGTAACACCATTTTATTCCATCATCAACATCTTTTGTATAAATGACAATTTACTGTAGAAAAAGTTTACTCTAGGGAAGATTGACATCTGCCTCATGTTCATTTGTCAGGTTAGGCTTGTAAATTTTTTTTGTAATGCAAAAGAAACTCTTCAAAATGCACCTTGATTGACAGGTGCCAGCATTCTCTAAATAGTTGCCAATAAATTCTTGCCCAAAATAAGTGAACAAATTCAATTTTAGGATGCACTCTTGTCCAAATTAAGGGAACCAATTAGAAGTTTGTTTGTTTGCTTTGTTCTTTGTTATTTTCTGCTGATAGTGAACACCATGGGAAAAACAAATAAACATCAAAATAGCCTGTTGATAAAGCAAAGCTGAGTTGATAGTTTACTACAGTACAGTATTACTGAATCTTGGTATTGTCTCAGAAGGAAGAGAGCAAAGGCAGGATATTTATGATGTATTTGGCATCTGGTTTAAGGAGGGTCTTTCCATCTGAATGCCTGATTGTCAATGGGCAATGTTTGTTGACAATGTAGTTTAGAATTGTGAACACAGGTAAAAGTTTTGAAAGTAATCTTAAAGAGTAAAAAATGTTTGATGAGCCCATTGAGCAATTTATTTTCCTGAGAAGAGGGTAATGATGGTTATCCTATTGTTTAGGAGTTTTCAGGATTATGAATTTATTAATTTATTTAGGATTATATTTATGACTTTTCAGGATATTTGTGAAACAAGCAAACTTGCCTTCAACTTCATCTTCCAACGTAAGAATTTCTTGGAATAGGAAAGTCAAATTCATGTAAGCAGAATCCTAGCTAAGTGATTACAAATGGTTTGGGGACTCTTTTGTCTGTATCAATAGAATCTAAACACTTCATAAAATGTTTCCAGATTGAACCCATCTACAAGTTACTCAGAAGTAATAGAGGGAGAGTGATGGTTCAAGATTGAACAAATTTAAAGCATAATACATTATTGCAAAATGTATCTCAGGAAAGGAGCTTGGTTCTTTAAATACATGTTTGCTACCTACCCACTACCTACACTCTCATGAAGGGGGAATTATTATTATTTACATTTTTGGGAAAGGATAGCCAAGGTCTGTAGTAGTTAAGTAATTTGGCCAAGTTTGCTCAGCTGACAAGTAGCAGGGCCAAGATTTAAACTAACACTGTCTGGGACCAAAGTGTTTGCTCATTCTATTATTCCAAATTCCTCCATGATGAATCAGATTAAAATAGGAAAATTATTTTCTTATGAAATTAAAATAAATTACTTCAAATAGTTTTTGTAAATGTTTACCGAAACCTCAAATAAAAGTATCAAAGATATTAAATTCAATAAGAATTTATTGGGCATGGATTATATATTTTATTTAATGCTTTGGGAGATAGATATGGGGCATAGGCTCTGTCCTCAAGTAGATTGAGGTTGAGGTAAAACTAACATTTATTTACCACACAATTTAAAGGCTTGTCAATCAGAGTGTTTGAAAAGAATTCTGTCAGATATGATCTATTGTGAAAATGAAAAATATATATGGTATTCTAGGAAGCATTCTACCTTGATGAGAGAGCACAGATTTTGAAATCAGTATTCAAATTATGTTTCACTGTTGACCAGTCTGTAATGCATCACCTATAAGCCCTCTTCTTTGTATCTTCATAATGTTTGCTGTGATGGGAACTAACAAAATTGTCTTGAATGGTTGTGAGAAGTAGCTGGGAGGAAAAAAAAATCATCTTCAGTGCCTATGGCAGGGAATACTTTGTACAAATCCTCATTTTTTTTTTTTTTCAATCTCCTATACATAAGCAATATGCCAGCAGACAGGCCAATGATCTTTGTCCAACACATTTTCAAGGAGGATGCACTGGAGACAATAATGTTATGAAAAGAAAAATAATTTTTTTGGTGAGAGTGTGTCATTTTGCAAATCAATGTAATCTAACACAAAGCTGTGGTTGTGCATGTAGGCTTCAATGACCCAGTGAGTAGATCTTGCTTCTGGAAAGTTTTGTTTATGTCTAAGAGATTGTGCCAATCTCAAAGGTAATCACTTTCATGTGGGCTTTAGTGGTTGTATTGGAATGCACACTTTTCATGTGAATATTGTCACTCTGGCCAAAGGACTTACTTAATGAGTCAATCAACAATGAGCTATCAAGACATGCTGAGGGCTGCCACCAGAGGAAGGCTTTGATAACCCCAGTATTAACATTCCAGAAAGATATTCTTTAAAGAAAATATAGCAACTGCAGCTTTAAAGAGGTTTTGTGAGTGCTTTATTTCATCTGGCTTACACAATAAAGCCTTTAGAGTACAAAGTCCACTGGTAGAAAACAGTATATATATTTCAGCGGGGCAAGTTACTTTTGACCCATGCATCCTCCCCTCCCCCACATAAAGAAAAATACAAAATGGTAATTGTGCCAGTTTAAATTTTTAAAAAATTATAACTGATAAAATAAATTGGATTATTTAATTTATTACAGTAATGTTTACTAGCTGTATCTTCTTAACTAACATTCATAGATGTGATAGGGAAGACAAAATTTTATGTCTACTAGTACTAGTTATGTTCTGGTGGCATAGTGCCTAAGGAATTTGACTGCTATCCAGAAGGCTGGCAGTTCAAACCCACCAGCCACTACTTGGTAAGAAGATTGGGCAGTCTACTTTCGTAGTGATACCGCCTCAGAAACCCAAGAAGGGGTCGCTATGCTTCGGATGCAACTCGACAGCAGAGAGTTTTTGGTTTAGTATTAGTTAGAGGATCCCTGGTTCTGAAGCTGCTAAAGTGATCAGCTGCCAATCAAAAGGTCATAAGTTCAAACCCACTAGTTCCTCTGAGGGAGAAAGATGTAGCAGTCTGCTTCCTTAAATATTTACAGCCTTGGAAGCCCTATAGAGCAGCTCTATTCTGTCTTACAGGAACACTCTAAGTCAGAATTGATCCAATGACAGTAAATTAGTACTAATTAAATATATTTTCCCTTATATATTTAAAATTGAGCATTAATTTATTTTATATACCAATATTTTCAACACAGATTAGGTGCTATTAGATTAAGTATGTTTTATTAAATTGAATAAAAAAGAATGTGCATTTTTACCCTTATAATTTCATTATTTAGTTATTATATAATACATGTGCATTATAATGAATTAAGCAATAAAAGGTAAATAAAGATCATACTTGGGAGCTCTGGTGGCATTGTGCCTAAAGCATGAGACTAATAACCAGAAAGATGGAAGCTCAAACCCACTAGCCACTCCTTAGAGAGAAGGTTGGGCAATCTACTTCCTTGGTGATACTGCCTCTGAAACCCAAGGAGAGGTCACTATGAGTAGGATCCAACTTCATGACAGTGAATTTGGTTTGGTTTTTAAAGATCATACTCTACCCCTACCACTGCCTTCCAATCTTCTACTCCAAACTGGCTTTCTAACCGGTCCTGGAACACACCAAGTCTGATGCCATCAAACCTTCCACCTCTCTGGAATAGTCTTCCTTCTGATCTCCATGTGGTTCCTCCTTCACTTCTTTCAGGCCCCTGACCACATATCACCTCATTAGTGCAAGCTTCCTTTACCACTTTATACAAACAATTTTTACCTTCACTTATGTGATAGTGCCAGTATGGAAATTTTGCATGTATATTTACTATATCATAGTTTCTGTGGAGTAGCAATTCAAGAGCAATTTATCTGGTTGTTTTTAGCTCAGGGCCTCTCATGATTTTGCTCAGGGCTGAAGTCTTCTGAAAACTTGACTGAGGCTGAAGGGTCAGCATCCAAGATGGCTTACTGATGTGGCTGTTGGCAAGAGGTCTTAATTTCTCACCATATGGATCTCTCCACAGGACTGCTTGAGTGTTCTTAAAATATGACAGCTGTCTTTCTTCAGAGTCATATTTTATTGGATAGAATTGGATCACTAAGCCTAGCCTCCAACTCAACAAGAATTGAACTTCTCCCTCTCAAGGAAAAATTATCAAGTAATTTACAGACTAATTTTAAAATTATATACATTTTTTTTTTACCATGTTGTTGTTGTTGTTAAGTGCCATTGAGTCGTTTCCAACTCAGAGCGACCCCATGCACAGCAGAACAAAACACTGCCCGATCCCGCGCCAGCCCCACAATCCCTGCTATACTTGAGCCCATCATCGCAGCCACCGTATCAATCCATCTCCTTGAAGGCCTCCCCCT
>NW_006921791.1:1726409-1729877 GCF_000298275.1 Orycteropus afer afer
AGGAAGCTTGCCACTGCATGGGACTTTCCAGTCTGGGCGGGTTCTGTTACTTCAGTTGTCTTATCAGGCTGTCTCATCAGGGCTTGACACCCGGAGGAAGCTGCTAACTGAAATGTTGGTGGTGGCTTGGGTTTGCTTCGGCCTAACATATACCATGGGACTTAATCAAGATTTTCAGAACATGAAATACTGATACAGAATCAAGTGAAAGAGATATTAACTACATGGGACTATAGAGACTAAAACATTGTTACGGATTTTATGTGGAGAATATTGCTGATGTTTTGATGTTCTATTTTTGGATATTAAAAAAAAAACACTTTCTCCTATATAATTAACAGGTTTGCTTGCTTTTTCCTGAGTATAAGAATGGCTCTTGTTATGCTATTCCTATGTATCTGTACATAATTAGCCAAAGGATAAATAAGAAGTATGACAACATAAAAGTTAAGACCAGGAAAGAAAATTTAAAATAATTAAAAGAAAAATTAGGAGATGAGAAAACCCTTAACATAGAAATACTTAGAATATACTCTATATAACACTATTAGTTACTGAAACAGCCAATTTTTCATTGAAAGGAAATAGGTTTCTAACGGTTTCAGATATTGCCATAATTAGAAAAGTATCTGAAGCTCAGGTTAGGAGGTAATTAGAATATATTCTGAAAACTATATGGAATATTTTTCTGAAAAAGCTTGAGTCACATGCCACATTCTGAACCAATCATTGATTCAAAACAGACAGAATATTCTGTATATCTAAGGCTAGCTAAGTCATGTATTTATCACAAGACTTTGAAGAGTAGAAGGGAGATTTGTCCTATTTAAAGTGCAATAAATAGTTTCCCTATATGGAAGTAAGGTTATGTTATAGAAACAAAGCAGAACTAAAACAAACCTATTACCATCAAGTCTACTTCAACCCATTTTGTTGTTGTTATTTGCCATTGAGACAGACCCAACTCATAGTGGCCCCTCCTTGGGTTTCCGAGGCAGTACCACTACAGAAGTAGATTGCCCAACCTTCCTTCTGAGGAGTGACTGCTGGGTTTGAACTGCCAGCCTTCTGGTTAGCAGTCAAATGCCTTAGGAACTATGCTACCAGAGCTGCTGAGAGGTCAATGGTTGGAATATATACTATAATTCCAATTTATAGTGTCCTTATAATACAAATTAGAACATATTAACTCTCAGCAGCTTAGTGCTTAAGCACTATACCACCAAGGATCCTGATAACCAAGCACCTAGAGCAAAACAGATGGAATTTTGGTCCAGCCAAGTTGACACACAGCTCCAACTATCACACTATCTCTCTCTCTATCATCTTTTATCTATCTATCTAAAACATATAACTCTGTTAGCAAATGCTTAAACATATTTTTCAGTTATAAATTTTCATTAGTGACAGGAAATGTTAAATAATAGAGAAAGGAAAACTCTTTTTTTCTTTTTTATTTTAAAGCTTCAACAACTAGATGCCTATTGAGTGGGGACAGTATTACCAAAAAGAACAAAAGATGGGAACAAAGTTTATCCTTTGGATCTGAGGTCCCTCTGCTGGAAAACTCCTTTACTCAGGAGATAGAGAGAATTGTAACATCAGAGAGATGATGAGAAACAGCAAGAGATGAGAGAGAAAGCTTTCCCCAAGGGCAGGCACACTGAATTTGGACTTCTAGAATCCTAAACTAAGTAGAGAAAGAGTTGTGATCTCCAGTTTTACAAGACACGTGGAGAGAGAAACCTCCCTGAGAGCCAGTGCCTGGAATTCAGACTTCTAGTCTCCAGAAGATATCCAAGTAGCCCCAAGGACACTCCGGACATGGACGACTGAAAAGGTGCAACATTCCCCTTGTTACTCTTATACCCCACACCCTCTTGGTGAACAGAGGTTCGGCCATCCCCCACTCACACTCACCTTCTTGGGCCCGCAGGAACTTCATCTCACTCTGTGTGTTTGGACGGAGCCTGGGTGCACTGCCCTGCTCTCCCCCGATATTTTTTTTCTTTTCTCTTTCTTTTTTCTGGTTTTTAGTTGATTTGCCTTTGTCTGTTTTAAAACTATGACTACTATTAATACCTTTGTCCTTTTTACTATTATTCCCCTCCCAGGTCCTAGTTTTCAGCTTTTTTCTTTTCCCTGTTCCTGGTTGCAAAATTTTTTTCTTCTTTTTTCTCATGGCTAACACTGTTCCTTGTTTTTCTTTTTGCATTTTTCCCATTTTTTCTTCATTATTCTCCTTCTCTGCCTTTTTTCTCTTATTGCCCTATCCCCAGAAATTGCAGGTTTTCTTGTTTTTTTTGCTGACCTTCTTATTTGTCCAGAGGGCACAGCCATTTTGATTGTTTACACATGGCAGCCATTTTGGATATTTAAAGGGACTGAGGGCACAGCCATTTTGAATGTTTACAAGTGATGGCCATTTTGGATATTAAAGTGACGAGGGCACAGCCATTTTGAATGTTTACTAGCAGCGGCCATTTTGGATACTTAAAGTGACCAAAGGTGCAGCCATTTTTAATGTTTACAAGTGGCAACCATTTTGGATTTTAAAGTGATAGCATTGTCATTTGGATTCCAGGGACCTAAGAACAGGCAGTGAGGCAGGAAGCAGGGAGAGGACAGAAAAGGCAAAGGGGACCAGAACAGATTGAGGAGTCAGCTGCAGGGACCCAGGTGAAGACAGGGAACCCAGGCCATGCCCCACAAGGAGCAAGGCGGGAAGGCAGGGAGAGGACAGAAAAGGCAAAGGGAATAGGAACAGATTGAAGAGTCAACCATAGGGAGCCATATGAGGAGAGGGAACCCAGGATATGCCCCACAAGCAGCGAGTCAGGAAGCAGGGAGAGAACAGAAGAGGCAAAGGGGACTGGAACAGATCGAGGAGTTAGCCACAAAGATTCAGGTAAGGGTGGTTGTAGGGGTTTCCAACAGCTAAGGGAGACAAATTTGTCTGTCGGTTTGTCCTAGTGTGGTGACATGTTGCTGTGAGGCTTGAGGCTGTGCCACTCATTTTCCAAACCCAGTGAGGTGCAACTGTTGCACAGGTATCAGCCCAGCTTGCAGACTGAGACAGACTAGGATAAAGGAGGAGGCCATCCACTTCTCAAAGAATTGGCCAGGGAAAACCTTATGAATAGCAGAGAAACACTGTCTGATGCATTACTGTGCAAATTTATGGATAGTCCAGAAACATTGTCCAATACAGAGGAGGAAGATGAGTCACTTAGTTTAGAAAGCTCTCAAAGTAGGACTGGGAAAGAGCTGCATTATCAGAGTGAAATCAGCCTTACTCTTATGGATAAGGTAAAGCTTTCGAGACCACCATTGGCTGATGTGGCACCACTCAAATTGAGGAGAAACAGTGGCAAACATCCATTAATAATCAGAACATGGAATGTACAAAGTATGAATCTAGGAAAATTGGAAGTTGTCAAAAATAAAATAGAACACATAAAGATTGAT
>NW_006921791.1:1738642-1748486 GCF_000298275.1 Orycteropus afer afer
ATCCTCACTTTCAGCAAGCAAAGTTGTATCGTCTGCATATCTCAGGTTGTTAATGATTCTTCCTCCAATCCTGATACCATGTTTTTCTTCATATATTTTTTACCATATCATACCACATTTTTCTGAGATATCCTTTTATATCTAATACTATATAATAGACATCCTATAAGTCAATATCTATAGATTTGATTTCTGCTATTCATAAGGTTTTCCTGGCCAATTCTTTGAGAAGTGAATGGTCTCTTCCTTCTTCTAATTCTGTCTCAGTCTGTAAGTTGTGTTGGAACCTATGCACCATGTGTAACACTGCTGGCATTTGAAACACTGGTGGCACAGCCTCCAGCCTTACAACAGCACACAAACCACCACAACATGACAAACTGACAGACAAGTTTGTCTCCATTAGCTGGTTGAAACCTCTCCACCTTTCCCTTACCTGGACCCTGCCAGAATAGCAGAGAGACACTGCTTGATACATTACTGGACAACTTTACAAATAGCCCAGAAACATTGTCAAATGCAGTTCCAGAAGATAAGCTCCTTAGTCAGAAGTCACTCAAAATACAACTGGGAAAGAGCTGCCTCATCAGACTAGAACCAACCTTAATGATACAGATAAAGTAAAGCTTTTGGGATCTCCATTTGCTGACATGGCATGACACAAACTGAGGAGAAACAGCTGCAAACATCCATTAATAATTAGAACAGGGAATGTACAAAGTATGAATCTAGGAAAATTGGAAGTTGTCAAAAATGAAATGGAACGCATAAAGTTTAATACCCTAGGCATTAGTGGCTGAAATGGACTGGTTTGGGCCATTTTGAATCAGACAACCATATGATCTACTATGCTAGGAATGACAAATTGAAGAAGAATGGAGTGACATTCATCATCACAAAGGATGTTTCAAGATCTGTCCTGAAGAACAATGCTGTCAGTGATAGGATAATATCCATATACCTACAAGGAAGAGCAGTTAATACTACTATTATTCAAATATATGCAGCAACTACCAAAGCCAAAGATGAGGAAATTGAAGATTTTTCTTAACTTCTGCAGTCTGAAATTGACTGAACATGTAATCAAGATGTGTTAATATCACTGGTGACTAGAATGCAAAAGTTGGAAACAAAGAAGAACAACTGGTAGCTGGAAAATATTGGCTTGGTGATAGAAATAATGCTGGAGATCACACAACAGAATTTTGCAAGACCAATGACTTATTCATTGAAAATATCTTTTTCAACAACACAAATGGTGGGTATACACATGGATTTCACCAGAGGGAGTATATAGGAATCAGACTGACTACATCTATGGAAAGAGGCAATGGAAAAGTTCAGTATCTTCAGCCAAAATAAGGCCTGAGCTGATTGTGGAACAAACCATCAACTGCTCAAATGCAAGTAAATTTTGAAGTTGAAGATAATTAAAATAAGTCTATGAGAGCCACAATATGACCCAAATTTAGAGGCCATCTAAAAAGTAGATTAGATGCATTTTACACCAGTAACTAAAAACCAGAGGAATTGTGGGATGACATCAAGAACATTACCCATGAAGAAAGCAAAATGTCATTAAAAAGACAGGAAAGGAAGAAAATACCATAATAGATGTCAGAAGAGACTTTAAACTTGCCCTTGAGCAAAGAGAGGCTAAGGCAAATGGAAGAAATTACAAGATAAAAGAGCTGAACAGAAGATTTCAAAGCACAGCTCAAAAAGACAAAGTCAATTATAATGAAATGTGCAAAGATCTGGAGTTAGAAAACTAAAGGGAAAGAACACAATTGGCATTTCTCAAGCTAAAAGAATTGAAGAAAAAATCTAAGCCTCAAATTGCAATACTGAAAGATTCTATGGGCAAATATTGAATGATGCAGGAAGTATCAAAAGAAGATGGAAAGAATACACAGAGCCACTGTACCAAAAGGACTTGGTCGATGTTCATCCATTTTAGGAGGTGCCATGTGATCAAGAACCAATAGTATTGAAGGAAGAAGTCAAAGCTGCACAGAAGGAAGTGGTGAAGAGCAAGACTCCAGGAATTGGTGGAATACCCTTTGAGATGTTGCAACAAATGGATGTGCTGGAGGCACTCATTTGGATATACCAGGAGATTTGAAAGAGAGCTACCTTGCCAACTGACTGGAAGAGATCCATATTTGCACACATTCCAAAGAAAGGTAATCCCACAGAATGTGGAAATTAGCGAACAATATCATTAATATTGCACTTCAGTAAATAAAATCTTACTGAAGATAATTCAAAAGCAGTTACAGCAGTACATTGACAGAGAACTTCCAGAAATGCAAGCTGGATATCATTGCTGATGTCAGATGGATCTTGCCTCAAGGCAAAGAATAACAGAAAGATGTTTACTTGTATTTTATTGCCTTTGCAAAGGCATTAGACTGTGTGGGTTATAACAAATTATGGGTAATGTTGAGAAGAAAAGGAATTCCAGAACAGTTAATTGTACTCATGGGGAACCACTACATAGACCAGGAGACTGTCATTCGAACAGAACAAGGGGGCATTGAATGGTTTAAAATCAAGAAGGGAGTTGGTCAGGATTGTATCCTTTCAACATACTTATTCAATTCATATGCTGAGTAAATAATCTGAGAAGTTAGTCTATATGAAGAAGCACATGGCATCAGGATTGAAGGAAGCATCATTAACCACCTGTGATACGCTGATGACACAACTTTGTTTGCTGAGAGGGAGGAGGACTTGAAGCATTTCCAATGAAGAATGAAGACTACTGTCTGGAGTATGGATTACATCTCAATATAAAGAAACAAAAATCCTCACAACTGGACCTATTAGCAGCATCACAATAAATGGAGAAAAGATTGAAGTTGTCAAAGACTTCATATTATTTGGTTCTACAATCAACATCAATGGAAGCAGCAGTCAGGACATCAGACAACATGTAGCACTGGGCAAATCTGCTGCAAAAGAACTCTTTCAAGTGCTGAACAGCAAAGATGTTTCCTTGAGGACTAAGGTGTGCCTGACACAAGCCATAGTATTTTCAATCACCTCATATGCATGTGAGAGCTGGACAATGAATAAGAAAAACCAAAGAAGAGTTGATGCTTTTGAGTTGTGCTGGCAAAAAATGCTGAATGTACCGTGGACTGCTAAAAGAACTAAGATCTGTCCTGCAAGAAGTGCAGCCAGAATGTTCCTTGGAGGCGAAAATGGCTCGACTTCATCTCACCTACTTTGATCATGTTATAAGAAGGAACTATTCCCTGGAGAAGGATATCATGCTTAGTAAGATAGAGGGTCAGCTAAAGGGGGAAATGTCCTCAACAAGATGGATTGACACTGTGGCTGGAATGATGGGCTCAAGTATAGCAGGATCATGGAGCTGGTGCAGGACCAGGCAGTGTTTCGTTCTACTGTGCATGTGGTCATTATGAGTCAGATGACTCAACAGCACCTAACAACAACAACAACATAGATCTGATTTTTCTTTGTAAAAACTTCAATGTAATTCAGATTTTTGAAAAATTAATTCAACACTTTCCTGATAATGGACATTTGATATATTTCTTTTTTTTTTTTTTTCTTCTTCTTCCATTTAAAAGAATGCTTTGTATAGCACTTTCTGGAGCTGTACTAATCATTACTAGATAATTTCCCAAAATGCTGTAACATTTCACATTCCCAAGAGTAATATGTGAACCTATTGAACCACATTCTCTTCAGTACTGGACATCATCATTATTTTTGTTTTTACTCATTTTGATAGATTATAAGTTGTATTTCTGTTGTTTTAATTCCTTTACCACCTATGATATTGAGCACAATTTAATATTATTGTAGATTCTTTACAAACACTCCTGTGAACTACCATTTTTATGTCTTTTATATTTTCACATTGTGTTGTCTGTCTTAAACTGTAAAGCACTTTGAACAGTACAGGTATCATTCATTCATCCAACAGATGTGTATTAGGTGTCAACTAGCTTTATTCTAGGCATTTAAGATTCAGTAGAAAATAAAATCAAGTTTTAGCAATCATAGAACTTACATTCTATTTGAAAGGGATGGATGTATCAGTTAGTTTTACTGCATACCAACGAACCAAAAACTTGTTGTTGTTGTTGTTGCTGTTGTTAGGTGCTGTCAAGTCGGTTCCAACTCACAGCAACCCTATATACTTCAGAATGAAATACTGCCTGCTTCTGCACCATCTTCACAATCCTTGCTATGCTTAAGCCACTCTGACAATTCACCTCACTGAGAGTCTTCACTGTTTTTTGCTGACTCTCTACTTCAACCAGCATGATATTTTTTTTTCCAGGACCTCTAGAGATGTAGTGCCTAAGACATTTGGATGCTACCCAGAAGGCTGGCAGTTCAAACCCACCAGCCACTTTTCAGAAGGAAGATTGGGCAATCTACTTCCACACAGATATCATCTCAGAAACCCAAGGAGGGGTCGCTATGAGCTGAGTCAACTCAAAAGCAATGAGTTTGGTTTTTTGGTTCATCCCATCCGACAACATGACCAGAGTAGTCTTACCATTCTTGCTGAATTGGAATCGACTCTATGGCAGTAGGTTTGGTTGATTTTAGATAAAAACTTGTTGTTTTTGTTGTGTGCCGTTGAGTAGGACCCTACTCATAGCGACCCCTCCTTGGGTTGCCGAGGCAGTATCATTACGAAGTAGATTGCCCAACCTTCCTTCTGAGGAGTGGCCAGTGGGATTGAACCGCCAGCCTTCTGGTTAGCAGTCAAGTGTCTTAGGCACTATGTTACCAGAGCTCCCTGCTAAAAACTTAGTGACTTAAAATAATAAGCCTTTATTAGCTTACGATTTTTGGGGTCATCATTAGGAGTCAGTGCAGCTGGGACATTCTGGTATTCCAGCATGAGCTCATTCATGCAGCTATAGTCAGCTGGTAGTTCAAGTGCGGTTGGATGGTCAGAGATGGCTTCACTCACACACCGGATTGCTGACAGATTGCCAGCAATATGTCTTTTTTCTCTGTCCCACGACTTCCCTAGCAGGCTAGTTCAGGCTTGTTCACAGTGTCAATACATAAGGATGTAAAAGTGATAGTGGGAACTTTCAATGCCTTGGAAACCTAGGCTCAGAACACAATGTTTTTTTTACTATATTCTACTCATCAAAGCAAGAGCTCTAGTAGCATAATGCCAAAGTCACTTGACTGCTAACCAGAAGGCTGGTGATTCAAACCCACCAGCGACTCCTTGGAAGGAAGGTTGGGCAATCTACTTCCATAGTGATACTGCCTCAGAAACCCAAGGAGGGGTTGCTATGAGTTGGGTCAGACTTGATAGCACATAACAACAACAACAATAATTCATCAAAGCAAGTCACAATCTTTAGCCTATACTCAGAACGTAGGAAAATAAACTCCTAACTCTTGAGGGGAGGAACTGCAAATAATTTGTGTCTACTTCAACCCACTACAATAGATTTTTTTTTTTTTTTTTTTTTTTAATGAAAGAAACTTTTAGTATGGAAAATGATGATAATTGTTAATGGAGTAATTAATAGCATAAAGCGAGCATGGTTGATGGTTGCAGTCGCTTTTTTATTCAATTTGGTTAGGCAAGACACAGTTCAAGTGTTATTTGAGTAGAATGATGAAAGTGTGAAAGAACAGCCATGTAGAAATAAGGAGGAATATTTCACAGGAAATGCAAAGGCTTGATTGAGCAGGCTGGTTTGGTTAAAGAAACAGAGTGATCATATGAATGGCCAAGTCTTACAGACTGCAATGAAGACATTGACTTTTACTCTAAATGAAATGAAAAATTATTGGATTGTTCTGAGTAAAGGAGAGGCCTCATCAGCTTTAAAATTTGAAATATTTATTTTAGCTGTTGTTATGAGAATACAGAATATGAAATTAAAGACAGAACAGAGAAACCAATTAGGAAGCTATTTCGAAAGTCCAGAATCAAGAAGTTGATCACATGGACCAAAGTGTTGAGAAGGATTTGTTGATAGGTTCAATGTGGGATATGAAACAAATAGGAGTGGCTCAGTCATGGCTCCAAGAATCTGGCCTGGAAGTCTATAATTATTATCTACAGAGATGGGAAGGAGTAGATGAGAAGAAGTTTGCAGAAAGCAGATAAAGAATTTAGTTTTTGACAGAATGAGACAGAGTTGTCTATGGAACATTCAAGTAGAGATGTCAAGAATATAATTGGTGAACTAGTTTGAAGTTCAAGGCAGAAATTCAGATTGGAGACATTAATGTAGGAGTTATCAACTTATATATAGCATTTCAAATAGTAAGACTGGATAGGATTACTGTGATAGAAAGTGGATGTGTATGGAGAAGATATAACTTATCTGTCCTGGTGTTCTTTGATGTTTAGAAGTTAGAAAAACAAGTCAAAGAGATTAGAAAAAGACCAGTGAGTAGGAAGAAAATTAATAGAGTGTGAAAAGTAAAGTGAAAAAAGTATTCCAAGAAAGTTGTCAACTTTCTGAAGACACAAGTAGAAACTGATGACCTTAACCAAAAACTGATAAGACATTGACTAGGAAATGTTTTACTAGGTTAGTGGAGATAAAAGCCTGATAGGAGCAGGAGAAGTGAGAATGAGAAGAGAGGAAATGGAGAGCACTGTTATTAATTTTTTAAGCAGTTTGATTGCAAAAGAGATCAGAGAAAGTGGGTAAATTCAAAGGGAGATGTGCAGTGAGGAGATATTTTTAAAAATTCCAGTATACACAGTGGGGACAAATCCATTTGAAATCTTTGAGTAAACAGGAGCAGATGGGATCTGTGGCAATTACAAAGGGTGAGATAACCAAACAGATTCACAAAACTTTAGTAAAGCTTGTTATTGGGTACTGTCCAGTTGATTCCATTACATATCAACCCTGTGTAACAGAGTAGAACTTCCCATGGAGTTTCTTGGTTGTAATCTTTATGGAAGCAGATGGCCAGGTATTTCTTCTGTGGAGCTGCTGTTGTTGTTGTTATGTGCCATCGAGTCAGCCCTGACTCATAGTGACCCCTCCTTGGGTTTCCAAGGCAGGATCACTATGGAAGTAGGATTGCTCAACCTTCCTTCCGAGGAGTGGCTGGTGGGTTTGAACCGCCAGCCTTCTGGTTAGCAGTCAAGTGCCTTAGCCACTATGCTACCAGAGCTCCCTGGGTGGGTTCAAACAGTCAACCTTCTAGAAAGCAGCTGAGCATTTACCATTGCACCATTAGGGATCCTTTAGCAAAGGCCAAGCTTTAATAAAGGTAAAGAATACTGTACAGCAGGAGAAGGGAAGAACAGGCAAACACAAGAGGATTTCAAGACTTACAGGCATGGTCCCCAGAATCCTTTTCTAACTGCACAGAATATATTTTCGTTTTGGATTTTGAACTATAAGAGTTGTGCATGATATTTTGGTCTCAGGGAAGCCAAAGTACAATTTTACTGAGGAGTCTTTTATTCCTTACTGGTGATATAGGCTGAAGAAATGGTTAAACTAAGATGTATATATTTTCACTAAACAATGTAGACAAGGTGATACAAGTTGCCTTTAAGGACGTTCTGAATTTTAAACAGTACATTTAAAAAACTAGCTAGTACAATTTCTCGTTTTTCTTTGTCAAGGTTTGACCAAGAGTACCACGTTTGCAGGCATCCCTGATCATAAGATTGGAACTAAAACCAACCAACTGCAAAGTAACCCTATCATTAGAGTTGAAATACTTCAACTGCACTGGTCAGAGGAAAGACAGAGATTGCAAGTAGAGATGCAAGTATTGATAGAAGTACCAATACCCTGGTTTTAGCTCTGTGACCAGTTGTTGTTGTTGTTATGTGCCGTGGAGTTGGACCCGACTCATAGCAACCCCTCCTTGGGTTTCCAAGGCGGTATCACTATGAAAGTAGATTGCCCCATCTTCTTTCCGAGGAGTGGCTAGTGGCTTTGAACCTCCAGCCTCTGGTTAGCAGTCAAGTGCCTTAGGCACTATGCTACCAGAGCTCCTAATCTTTACTGAAGTAGATTGCCCAGTCTTCCTTCCCAGGAGTGGCTGGTGGGTTTGAACCACCAACCTTCTAGTTACCAGTCAAAAGACTTAGGCACTACGCCACCAGAGCTCCTTTCCAGAGAGGTATAAAATATCCCTCAGTAAGCTTGTGACATGGCTCTCCTGAGACCAAGGTATCACACTCACGTCTTATTCAAAATCCAAAGATAAAATATATTCTGTGCAATTAATTATTTTTATTTTTTAAGGAACAAAATTTAAAAAAAAAAAAAGGTTAACTGGAAGGGACGATGAGAAAAGAGTTATTAGAAGGTTGGGAAGAGCAAAACAATGTGAAATAATAGTATGGGGAGTGGAAGAATTAATCACATAAAGAAATAGAGTAGGAACAGGAGTCCTCTTGAAGTCAATGGTCATGAATGAAAGGGGGCACTCGGCATGGTGGAGTGTTTTCCTGCAGTTTTTTTCTTCTACCTGGGTGTAGATGGTTTAATGAACAGAATTGAATGAAGATTAGTGTTGTTTTGTTCTTTGTTTTTGACAAACAAGTGAAGCAGAAGGAAGGACAAGGAGTTGAGGGTGACTATAAAGGCGTTATTATAATGATTGAACGTTGAACTTAAGCTGAGTAGAAAGAAAATGAGCTCATAAGGGTGATAGGAGAAAATAAAAAAGTGATGCAATTACTATAGCATAGGTCTTAGTGGTATTGAAGAACTGTTAAACGTGGATAATAGACTAGTAAGTTAGAAAGATAGGAGGTGATGGTTAAAAGGAAAAGTAATTGAAACAGAGATTCTCATTAAGATAGTAATCTTTGGTCTATCACAGATATTCCAAATATCTTCCCAAGAAATAGTTTTTCTCTGTTTGTTTATGGTCATTTGTCATTTATATGTATATAATTCATATAAAAGTCAAACCTCCATCAGAATGCTATCAAAATATTACAGAACTAAAATAGTTTCTGGCATTTGAGAATATGTGTCTTTGGTTTACCAGAAGGCCATTCTCCAGTGTTCCCAGGTTATAAATGATACTACCATTTATGCAATGGATTAAGGAGATATATTAGTGATGCTTTTGATAACTCCCTTAATAATTATCTCACATCCAATCAATCACCAGGTTCTATATATTGTGCTTTCCAATTATCTCTTGATTTTGCTTAATTATACCTATTTTTAGTCCTAGTTTTCTCCTTTGTAATATGGGGAAAATAATATTAACTCCATCAGAGAAATTTTGAGACTTAATTTATATGAATCAAACAATTCAGCAACGCTTGGCACATAAAAATGTTCCCAAGTCTTAGAAATTACGATTATTATGATGATCTCTATTGACAATACTCTATTCTAAGCCATCATCATCCCTTACTTGGGCTATTTCAATATTCCTACGATTAGGATTACTTGTATTTTCTATATCAGATTAAATGCTGTTTGTATAGTAAGACTTTCTCTGACCTATGTAACTCCAGAGCAGTTTGAATCTTTGTTACATTTTTTAGCACATTGTAATTGCTTAAAATATTTTCATCAATTTACAATTTTCCTATAACTTGTTCCATATCTGTCTTTTCAAGTAAGCAGCCTTTTCTCATAAAGCTCCAGGATATCAAGGACCACTCTAATTTTTTCACCACAGTATCCCTAGTGACTAAGTAAGTACCTGGTATGTGATAACTTAAGTAGTTATTTCTTAAACTAAGTTTGAGTATGAAAAAATGCATAAAGTTTAACATTTATTATATTGTTGTTGTTAAGTGCTGTCGAGTCATTTCCGACTCATAGCGACCCCATGCACAGCAGAACGAAACACTGCCCGATCCCGCGCC
>NW_006921791.1:1751846-1760772 GCF_000298275.1 Orycteropus afer afer
CTTCTCTTTGGCTTCCTGAGTTCCACCCCTTCCTCCTGCTCTTCCGGCCTGCTACTCTGTGCTGCACCCGTGCTTACCTTGCTCCTGAAGACCTGGTCCCTCTCGGGAGGGTAACAAGGGAAAGTGTTCAGTGCAGATCAGTGAGTAAGCACAAGCCCGCCTTGTTTCAGTACCTATGCTTAAACTTTATATTATATTATTTTTTATTATATTAGCAGAGAATAATAGACATTCTTTATCATCATTTGTTTTACTTTAAAGCAAGAGTGATATTCAGAATATATAAAAAGAGGCAGGCATGGGCACTTGCATTCAGAACAGCTGCCAGCTACAGTGCTGAAGCAAGGGTATGGAGGCCTGGGTGACAAGGAAGTGAGGGCAGATGTAGGAGAGCAGGCGAGCAGGGCCAGGGCAGGGATCAGCAATGCCCTGTGTACCAGCTAATATCAGTCCTTCCTTAACATATGTTCAATAGACTTCTCAAAAGTTATTTAAAAATCCTCATGAAAAAGAAAAGGACAAAAACTGTAGAAATCCAACAAAACAGATTCACAGGAGATGAGAAAAATATTTGAAATTTAAAACATCACTACTTCATTCTGGAAAAAAAAAATGCCTGCCTTTGTTTATTAGAGCATGGAAAACTAATGTTACATATTTCAAATTGAAGATTAGAATAAATTGAGAAAAAATGGCTACATAATGATGATATTTCTAAATATTTTATATGTTTACTTGCTCCTTTATGGGTATTAAGTATACGTCTTGAAAATGAAGCTACTATTTGTTTCAATATAGTGAATAAACTGTGGAAAGGGTAATGTAAAAAGAAAAAACAGCTATGAAGAAATTAGTTTAATTTTATGTGTCAATGTAGCTTTAGAAAACTTTCAAACATCACTTTGAATTTAAGCTTGCTTACTTCTTCCATATATCAATTTCAAAGCTTTTAAAAGAGAGTTTTTACCTAGAAAATGCTGAAAAAAATACACCTAATTAGTCCTAAAGTACTTTACCATATCCAGTACCCTAATATTTTACATTGAAGCAAAAATTAATTAGATAGATAGATAGATATAGATATATAGCTATACATATCTGGTGTAATACTATGGCCAAATATGCAGGATAGTGCTATACCAAACCAAACCCACTGTCATCGAGTTGTTTCCAACCCATAGCGACCTCCATTGGGTTTCCGAGGCAGTAAATCTATACAGAAGTAAATTGCCCCATCTCCCTTCTGCAGAGTGGCTGGTGGGTTTAGATCACTGACCTTCTGGTTAGCAGTCAGGTGCCTTATGCACTGTGCTACCAGAGCTCCTTGGATAGTGCTATAGAATAAACAAAACTTTTATGATCTGATACATTAGAATTCCACCAGTTTGTTATACTGTGGTGGCTTTTGTGTTGCTATGAATCTACAAGATATACTTACGGTATTTCAAATGCCTCAGGGTCACCCATTGAACTCCATCATAGACAGGTTTCAGTGGAATTTCCAGACTAAGACAGTGAGAAGAAGAATAGTGCCATCTACTTCTGAAAAAAAATGGCCAGTAAAAAACCTTATGAATAGCAGTGAAACACTGTCTGACATATTAGTGGAAAATTGTATGAATAGTCCTGAAACATAATCTGATACAGTGCTAGAAGATGAGCCCCTCAGGTTGGAAGACACTCAAAATACAAATGAGGAAGAGCTACTTCTTTGAAATGGAGTGTATTTTTATAACGTGGATAGAGTAAAGCTGTCAGGACCTTCATTTGTTGATGGGGCATGACTCAAAATGGGAAGAAACAGCTGCAAACATCTATTAATAATCAGAACATGGAATGTAGCAGCTATGAATCTAGGAAAATTAGAAGTTGTCAAAAATGAAATAAATATTGATATCGTAGGCAGTAGTGAGAAAAAATGGACTGGTATTGAACATTCTGAATTAGATAATCATATGGTCTACTATGACAGGAATGACAAATTGAAGACAAATGGAATCATATTCATCGTCAAAAAGAATGTTTCAAAATCTATCCTGAAAGACAATGCTATCAGCGATAAAATAATATCCGTACACCTACAAAGAAGCCCAGGTGATACTACTATTATTCAAATTTATGCACCAACAACTAAAGGCAAAGACAAGGAAATTGAAGATTTTTACCAACTTCTTCAATCTGAAATTGACCAAATATTCAGTCAAAATATATTGATTATTATTGATGATTGCAATGTGAAAATTGGAAGCAAATAGACATCTCTGGTATTTTGAAAATAGGGCCATGGTGATAGAAATGACACCACAGATTGCCCGATAGAATCGTGCAAGACCAACTACTTATTCATTGCAAATACCTTTTTCAACAACATAATTACATGAACTTCTCCAGATGGAATACACATGAATCAATTAACTATATCTGTGAAAAGAGGTGATAGAGAAGTTCAGTATCTTCAGCCAAAACAAGGCCAGGAGCTGACTGTGGAACACACCATGAATTTCTCATATGCAAGTTCAAGACGAAGTTGAAGACAATTAAAATAAGTCCATGAGAGCCGAAATATGACCTAGATTATATCCCTCTTGAATTTAGAGACTATCTGAAGAATAGATTTTACTCATTGAACACCAAACCAAAAACCAGAGAAGTTGTGGGATGACATCAAAAATATCGTACATGAAGAAAACAAATGACCATTAAAAAGACAGGAAAGGAAGAAAAGACCAAAATGGATGTCAGAAGAGACTCTCATACTTGCTCTTCAATGGAGAACAGCTAAAGTGAATGGAAGAAAAGATGAGATAAAAGAGCTGAACAGAAGATTTCAAAGGGCAAAGTGATTAGATAAAGTAAATTATTATAACAAAGTGTGCAAAGATCTGGAGCTAGAAAAACAAAAGGGAATAACACTCTTAGCATTTCTCAAGCTGAAAGAAGTGAAGGAAAAATGCAAGCCTCGACTGGCAATATTGGAGAGTTCTATGGGAAAACTATTGAAAGATGCAGGAAGCATCAAAAGAAGAAGGAAGGAATATACAGAGTCACTGTACCAAAAAGGACTGGTCAATGTTCAGCTATTTCAGGAGGTAGCATGTGATCAAGAACCAATGGTACTGAAGGAAGAAGTCTAAGCTACACTGGAGGAATTAGCAAATGGCAAGTCTTCCAGGAACTGATGGAATACCCACTGAGATGTTTCAACAAACAGATGTAGTGCTGGGGGCCCTTACTCATTTATGCCAAGAAATTTGAAGACAGCTACCTGGCCAACCGACTAGAAGGGATTTATATTTGTACTCATACCAAGGAAAAGTGAATGTGGAAATGATCAAATCATATCATTAATATCACCCACAAGTAAAATTTTACTGAAGAAAATTTAAAAATGGTTGTAGCAGAATATTGATATGGAACTTCCAGAAATTCAAGCTGGATTCAGAAGGGGATGTGGAACAAAGGATATCACTGTTGTCAGATGGATCTTGGCTCAAAGCAAAGAATACCAGAAAGATATTTACTTGTGTTTCATTGACTATGCAAAGGCATTTGACTGTGTGGATTATAACACATTATGGATAACATTGCTAAGAATAGGAATTCCAGGATACTTAATTGTGCTTGAGGGACGAATACACAAACCAAGAGGCTGCCTTTCAAGCAGAACAAGACAGTAGTGCATGGTTTAAAATCAGGAAGGGTGTATGTCAGGGTCGTATCCTTTCACCATACTTATTCAGTCTGTATGCTGAGCAAATAATCTGTGAAGCTGAACTATGTAAAGAAGAACACAGCATGAGGATAGAAGGAAGAACCATTAACAACCAACTATATACAGATGACACAACTTTGCTGGCTGAAAGTGAAGAGTGACTTGAAGTACTCACTGATGAAGAACAAAGACTACAGTCTGCAGTATGATTTATACCTCAACATAAATAAAACAAAAGTCCTCATCAATGGACAAATAATCAACATAATGATAAATGGAGAAAAGTTTGAAGCTTTCAAAGATATTATTTTATTTGAATCCATAATCAACACCCATGGAAGCAGCAGTCAAGAAATCAGATATCATGTTGCATTGCACAAATCTGTTGCAAAAGACCTCTTTAAAGTATTCAGAAGCAAAGATGTCAGTTTGAAGACTAATGTGTGCCTAATCCAAGCCATGGTATTTTCAATCTCCTCGTGTATGTGAAAGCCAGACAACGAATGAATAAGGAAGACCAAAGAAGAGTTAGGAGTTCTGCTAGTGTAGCGCCTAAGGCACTTGACTGCTAACCAGAAGGCTGGTGGTTCAAACCCACCAGCCACTCCTCAGAAGGAAGATAGGGCAATCCACTTAAATAGTGATACTGCCTCGGAAACCCAAGGAGTGGACACTATGAGCTGGGTCCAACTCGACGGCACATAACAACAACAACAACAAAGAGGAGTTAATGTCTTTGAGTTATGGTGTTGGCTAAGAATAATGAAAATAACATGGACTGCCTGAATAACAAAAAAGTCTGTCCTGGAAGAAGTGGAGCCAGAATGCTCCTTGGAAGTGAGAATGGCCAAACTTCATCTCACTTACTTTGGCCATGTTGTCAGAAGGAACCATTCCCTGTAGAAAGATACCACGCTTGGTAGAGAGTCAATGAAAAAGGGGAAGACCTTCAATAAGATGGAATGATATGTTGCCTGCAACGTTGGGCTCAAGCATAGCAAGGATTTTGAGGATAGCACATGACAGGTCAGTGTTTTGTTCTGTTGTACGTAAGGTCACTATGAGTCAGAGCTGACTCAATGACACCTAACAACAGCATACATTAAAACTATTCTTTTCTGTAATACAAAGTATTGGAAAGTCAGATTTGGGGAAATCCACTTACAAATAATTTAATGTTGGTGTAGGGAGAATAAATAATAGAGTTTTAATGTTATCTACACTAAGCAGCTTAAGCACTCTAAGTTTGTTAAGACCTCAATATTTGGATTAACATTAACATAAACATCTACTGTTTTTTTGTTGTTACATGTGATACTGTTGGCTCCAATTTATGTATAACAGAATTAAATGTTGTCCACTCCTCTACCATCTCCACGATCATTGATATGTTTGAGTCCACTGTTCCGTCTATATTATGTCAATCCATAACATTGAGAATTTCCATGATGTCTTTTCCCAGCAAATGGTTTTCCTTATGATGTGTCCAAAGCAAGCAAGTTGAAGACTCAGCATCCTCATCTCTAAAGAGTATTCCAGTTATATTTATTCTAAGATTGATTTGTTCGTTCTTCTGGCATTCCAGTATATTTAATATTCTTCATGCACCCCACAGTTCCAATGTGTCAATTCTACTGTGTTTCTTTCTTTTCCATGCATATGAGGTTATTGAAAAGATCATGGCTTAGGTAAGGCACACCTTAGTCATCAAAGTGTCATCTTTGCTTTTTAGCACTTTAAAGAGGTCTTTTTGCAGTAATTTGCCCAATGTAATATGCCACATGATTTCTTGACTGGTGCTTCCATGGATGCTAATTGTTGACCTAAGTAAAATGAAATCTTTGACAATTTTTTTTTCACTTATCATGATGTTATTTATTAGTCTCGTTAGGAGGATTTTCATTTCCTTTGGTCATTTATTAAGGATGGTGAAATATAGATTCTAGAAATATTGCCTCTCTGACTACAATGCTGAATCGTCAGACTGTGCTGATTTATTTTATCACAATGTATCAAATTTCCAGATCCAGCCACTTAAACGCTCAGCACAGCTTTCTCATCTATAAAATTGAAAAAAGTATAATATTTGCCTTATCTAATTTAACATGTATTGGAGGGAATCAGATTAGCAAAAACAGGCTATGATAAACTAATAGGTCAGGGTCACCTTCTCGGTTCTGTAGCTTGTACAGTTGCTTGGAGTCAGAACCCCATGATTGGAAGGCATCTGTGTTTGCTTTAATGCTTCACTTTCATCATTTTGAAACACTGAATAATTATGTGAACAAAGAGTCAGGCACTTTCATTTTGCACTGGGCAAATTATATAGCCAGCCTTGTAACTGGTATTCTAGTATATATGTTAAGATGTGATTAGAGATTTTCAGACACAGACTCAGAAAGTCCTCACAGCCTGAAGCTTGGCTGGTAAATGTCTCTTATAAATTCAGTTAGCAATACCTTAGTCTGAAATACAGGAGTTGTCCTGACTCTGTGGCATAAACTTCCCTACAAACTTATTTGCAATATTTTCTTCCTATTTCACAACTAACATCTTTAGGTGAATAAAACAGTTCTAGCACAAAAATTAAACAAATAAAAATAAAAGGATCTCTGGCGACATAATACCTAAGGCATTTGACTGCTAACTAGAAGGCTGGTGGTTCAAACCCACTAGCCACTCTGCAGAAGGAAGAATGGGCAATCTACTTTCGTGGAGATACCGCCCTGGAAATCCAACAAGGGGTCACTATGAGTTGAAATTGACTCAATGGCAGTGAGTGAAAATACACACAAAAAAAGACATCTGCAGGTTTGTTTGTTTGTTTTAAGTGTTTAGTTGCTTTGTCTACACTGACTATTAGGTTTAAAATGAAAAAACAACTTTTATCTGTCCCTAAATCCTCCCTATCCCTGCTTGGGCTCTGGTGCTTGGCAGAAAGTAAAACCCTGATACCTACCAGGTCTGAAGCTATTCCACTCCCATGAGTGTGATTAGGTAGGGCCACTGGTTGTTCCACAGAACTCCAGAAATGAGTATAAATAATACATCAAATTCCAAAAATGTCCACCAGGATTTTATCCAAGCACTACAGCCCAACAGATGCTCAGATGTAATATTTTCTATGCAATAATATAGAGCAGTTTATACAGGGATCTTTCTTCATCCTTAAAATAAAGAAGTTTCTTTTGGATTATGGAAAAAGTTCTGCATTTAAAAATTATGACTAAAATGCAAATGACAAAATAGAAAAGAAGCTATGCATTGGAAAAACAGTTTTTCATACTGTGTCTAGCATAGACATTTTAAAACAAATAATGCTATATGTATTTTAATAGCTAATAAATAAATGATATTTCTCATTTATAAGGAAGTACAAAATATAACAAATAACAGTGTGAAGCACTATTTTGAGTACTATTAATTATATATCTTGAGGAAGTAATGAGTTTGAATCCATATGTAATCCAAACACTTTACATTAACTACTTTCAAAATTTCCTCTTTGATAGAAAATTAGCTATTTATTATCTCTTTCACCTAATTAGAAAATGTACAGCGCCTTCACTAAGAAAATAGTACACAAAGAATCTTTATGGCTAGTCTTCACCAAACTACACCTCCAGTTAGAAAGAGAGTGCAAGACCAAGCCCTGAAGTAGGATAGAGAGGATGGGAAAAGCAGAGTCATTTGAAAATGAAACAGAGGTTGACTTTTATTGTAGAACGTGGAGACTAATGATGGGATACAAGTTTCCAAAACCCAGTGGCAGATGTATGGCTGACAGGGATTAGCCTGGAATGAAGAATTGACTATTCTTATTATAGAAACAGTGCCTTATTCCAAGAATTCTAAGTGTTTTAAGTTCACTAACGTAGGAGGTGGTTCCCTGGTAGAACTCTCACCTCCCATGCAGGGGCCTGGTTCAACGCCGTGCCAATGTAGCTTATGTGCAATCACCTACTGTCTGTAAGTGACACAAGTGGAGGCTTGTGAATTGCTATTATGCTGAACAAGTTTAAGAGGAGCTTCCACACTAAGATGGACTAGGAAGAAAGGCCAGGTGATCCACTTTTAAAAAACCTATGATCACCGATCATGGAGATGAGGCAAGATTGGGCAACATTTTCTTCTGTGGTGCATGGGATTGCAACAAATCAGGGTCCTGCTCAACAGAAGTTAACAACAACAACAAGACTAGCATTAGTATTCACTCATACTAACAAATACACATATCCCAAGAAGGAATCACAAGCTAGTAGTAGTATCAGCTATTGCTAGAAGTTCAACTCTCAGGGCAATGCTCATCTTTGATGTTGGCAGCTAATTTACAAGGTTGTTGAAGTCTTTCCAGGCTTACTTGTGTAAACATCCCATACTTTATCAACAATATATATCATGACTAAGAAACTATCAAAGTGCCCTGGCAGATCAATGGCTAAGTATTTGGCTGCTATCCAGAAGGTTGGTGGTTTGAACCCACCAGCAGCTACATGGGAGAAAAGACCTGACTATCTGTTCCCATAATGATTATACCCTAGGAAACAGTATGGATCAGTTCTACTCTGTCATATAGGGTGAAAATGAGTTAGAATTGACTGGATGTGACACAATAAACATAAGTTATCAATGGAAATTTATATATACCTTCACCATCCATGAATTTGACAGCATTAAGATACTTCTTTTTTCAGCAATAGAGTCATTTTTCATTGTGAGGGAGCCTATTGATTTTGTAAGTTAGTAATGACAAGGATAATTATGAGCTGGCACTACACAGGTGTTAGAGAAAATTGCAATATGATCCATTGTTCTGTTCTATGGATGTATAAGGATAAGTATCTAGTAAATAGAAAGATAAAGTTTCATTTCAAATACTGTCTTTACAAATAAAGAGCATACACCTCATGCTAGAGGCTGTTTGTGTGTATAAAACCCAAAAGCCACTGTTTCCAACTCATAACAAACCGTTTGTAACCATGTAGGACAGTGTCTCATAGGGTTTCCAAGGTTGTATATCTTTATGGAAGCAGACTGCCACATTTATCTCACAGAGGGCAGCTGTTGGATTCAAATTGCCAGTATTTCAGTTAGCAGTTGAATACTTTATTTTATTTTATTTTTTTTATTGTGATTTGGGTGAAGGTTTAGAGAGCAAATTTACTTTCCATACAGCAGTTCACATGCACTTTGTCTTATGACATTGACCACAGT
>NW_006921791.1:1761594-1762329 GCF_000298275.1 Orycteropus afer afer
GATCATTCACATAAACTTATAGGACCATTGTCTGCCGACTCTATATATGTTCTTGGATACACATACCATTTCATAGACATACCTAATCGTTCAGCCTATCCACCCATATACCCATGTTTGCCTTCATTGACAACACAGTACGGTATGTACAAAAGTGTTCATATTTGTTGTCTGTATCTCCCATGTACCTCTCTATGTCTTTCTCTTCCTCGAAGCCATCATATTGGTCACTTACATTTGGTACATTGCCCTTCTCTTCACCCAAATCCATACTTATTTCTATGTATCTAACAGCATTCCCTCCCCTCCCCTCCCACCCCTGGTAACCAATAAACAATATTTCCTTCTATAGATAAACCTTTCCTTAACATTTACAATAATGGACTAATACAATATTTGTCCTTTTGTGATTGACTTATTTCACTCTGCATAATGTCCTCCAAGTTCATCCACATTATGTGGTGTTTTACAGATTCTACATTATTCTTTAGCATAGCATAGTATTCCATTGTGTGTATGTTCCATAGTTTGGTTATCCATTCCTCAGTTGATGGACACCTAGGTTGTTTCCATCTTTAGGCTATTGTAACTAGTGCTGCAATGAACATGAGCATGCATATATCTGTTCTTGTCCTGGCTCTCACTTCTTTAGGGTATATATCTAGTAATGGAATGGCTGGGTCAAATGATATTTCTAATTCCAACTTTTGAAGGAATCGCCATACTGCTTTCCAC
>NW_006921791.1:1768154-1861038 GCF_000298275.1 Orycteropus afer afer
TACTGTAGGCCCAGAAGGTAAGTGGGAGTGGGGGATGGCTGCACCTCTGTTCACCAAGCAGGTGTGGGTTATAAGAGTAACAAGAGGAATGTGGTACCTTTTCAGTCTTGCAGGTCCAGAGTGACCTTGGGGTTGCTGGAAAGCAGAACATGTTCTTAAGCCCCAGGAACCTGCAAGCGTCCTGTCTCTTTAAATATCCAAAATAGTCAAGCCGCTTTTAAACCTTCAAAATGGTGACACCCTCTGGACCAGCAAAAGTCCACAGCTCAGCCCGCCTTTCTCTTCACCTTCTCTGTTTATTCTCCAGCTACCAAAGCTGTCCTCTGTGCAGTCCTTGGCTAGCATGGCTGATTTTTAGGTTAATTCTTAGGTCCTACCACCACTCGGGAATCTCCAAGCTGTCTGTACCATGCCTTCAGGATGGCTTAGGATCGCTTCCAGACCACAGCTCAGTATGTCTCCTTTTTTGGTATTTTTGCGCAAATTCTACTGCTTCTTGGGGTTTAGTCCACTTCTATATCCTCCTCTTAAAGGCTCAGGGGTCCAAGATTATCTTATGTGTCTGTGTTAATTGGTTTTCCTTTTCTTTGTTGAAGAGGGTCTGTGCAGTCTTTCTGCCTAGTCCGCCATCTTCGGATGTCCCTCAGCAGTTGAACGCTTTAAACACTGCACCATTAAGCCTTCTCATGTTTATTAGGGAACCTTAATTATTGTTCAAGTGATTAACATAAGAATCAATGTGCTCTTACAGAAAGTTACATATCAGCAAGTAAATCCATAATTCATTACAATTAAGGTAAAATCTGTCATTTTAAAATAAATAAATAAACCAATAAAAATTAAATTAATAATTAAAGTATATACTTAGTAGTAAACCATAAAATTTAAACTTAATGCCACCATGCCATGTAAAAAGTTAACACACTTGTTTATGATATATTCAAAGAAAGGTTAATTTCCAAATAAGACTTGCTTTGTGTTCCAAAACTGTATACTTACTTGGAGTTGAACTACTCACAAATGTATTCAGTATTGTTAAGCTTCAATTTCCTCATAAAAAAAAAAAAAAAAAAAATGGAGATAATAATGCCTCATAAAGAAGTTATAAGTATTTTATTTATTTGTTTGTTTGTTTGTTTGTTTTAAGGGCTTGTTTGCATTCAACGTTATGTGTACATTTAGTTTCACTCCCCATTTACCATGCCCAACATAACCCAGTCTCCTCCCCTCCCTGCCCAGTCACCCTCCCACGGTGCCCCTCATAGTTATGCACTCCTGTTTGTCCTGCATTTCCTCCATGTGAATGTTGCCCCTCTAGTGCCCTGTGGTCTGTTGCTCTAAGGGATGTATTTCCGTAGAGAATGTGGGTGCATCACTCTGGGTTGAGTGGTCTGCATTTATATCTTGTTAACTATTGGGCTGAGAGCCAGCCCCTGGGAGTGAGTTTTATTCCAGGCCCAGAATGTATTACAAGGCCCTAGTACTGGTAGTCTCACCAGACTCCATCTGACCAGTAATTCTGGTCATTATCGAGTTTTCAGATTTTGTTCCACATTTTTCCTCCCATGTTGTTGTTGGTGTTATTTGCCGTCGAGTCAGCCCTGACTCATAGCGACCCCTCCTTGGGTTTCCGAGGCAGTATCACTACGGAAGTAGGATTGCCCAACCGTCCTTCCGAGGAGTGGCTGGTGGGTTTGAACCGCCAGCCTTCTGGTGAGCAGTCAAGTGCCTTAGGCACTATGCTACCAGAGCTCCTATACTATGAAGTATATCCAGATTTGATCCTCTCCTGAGTGGTTGGCATTGGTAGCTGGACACCATCTAGTTTCTAGTTCTTCTGGTCTTGAGGGCTGTCATGTCCTAGGGCCAATTGCTTCCAAATGCCCATGTGTGTTTTTTTTTGTTTTTATTTTATTTTATTTTATTTGCACTCTTCATCACTTTCGATGTTAGGAGACCATTAGCTTATCTTAGAAAGCTGCTTGAAAGCTTTTAAGACTCCAGTCACTACTCACCAATGTAGGATGAGGAATAAGTCTTTTATGTATTATGTTGTGCCAATTGAGTCTGGTGTCCCCCAGTACTATGGTCCTAAGAGAGATCCATTGGCTCTCTCTCCCATAGTGTCTGGGTGTCTGTGAGGGATTACTCTGTGTCTGTCTTCTATTGTTTCTGTAATGATTTCAGGTATTTTGTATCACTGGTATCTGTGCAAGATTAGCCTTCACTGAATCTGTCCTTGGTCTAGAGTATACTCCTATTCACTGACCCCCATCTGATGCTCTCAGGTGTTTATGTGTTTATGTGTAACCTGGTGTTTGGTGTTAATGGTAATGCAGTATTGTGGGCACACTAGTTGGTATTAACGTCTGTTGTCTATCTCCTATGTGCACAATTCAAGTGTCCTCCCTTTTCCTAATGTTATCAAGGTGGTCACAGACTTTTTCCATATATCGCTCCCCTTACCCACATCAGTGTGTGGGCCCCAACTAGCCTGGAATTAATCCTTCCCCTTCCCTCCTCACCCCAGTAACCTACAAAGTAAGTCTCCATTTGCAGGTAAACCCTTCTTTGTCTTTTTACAGTAATGGGCTCTTAAAGTTTTTGTCCTTCTGCAATTGAATTATTTCACTCAGCATAATGTCCTCCAGGCTCATCCACGTTGAGATGATTCATGTATCCCTCATTGTTCTTTAATGTAGCATGGTATTCCATTGTGTGCATGTACCATAATTTGGTTATCCACCCATCCATTGATGGGCATTTAGGTTGTTTCCATCTCTTTGCTGTAGTGAATTGTGTTGCGATGAACATAGGTGTACATATGCCTGTTTGTGCGCTGTCTCTCACCTCTTTAGGATATATTCCTAGTAATGGAAATGCTGGGTCAAAAGGTATCTCTATTTTCAGTTTTTTAAGGAAACGCCATACTGTATGCCACAATGGTTGTACCATTTTACAATCCCACCAGCAGTGCACAAAAGTTCCAATTTCTCCCCAACCTCACCAGCATCTGTTACTTTCTGTCCTGCTGAACATTGTTATTATCCCTGGAGTGAGAGAATATCTCATTGTTTTGATTTGCATCTCTCTAATGACTAATGTTTGTGAGCAATTTCTCATATATTTGTTAGCCACCAGCATATCATCTTTGGTGAAGTGTCTGTTCAAGTCTTTTGCCCATTTGTGAATTGGGTTATTTGTCTTTTTGGTGTTGAGGTGTGAAAGTTTTCTATAGATTTTGGAGATAAGTCCTTCATCAGATATGTCATAGGCAAATATTTTCTCCCAATCTGTAGGTTCTCTTTTTACCCTTTTGACTAAGTCTTTTGATGTGCATAAGAATTTAATTTTTAAAGGGTCCCAGTCATCTAGCTTCTCTTATACCCCCTGTGTATTTTGGGTTATGCTTGACAGTCTATTTATGCCATAAATTAGGGCCCCCAGAATTACCCCTATTTTACCTTTGATGAATTTTATAATTTTGGGTTTTACACTTAAGTCTTTGATATAGCTTGAGTTTATTTTTGTGTATGGGATGAGGTATGGGTCTTGTTTCATTTTGCTGCAAGTGGATATCCAGTTTTGCCAACACCATTTGTAAAGAGGCTGTCTCTTCCCCATTTAATGGGTTCTAGACCTTTGTCAACTCAGCTATCCATAGATGGATGTGTATATATTTGGACTTTTGATTCTGCGCCATTGGTCTATTTGTCTATCATTGTACCAATACCAGGCTGTTTTCACTACTGTGGTTTTAGAGTAGTTCTTAAGATCTGGGAGTTTAAGACCTCCCACTTTGATCTTCTTCAGAAGTGCTCTGCTTATCTGAGGTCTCTTTCCTTTCCATTTGAAGTTAGTAATTGGTTTTTCCATGTCCTTAAAACATTTTGTTGGCATTTAGATGGGGAGTGCGTTAAAGGTATTTAATAAGATCTAATGTGTGCTATTTTCATATATATTCAATATAGGTAATTGTTGTAACATCTGGGATGCTGTTTCTGGGGAAAAAACAGAAACTCAATTTTTCCGCATTAGCTGCCTTAGTTATCTAGTGCTGCTGTAACAGATATACCACAAATGGATACCTTCAACAAGCAGGAATTTAGTCTTTCACGGTTTAGGAGCCTAGAAGTCCAAATTCACGGCACCAACTGGTAGGGAAAATCTTCCTTTCTTTGCTGGCTCTAGGCGAAAATCTTTGTCTCCTTTCAACATCTCTGGTTCTTTGGAGATATCAGCAACACCTAGCATTCCTTGGAGATCTCCATGTGTCCTGACATCAAACTTCCCCTGGATTTAAGAATTTCTCAGTGCAGGGGTCCTGGGTCAAAAAGACTCACTCCACTCACATTTCTTCTTTCTTAGTGATAGTCAGGTCTCTCACTTCTTGGCACCCTATCAGAAACTCACTGTCATCGAGTCAATTTAACTCATAGCAACCCCTCCTTGGGTTTCCAAGAGAGTATCTCTACAAAAGTAGACTGCCCAATCTTCCTTCTGAGTAGTGGCTGGTGGGTTTGAACCAAGAGCCTTCTGGCTAGCAGTCAAATCCCCTAGGCACAACGCCACCAAAGCTCCTAAGATAAAAGGTGATTCAAGCTACACCCCAGGGAAAATCCCGTTACATCAGATCAGGGATGTGACCTGAGTGAGGTGTTGCATCTCACCCTAAGCCCATTACAACTGATTGGCTGATCACATCAGCTCACATCACAGGGGATCATTACATCATTTCATAACTGCAAAATTACGTCATTGCATAACTGCCAAACCACTGAGAAACATGACCTAGCTAAGTGGACACATATTTTTAGAGGATATAATTGAATCTATGACTTTTTTATAAATTATCTAAACTAGGGTATCATTATTGCTTCCCAAGCAAGTTTTCCCATTTTTGCCACAGGAAAACAAAATCATGAGACACTGGGAATATAGCACATAAAATGAAAAACATTTATTTGAAAGAATACATGAAAACATCTTCTCAAGGTAGTTATCATTGATCAAATAACAAATCAACTATCCTACCAAGCCTCTTGATGATGTTACTTAGATGGAAGATGTATCATACTTTTCCCCAGGCTTTGCTTCAAGCATTAACAGAACATTGCTTACATCCAAAAGGATTACCTTCTGACACTTCAAGATTTAGCTATAGGCTCATTACTCATTCTGGAAAGGAAAAGACAAAGCTGACTCCATGCTCTCTTAATTTTGTTTTTGACATTGAGAAAAAAGAACAAAGGATCTTTTTAAGCCATATTTGGAGTTGTGAACTATGGAAATTTCTCTGGAAGGTTCCCCACTTCCCTGCTCTTCTCATCTGTTTATAATTATATCTTTTTCTACCCACTGACATTTCTCCAAAACACCAAATGTCATTAAGTAAAGAAAATGTTGGCAAGAAAAGGGAACTGTCAAGGTTGATTTTGGGGAAAAAAGCATCTGTTCTTGTCACTTCCGTTGTTTATATTTGACCTTGCTTGAAACTGTCTCCTTTTTACACAGACAGTCAGAGTTGTACATTTTCTTTTGCTCTCTATGTTGTTATTAATTGTTCAGAGTCATGGAGTCAATTCTGACTCATAGTGACCTATGTGCAACCGAATGAAACACTGCCCATCATGTGTCATCCTCACAACAAATGTTATGTTTAAACCCATTGCTGCAGTCACTGTGTCAATCCAACTCATTGAGGGGCTTCCTCTTTTTCACTGACCCTCTACTTTGTCAAATGTGATGTCCTTCTCCAGGTCCCCCCTGACAACATGCCCAAAGTACATGAGATGAACGCTCACCATCCTTGACTCTAAGGAGCATTGGGGCTATTCAGAGTGCAAGATAGAATTATTCATGCTTCTGAAAATAAATGGGACATTCAATATTCTTCACCAACACTATAATCCTAATGTATCAATTCCCATTCTGTCCTCCTACTTATAGTCCAGCTTTCACATGCATCTAAGGCTATTGAAAAGACAATAGTTTGAGTCAGGAGCACCTAGGTGTTCAAAGTGACATCTTTGCTCTTTAACACTTAAAAGAGGTCTTTTGCAGCAGATTTGCCCAATGCACTATATGATTTATTTCTTGACTGCTGCTTCCAAGGGTGTTGATTATGGATCCAACTAAAATGAAATCCTTGACAACTTTAATCTTTTTTCCATTTATCATGGTGTTGATTATTGGTGCAGTTATGAGGATTTTTGTTTTCTTTATGCTGAGGTGTAATCTATACTGAAGGCTGGGCAGGGAGGGCCAGAGCACCGAGGCTCCTTCAGAGCACACAGACTGGGATGGAATTTCTGTGGCCCCAGAAGGTGGGTGGGAGTGATGGACGGCCACACCTCTGTTCACCAAGAGAGTGTGGGGTATAAAAGTAAGATCTTCATCAGTAAATGCTTCAATAAGTAAAGTTGTGTTATGTGTACATCACATGTTTTTAATGAGTCTTCTTCCAATCCTGATGCTGCATTTTTCTTCATAGTGTCCAGCTTCTCAGATTATTTACTCAGCATACAGACTGAATAAGTATGATGAAAGTATACAACCCAAATGCATACATTTCCTGATTTTGAACCATGCACTAGCCCTTTGTTCTCTTCAAACAATTGCCTCTTAGTCTATGTACGGGTTCCACATGAGCACAATTTAGTGTTGTGGAATTCCCATTTTTGCAATGTTATCCACAATTATTTTGTGATCCACACAACCAAATGCCTTTTCATAGTCAATAAAATACAGGTAAATATCTTTCCAGTATTCTCTGCTTTCAGCCAAGATCCATGGGACATCAGCAATGATATCCCCTTATCCTCTTCTGAATCTGGCTGGAATTTCTGGCAGTCCTCTGTCAATGTACAGCTGGAACCATTTTTGAATTATCTTCAGCAAAATTTTACTTGTGTGTAATCTTAACAATATTCCTTATTAATTTCCACATTCTGTTGGATTGCCTTTCTTTCCTGTTTTTGCAAGGAGCCCAAATGCTCTACTCTGAGATTACTGCGCCATATCGGTGAAATGCTTCTCTCTACAAACAAGGCTTTCCATCTCCCTGAATTTGAAATTAAAAGCAAAATGTCCCTTAATATGCTTTCATACTCCCAACAATCTCTAAGGATTCTATTAGGAATTCTAACCTATAAGACCAATTCTTTCTCAAGAGCTCATCAGAATCTATGACTTTGTGTCCTTTTTCTGAAGTGCAGATTTCCTCAGTTTAGCTTTTCTTGAATTGAGCAGGGAAGGTCTGGGGTAAAAGTGAAATGAGGGAGTTGTCTGCCAGTAATATTATCCTATGTTATGGCCAAGACAAAGTTCTTCATTTTGCCATTTTAAAGATTGCTATTGAAACTTCTGTCACTAGTTTCTGTCATCAGTGGGTGTGCCTTTACCTGCTGGATATGTGGCCAATGGCTCATACCTGCATGCTTCTCCTGAGGGTTGTCTATGGACTGTTGAATTCTCCACTAGTTACCACTGAGTCTGACTCATGCAGACCTCATGTGTGCCAGAATAGAACAGTGCTCCACAGGGTTCTTAATGGCTAATTTTGTTGGTCTTGCTTCAAGGGTGCTTATGCATGTACTCAAACTGCCAAGCTGTGGGTTAGCAGCTGGGTGTGTTAACTGTTTCTCCAAAGGTGCCTGGAAAATATCACATACTCTCAGCTTCTCCAGCTGAATGACTGACTTGGTAGGGTTACAAACACTCCCTTCTCATGTGAAAACATGATGGGCTCTGTGAGGTAAGTTAGGCTAGGGGGATCTTCCAGGTCCAATTTGAAGTTGAGCTTCACCAGAAACCATGTTCTTGGGTAATTCTTTCTCCTTTCTGATAGCATAGTGCCTAAGGCATTTGACTGCTAACCAGAAGACTGGCAATTTCAAATCCACCAGCCGCTCCTTGGAAGGGAGTTTGGGCAATCTACTTCCATAGTGATACCGCCTCAGAAACCCAAGGAGGGGTCGCTATGTTGGGTCGACTCCACAGCAGTGAGTTTGGTTTTTCGGTTTTCTCAAGCCAGTTTCCCTCACTTCTTTATGAATTTGAATTATCTCAGATTCTACTTCTGGAGAACTGGATCCAATATATTCTTCTTCCTATCTCTTGTAATTCTTCTTCATCTCTCATGTTTCCTCTTCCAAAATAATTTATATTTCAATTTTTAAAGCAATTGTTTCTGCAACATCTGATTAATCCATGTCCTCTCTTCTGTTCCAACTGCCCCTTCCTGCACTTATCCTAAGTCAGTATAAACAGTTAACAATTTCATTCTTAGCATCACTACTTGTTATCTCTATCTTTTCTCTAAGCTCTCCATGTACATAATTACCTGCTTGCATTTTCTAAGCAAAGCTTCTCCACCACTGCACTGAACCATTTTTCAATTTCTTTCCATTGTCCTAACAGTCACTTTCCAATGCAGGTCATTCAAAATATGAGGCACAAAATGCCCTTATGATTTTATCATTTCTGATTCTCCTTCAAGCCTTTTATATTCTGATCAAACTGGATTATATTTCATGATTTCCTGCCTCTGTGACCTCACACTATTTCTCTCATGTGTATCATCAGTCTCTATAGTATCCAACTCCATTTATCCAAATTTGATTTATTTCTAAAAAGCTATCTTTGCCATACATAGAATATAAAAACACAAGACACCAAATAAGGCACATTGTTATTGTTAAGGAACCATCATGTTGCTTTTCAACTCAGTGACTCCATGGACCAGATATAACTGCCCCCTAATGGCTTCCAAGGCTGTAATCCTTATGAAAGATCTCAGGTCTTTCTCCAGCAAAATGGCTACTGGGTTCAAATAATCAGTCTTTGGAGTGATAAGCTTTTATGCCACCTGGGCTCCTTTTATTACATGAGACAATACTTATACTACCATAAAACTTATTTCTTATTTGAAATTCAAATTTAACTGAATATCCTGTATTTTATCAGGCAACCCTGCTTCAAGATCCACTGAATTCATCTCTCCTCCATGAAACCTTCATTTGTTTTCTATTTCACCTAGAAACTACCTTGCTTTATTCTCTTTCCCAGCTGAGACATTTGTTGACTTTTTTTGTTATCCCTTTCATGGCACTTATACTTTTTAATTTGTATAGTGAATTTCTTACCTTTAGAAAGCTTATTTTTGAAATGCTATTATTCAAGACTCATGGGAGGTGGGCTCCTGGGTTATAGAAAATACAGGAAGTTGTAACCAGCTATTATTCCAAACCTGAAAATATTTGTGACTTTATCTTAAATGTGTCTTAGGCAATGAACTTTTCTATTATGATGTGTGAAATTTCCCAAGCAGCTTAAGTGAAGATGTAAATTTCCTTCACCTTTCGTGAAATTGGTGCATGTTTTTATTGTAAGTGTGAGTTTATCAGGGATGTTTATCTGCAAGAATTGACTATTAACTTCATGTAGAGTCTTCTTCATGTCTTGACAAGTAAATTATTAATGACTGAGGCCTAAGCAGGTCTTTTAAAAAATCCTTTATCTTTGATATCTTTTACATACCAGTTTCCAGTGAGTAATGTCTGACCCGTGGCTACCCCATATGTGGCAGAGTAAACTCTGGTCTACAGAATTGGCAGTGGCTGATCTTTTGGGAAAAGATCACTAGACCTTTCCGTTGAGGTGCTTCTCGGTGGTATCTCAGACTGCCAACCCTTGTATTAGTAGCTGAGTGTTAATTTTTTCTGCCATACAGGGACTACTATCTTTCATATTCCTTATAATATCTCTTTTAGAAATGTAAATAGATATTATCTGTTGTTTTTGGTCATATAGCTTTGTGGTAAAATTGTCAAACAATTTAAGTGAAAAGAAAATCCCTTTTAAAAAGTCTTCCTTTTTCTGACCCCTCCCCCCCCCACACACACACACTCCAAATAATTGTGGTACATATTCTTCTATACTGGCTTTGTAACCTAACGATGTATTGTAGACATCTTTCTTTATCATCCTCTGTACATCTTTCTTATCCTTGTTTGAAGACTTAACAGTATCATACTTAGATATCCCTTCAAAGAAGCTGAGGGAGTAAGGTCAACAGAGTACTTTCAGTTGTCTATCCTTCTAGGTCTGCCACAGCTCCAGAGCTGCCTCATCCTAAGTCACACCCTACCCCAGGCCACCTACACCAGGGACTGAGCTAGGCACTCTATGAAGGCCCAACAATTCCACCTGACAGGGGACAGCTGGCAGGCAACTTTTGGGAACTCTCTTCATAGTGACCAAGCCTTGATTGAGACTGCACAGCAAGTTTGATTTCTCCCTCTCCAGTCCTGTTTCTTCATCTTCCTTTCCAAGTATAGATCCCTAATAAAATTCTGAACCCTAAACTTTGACTTAGGATCTACTGCCAAAAAATCAAGACCCATGACTTATGCTTTTAATCAATATCCCATCAATGACCCCTTAGTAATTATAGCTTCTGCTTTTATAAAATAACTCAGTAATAAACATCTTTAACATAAACCTGGGAGCATTAATCTGAGTATTAGGATAAATTCTGAAACTGGGATTGTATAGTGATCAAAGGGTAAATGTTAGGAGTGTGAAGGGGTTACGGCCCAAAGCCAGCCATTTGTCCATTACTGCTTTCAGAGATCATGCTGAACAAGCCGTGTCAAGACTGAAAACAAATGGGAATCAAATACAGATTGTATTAATAGGCAAATATCACGCGTTTCCCAATTGCAGGGCTTCTTTGGTAATTCTTATCTGAATCAAAGAACGTTGCTTAAACTTCAGGATTTTGGGGGTCTACAGTACTTGTTTCTGTTAGTTGCCATCTAGTCAGTGCTCATTCAAGGCAATCTCATGAATAATAAAACGAAACCAGGCAAAGATACCTGGTCCTTTGCTTTATTTATGATCACTGGTATGCTTGATTACATTGTTGTAGTCCTATGTATTTTTCATGAATTCTGGTAGCGTAATGCCTAAGGTACTTGACTGCTAACCAGAAGGCTAGTGGTTCAAACCCACTGGCCACAACTCAGAAGGAAGGTTGGTCAATCTACTTCCATAGTGATACTGCCTTGGCAACCCAAGGAGGGGTCGCTATGAGTCAGGGCTGACTCGACGGCACATAACAACAACAACCAACATAGAGGGACTCATGTTCCACCACAGTATTCTGTTGTAATTCATAGTGTTTTTATTGTTTTTGGAAGTAGATTGCCAGGTTTTTCTCCCTAGTCTGTCTCACTCTGGAAGCTCTTCTGAAACTTGTGCACTATGGGTGACCCTGGTGGTATTTGAAATAATAGTGCATAGCTTCCAGCATACTGAAAGATGCAAGCCACCACAGTATAACAAACTGACAGATGGTGAAAGGTCTATATTTACCTCTTGCCAAATCTAAATCTTGTGGATCCACATATTTAGCTAAATGGGCACTGAGTCTTTTCACCTAACAAGTCCCTTGTATGTGTGTGACTAGCCTGTCTTAACCAGAACAAACACACAAGAATCACCTCTAAAGTTTACCCTGCCCCAATCAGCATACCAGAAGGAAACTGACTGAACAAACCCTGATCTTGGGTGTAGGCAATAAAGAGGAAGGACAAACCCTAAGTTCTACATTGAAGTAACAGTAAAGATACTCACTAGAAAAAAAAAAAAAAAAAATTGGCCCAATGGACTTTTCAGAATCTGAACAATCAAGTTAGGGAGAGAAAATAGTACAGAAGGTGAAGGGACCTGTTGAAATCTGCTTAGAAGTAGAAGTAGACATGTAAGAGAAGAGATAAAAGTTGTCCCCTTCACTCAGCTATTTAGTTGCACATCTTAAATTTAGAAACTTTTTGTCAGACTTTTTCTGCAGAAAGGTATATTAATTTACATTCCCACCAACGGTATATGAATGGATACATTTCCTTACATCTTCAAATATACATACACACACACACACACACACATATAATTTAAAAAGCAAATCACTTGCTGACTGGAAAACGGCACTTCATAAGATTTGCAAGGTTATAACATTTTGGAAGCAATTTGTGAGGCCTTTCTTTGGAGGAGACTGTGGATGCATTCACTCTGTCACCCTTTTAGTTAGTAATTGACCAAAAACCTTTTTGCCACCCAGGGACTTCACTTCTTCATTAGGACTAGCTATTTGTGTGCTTCTGAATCATGCTCTGTATTGTTATATGTTATGTGCCATTGAGTAGGACCCCACTCATAGTGACCCCTCCTTGGGTTTCCAAGGCAGTATCGCTACGGAAGTAGATTGCCCAACCTTCCTTCCGAGAAGTGGTTGGTGGGTTTGAACCGCCAGCCTTCTGGTTAGCAGTCAAGTGCCTGAGGCACTATGCTAGCAGAACTCCTCATTCTCAGTATAAGCTCCCCCCCCCCCAAAAAAAAGACATCTCATTTGTTACTTTAGTTTGTATTTCTTGTATTATTACCAATGAATATTCTCAGGAGCTCTGGCCAATGTGAATAATGAAGTGGGTGCAATTACCTTCTTCACCATCAGTTCTATTTCTTATGGTGCCAGGAGAGAGGAGAAATGACCTTTCCTTGCTGACCCAGATGGGAATATGATTCTTGACATTCTTTTTTGCAGCCTTTCCTTTCCTTCTGGGAACTAACAGAGTTGAATTTGTTTTGAGTCATTCTCTTGATTGTATTATAGCACTAGGCAAATCAGTTGCAAAGGACTCTTTTAAGTGCTGAAGAGCAAAGATACCTCCTTGAGGACTAAGCTGTACCTGACACAAGTCATGGTATTTTTAATTACCTCATATGAGAGCTGGACGATGAATAAGGAAAGACTGAAGAAGAGTCGATGCTTTTAGGTTGTGGGGCTGGCAAAGAATGCTGAAAGTATCACAGGCTGCTAAAAGATCCAGCAAATCTCTCCTGGAAGAAGTGCAGCTGAAATGCTCCTTGGAAATGAGAATGGCCAGATTTGGTCTCACCTACTTTGGTCATTTTATCAGAAGAGATCATTCCCAGGAGAAGGATATCATGCTTGGCAAGGTGGAGGGTCATCGAAAGAGGGGAAGGCCCTCAATGAGATGGATGGACATTGTGGCTGTGGTGATGGGCTCAGTATAGCAAGGACCATGGAGCTGCCACAGGACCTGTCAGTGTTTCATTCTGCTGTGCATAGGGTTGCCTATGAGTCAGAGATGATTCAATGGCACCTAACAACAACAATTAATTGTACCATCAAGAAATGAAGGTCCTTTATAGTCTTTTCCTCGTTTATTTTTGAAGATTAATTTCATACCACTAGTCTCTTGCTCATATATAACAATCCACCATTCTCATGATACTGTCAGTTTCTTCAACAAGTCATTCTTTCATTTATTTGTTTATTCACCCATTCATTCATTTTTCTCGGTCTTTTTGACCCACTCATACGTCCAACTAGCCTACAAACATTTATTGAGTGCTAACATATGCTACTTTATCTATAGTGCATAGAAAAGTCTAGCATATGTTGTTGTTGTTGTTATGTGCCGTATGAGTCGGGGCCGACTCGACGGCACATAACAACAACAACAACATATGCTAGACTTTTCTATGCACTATAGATAAAGTACTAAACATTATTTCTAAGCCTTCCATCTGCTATTTCCTTTAATCATAGTGCTCTTCCGTCTCCAAAAGGGTTCCCTACTCACATCTGTCTCCCTCAGATAATTTTCCTCATCATGTCAGGTGGTTACAAACCATTTTTTGTGTTCTCACAGTATCAAGTCCAAACTTTTGATAGAAAACTTATCACATTCTACAAAAATGAACTCCTTATTTATCTTCCTAGATAGACTATAGCTTTCATAAAGAAAAGGAATACACTTTATTCATGTTTACATCTGACAAGCACTGAACTTGGCCCTGAAGAGGCATTCAATAATGATTTATTGAACCTAATATTACAAACAGGTCATTTATTTTACTGATTCAAAATAAACAAAAAGAACCAAAATATATTCTAAGATAGACCTTTGCATTTTTATTTTTCTGTCTTTATTTTATTATTATTATTTTAACTCTCATGATAGTACATTTCCAAAACTAGCTAGAAAGAAAATACGTATCTTCTCAGATTGTAATTAGATCAAAACAATTTTGAATACTCAATTTTTTGTTTTGTTTTGTATTGTCACTTCCCTAAATTGATTGAATTGACGATTTTGTCCTCATCTAAGCTACACCTCTAATTCAAAAGGAACAAACACCTTGTCACTTTTCCTGGGAAAACTCCATATGCTTACAAATCAGAAGCTATTTGTTGATAGTCAATCCTCCTCAAGAAATTATTCAAGTGCATTTATTGAACTTCACCACTCCAATTAGAGAAATACAATTGGAAAGGAAAGCTATGCATTCTAATGTGTATGGATTCGAGAGCCTTTTAAGTTAACTAATTATTCTGAACCTGGCTGAGTGTTGGGTATAGTAACATTTCTTTAAAAATCCTAATAGTTTCTATTCTTTTTCTAGGGAAATTGTGTTATATATTACTCTACGTTTTTGACTATCTGTTTTAAGATATGTGAAAAATTTGTCTCAACCATACTATTCTCTTACCTGAAAACACCTACTGATCATGTCCTTCTCTATTTGCAGACATAATTTGTCCTGAATTTATCATCCCTTGCTTGGAGCTCTACCAACCTCAAAGAATGACAATGACACAAACCTTAGTCCTCTCCTGCTTATACTAGCACTACCTTGAGCTTTATAGAGCTTTTATATATGAGAGCAATTCCCATCTCTTAGCTCATTAAGTGGAAGCTCTGGAAGAATAGTGCCTAAGGCACTTGACTGCTAACCAAGAGGCTGGTGGTTCAAACCCACCAGCCTCTCCTCGGAAGAAAGGGTGAGCAATCTACTTCCGTAGTGATACTGCCTTGGAAACCCAAGGAGGGGTCGATATGAGTTGGGTTCCACTTGACGGCACATAACAATGACAACAATAAGCTCACTATCTTGTAACAACAGTTCTGTGAAACAAAGAGGCAAGTGTTATTCAGTGCTCACAATTTTAGAAATATCTAAAGGAACAGAGTCATTTTTCTTCCAGAATAGAAACATGAGTAATCTTTCAATTATTGGCAAGAAGAAGGTGAAAATTATCTGAGAGTCCTAGGGTTTCAGATTGAGATGAAGCTGCTTTTTATCTCTAGTCAGGAAATTTACCACAAAGTAAATCATTTTGACCATATCATCATTTAGAAAATCATAATCTAGAAGCAACATTAGATTTATTTTGTCACCACCTACCTTGTCCCCATTTTATAAATTTATATTAAGTGTATACCAATGAAAAATGTGCTTTTCTATAGGTGCAGAATTCACGTTGCTTGGTTCTACAATCCATGCCAACGGAAGCAGCAGTCAGGACATTAGACGACATGTAGCATTGGGAAAGTCAACTGCGAAGGAACTGTTTCAAGTGCTGAGGAGTAAGGATATCTCGCTGAGGAGTAAGGATATCTCATTGAGGACTAAGGTGCGTCTGACACAAGCCATGATATTTCCAATCACCTGGTATGCATGTGAGAGCTGGACAATGAATAAGGAAGACCCAAGAAGAGTTGATGCTTTTGAGTTGTGGTGCTGGCGAAGAATGCTGAAAGTACCATGGACTGCTAAAAGAACTAACAGATCTGTCCTGGAGGAAGTGCAGCCAGAATGCTCCTTGGAAGCAAGAATGGCCAGACTTCGTCTCAACTATTTTGGTCATGTTGTAAGAAGGGACCATTCCCTGGAGAAGGATGTCATGCTTGGTAGTGTGGAGGGTCGACGAAAGAGGAGGAGGCCTTCAATGAGATGGATTGATACTGTGGCTGCGATGATGGGATCAAGTATAGCAGGGATTGTGGGGCTGGCGCGGGATCAGGCAGTGTTTAGTTCTGCTGTGCATGGGGTCGCTATGAGTTGGAAACGACTCGACGGCACTTAACAACAACAACAACATAGGTGCAGAGATTGAGAGACATACATTGGCACTGAAAGACACACATAGGTCACAGTGTGATGGATGTGTAATGCTCTTAATACTACAACAGTATGTGATGAAAACATAGCAAGATATTTGTATTACTTTCACATACTTTAGATATACATTTTCATTGGACATATTGTGGGATTTCTATTGATGTTAATAACAACAAATCATATGTGAATTATTACTTTCAAACCACCCTCAACAAAGCATGTTTCCAAATGACAAGAGTCCTCATGCATAGTCTTAATTCTGACCAAGAACTGTACTTTCATGAGAAGGGAGATAATCACTTCCCTTATTTGAAGTTATAAAATATTTTATCCTGAGCACTGAAAAAATATTCATGCTCTGGGGCTTTCAAAGATAACTGAAAATTAGTCAAAAGTTTTTCAAAAGAATTTTATTCTTGAATTGTTTTTTATTTTTTGCAATCTGACCAATCTGATAAGCTCTATTATGCATTTGATATATTAACTAGACACACACACACACACACATAATATCTATCTATTTATTTATTTATTTATTTATAACTGGCACATTCATTTTGAAAATCTGCCTCAAAATACCCTTTTCTATCTAGTATTTTAATATTTAATTAAGTAACACAGGTATTTCAGGAAAAGTAGTAATCCCAAACCCACTTCTATTGAATTAATTCTGACTTATAGTGACCCCCATAATTCATCAAAATCAGTATTCTGTATGTACAGTATAAAACTGAGCTTATCTGTACATGCAACTAACCAGAATGTCCCATGTGCCAGTGATGGAAGCCTGTGTTTTCTTAAAAACAATGAGTACAATACACTCTTAACATTATTATTTCTATAGTCCCTTTCAGTAATTTAAATTATTACACTAAAATAAAAAATAGGAACAGTTATGGAATCCTCTTATGTCTCATATATCAATTATGATTATGTTTTTCTGAAGACATCACTTTCAGATTGTTACAAAAATGAATTACACTATACCTTTAAAGAACATTACACAAACAGTAACAATTAAGGTCCAGAATTCCACTGTATCCTAATGCTTGCTTTGATACTTTGAATCCTCCTTATGAGATTGTGATGTGGAGTGACCTATTACTTGGAAACTACTACAAGGCTCTTAGGTAGAAAAAAAAGATATCTCACATTTTAAAGAGCAACTGAAACAAGCACACACTTCTTGAAAAGTTTGACGTCAAAGGCACTAAGTGTTCATTTGCCAGGTCGTGGAGGGTCACTTGACTACACAGATACCCAAGAACCTGTTGTTCCTGTGTGCAGGGAACAACTACCCACTGACATTTTCTATTGTGCATAAACATATCATCTAAGCTGTTTGAGCTGATATCTGAGACTATGTGTATGCACATAAACTGCTTGATCATTTTACTAATCTAACTATTTAAATCACATTAGCCAAGCTCCTCTGTGATCAGTTACCCTTTCAGTGAAGTAACCAGTTGTTGATGGAGCTGAGCAACCTTTATACTGACAAGTTAATTCAACCAAGCTTCTATTTCATCATTAGTGGAAGATATCCCCACCCTACCTTAGGAAGCTACAATTGTGTCAGAAATTATTGTCAAAAAGTTATTCTTGAGCTCTGGATTAACAACTGGTCAGCAAATTTAGCAGGTTCAATAAGTTAGTCATTAGTGGCACAGAGTTGCAAGACTGTACCAGGTATTTCATGAATAAATTAAATTCCTTAGCATAATTAAGGCAATATGTAGAAAACCAACAATCAACATTATTCTCAGTGGAAAGAGGCTGAAAACATTCTCCTTATGAACAGGTACCAAACAAGGAAGTCCTTTATCATCACTCATATTCAAAATTCTAATGAGAGACCTTGACCGAGCAATAAAACAAGAAAGGGGAAAAAACACTATCCAAACAGGCAAAGAGGAAGTAAAACTAACTTTACTTGGAGATGAAATGATAAATACTTTTTTTCAACTATATAAATTGTGGTTATACATGTGGGCTTTACCAGATGGAATACACAGGAATCAGATTGATTACATCTGTGGAAAGAGGCAATGAAGGAGCTCAATATCATCATTCAAAACAAGGCCATAAGTTGACTGTCGAACAAACAATCAATTGCTCATATGCAAGTTCAGGATGAAGTGGAAAAATAAAGTAAGTCCATGAGAGCCAAAATATGACCTTGACTATATTCTATCACCTGAATTTAGAGATTTGACACATTGAACTCCAATGGCAGAAAACTGGATAAGTCGTGGGATGGCATCAAGAACAGGCACTTAAAATACAGGAAAGGAAGAAAAGACCAAAATGAAAATCAGAGGAGACTCTGAAACTTGCTCTTTAATGAAGAGTAGTTAAAGCAAATGGAAGAAATAAAAAGAGGTAAAAGAGCTGAAAAGAAGATTTCAAAGGGTGGTTCAAGAAGAAAAAGTATAATGAAATGTGAAAAGACCTGGAGTTAGAAAATCAAAAGGGAAGAACATGCTTGGCATTTCTCAAGTTTAAGAACTGAAGAAAGAATTCAAGCCTTGAGTTGCAATGATGGATTCTATGGGCAAAATACTGAATGATGGAGGAAGCACCAAAAGAAGGTGGAAGGAATACACAGAGTCACTGTACAAAAAAGAATTGATTGATGTTCAACTAATTCATAAGGTGGCATTTGACCAAGAACCAAAGGTATTGAAGGAAGAACTCTAAACTTCACAGAAGGAATTGGTGAAAAACAAGGCTCTAGGAATTGATGGATACCCATTAAGATGTTTCCACAAACTGATACAGTGCTGGACGCACTTACTCATCTATACCAAGTAATTTGGAAGAAAGAGACCAGCCTGCTTGACTGGAATATTTGTGCCCATTTAGAAAGATGATCCAACAGAATGTGGGAATTATTGAACAATATTATTAATATCACACACAAGAAAATTGTTACTGAAAATAATTTTAAAAAAACAATTGCAGCAGTATATTGACAGAGAACTTTCAAATATCCAAACTGGATTCAGAAGATGATGTAGAATGAGGGATATCATTGCAGATGTCAGATGGACCTTGGCTGAAAACAGAATACCAAAAAAATGTTTACTTGTGTTTTATTGACTGTGCAAGGGGATTCGAGTATGTGGGTGATAACAATTATGGATAACATTACAAAGAATGGGAATTCCAGAACACTTAATTATGCTCATGAGGATCTTGTACATAGACAAGAGGCTGTCATTCAAACAGAACAAGGGGATACTGCATGATTTAAACTCAGAAAGTGTATGTGTCAGGATTGTATCTTTCCCCATACTTATTCAATCTGTATGCTGAGCAAATAATCTGGGAAGCTGGACCATATGAAGAAGAATGTGGCATCAGGATTGGAGGAAGGCTCTTTGACAACTTGTGATATGCAGATGACACAACATTGCTTGCTGAAAGTGAAGATGACTTGAAGCTCTTACCGATGGAGATTAAGGACTACATTCTGCAGTATGGATTACACCTTAACATAAAGAAAACTAAAATCCTCACAACTGGACTAATAAGAAGCATCACAATAAATGGAGAAAAGATTGAAATTGTCAAAGATTTCTTATTGCTTGGATCCATAATCCACACCCATGGAAGCAGTCAAGAAATCAAACATTGTATTGCACTGGTCAAATCTTCTGCAAAATACCTCTTTAAAATTTTGAAAAGCAAAGATGTCACTTTGAAGACTAAGGTATGCCTAACCCAAGCCATGGTATTTTCAATTGCCTCATATGGGTATGAAAGCTGGTGAATGAACAAAGAAGACTGAAGAAAAGTGGATGCCTTTGAATTATGCTGTTGGCAAAGATTACTGAAACTACTATGGACTGCCAAAAGATGAACAAATCTGTCCTGGATGATGTGCAGCCAGAATGCTCCTTGGAAGCAAGAGTGGCTAGACTTCATCCCACCAGTATTGGTCATATTGTGAGAAGGGACTGTTCTCTGGAGAGGATATCATGCTTGGTAAATTGGAGGGGCAGCTAAAAAGTGGAAGGCTCTCAATGAGATGGATTGACACAGTAGCTGTAACTATGGGCTCAAGTAAAGCTTGTTGTTGTTGTTGTTGTTATGTGCCATTGAGTTGGACCCGACTCATAGCAACCCCTCCTTGGGTTTCCGAGGCAGTATCACTATGAAAGTAGATTGCCCTATCTTCCTTTCAAGGAGTGGCTGGTGGGTTTGAATCACCAGCCTTCTGGTTACCAGTCAAGTACCTTAGGCGCTACACTACCAGAGCTCCAAGTATAGTTAGGCTTATAAAATGATGCACAACTGGGCAGTGTTTTGTTCTGTGGTACATAGAGCTGCTATGAGTCTGAGTCAACTTGAGGGCACCTAACAACAACAACATGATACTATACATAGAAAATCTCAGACTCAGTAAGAAAATTACTGGAACTAATTGAAAGTTCAGTGAAGTGACAAGGTACAAGATCAACATTCAAAAATCAGTCAGATTCCTTTATGTTAATGAAGAGAACTCCGAAAAGGAAATGAAGGCAGTGATACCATCTGCTTTGTAAATTTGCACTAAAATCACAATAAGGTTTTTTTAAATAATGACAGTAATGCCATGTACAATAATCACCCAAAAGATGAAGTAGATAAGAATAGATCAATCCAGTGACACAAAAGACCTAAACAAAGTCAAGTAGAAAATATTGTTACAAGAAACCAAAAGAAATCTCTATAAATAGATGAATATACCATGCTCATGGATAGAAAGACTTAACATAGCAAACATGTCAATATTACCCAATGTGATCTACAGATATCGTGCAATCTTGATCCATATTCCATCATTTTTCTTTAAATAAATGGAAAAAAGTATTACCAAATTTGATGGAAAGAAAGGAGGACTCATATAAGTAAAACACTACTAAAGAAAAAGAATATAGTAGGAGGCCTCACACTTCCCAATCTCAAATCCTGCCATACAGCCACGGTAGATAAAACAGCCTGATACTGGTACAATGGCAGACATATATAACAATGAAACAGTACTGAGAAACCAGAAATAATCTATCCACCTATGAACAGCTGATTTCTGGCAAAGGGCCCAAACTCAGTAAATGGGGAAGAAATAGTCTTTGTAACAATGGTAATGGCAAAACTGGATATCTATTTCCAGAATAATGAAATAGGACCCATACCTCATAACATACACAAAAATAGACTCAAGTTGAATCAAAGACTTCATTCAGTATAAAATATAACATTATAAAGACCATTAAAGGAAAAAGGACTCTAATTCAGAGTGTAAATACACTATTAAGTATAACTTAAAATGCACAAACACCAGAAGACAAAATAGATGGCTGGGATCTCCTAAAAATTAGACACTTATGTGCATCAAAAGATTTTACCAAAATAGTAAAAGGAGAACTAACAGACTGGGAAAAAATGTTTTGGAATGACACAGGACAAGAGAAATTTTCTAGAATTTGTAGAAAACTTCAACACTGTAACAACAAAAAGACAAATAATCGAATTAGAAAATGGGCAGAGGGCATGAACAGACACTTCACCAAGGAAGACATTCAGGCAGCCAACAAACACATGAAGAAATTCTTGCAACCATTACACACTGCTGTGGAGTCAGATCCGACTCATAGCAACCTCTCCTTGGGTTTCCTGCAACCATTAGAGAGATGCAAATCAAAACATTAGTGAGATATCATCTCACCCCAATACTAAAAGCAAAGTTCAAAAACAGAAAATAGTAAATGCTGGTTAGTGTGGAGAGACTAGAACCCTTATATACTGTTGATGTGACTGTAAAATGGTGTAAGCTCTGTGGAAAGTGGTATGGCACTTCCTTAAAAAGCTGGAAATAGAAATACCATATCATCTAACAATCCCACTACTAGGTATATATCAAGAGAAATAAGAACAGTGACAAGAACAAATATATGCACAGCTGTGTTCATTGTAGCAATATTCACAACAACAAGGAGATGGAAACAACCTAAGTGCCCATCAACAGAAGGATGGACCAAAAACTATGGCATATACACATAATGGAATACTACACGATGTTAAAAAACAATGATGAATCGGCAAAAACATCCCATAACAAGGAAGAACTTAGAGGACATCATGCTGAACGAAATTAGTCAATCACAAAAGAATAAATATTGTATGAGAGCATTGTTGTAAAATGTCAAGAAAAAGTTTTCACACAAAAAAAGAAATATTCTTTGATGGTTACCTGGGGTGGGTAGGCAAGGATGGGTAAACCACTTACTCAAACCAAAAAAAAAAAGAAAAAAGATCAGGAAAGTACAAGCTAGGGAAATAAATAAATTATGCTGTCAAGTGCATATGTTTACTTTGTTAAATCCTTTTTTAGCAAAACTATTAATATGTAAAAACATTTGAAGGGCCTGGCTACATGGTATGAAATAAAAGATGCATGAACTTCAGACATATCTGGTAAACGTCAACATGATTCACTTACAAAGGCTTGTAATCCAAAATAAATTGATTATTTGTTTTAGTCATGAAAAAAAAAGGCATTGAAAATAAATACATAAAATGTCCTTAATTTTCACTTATAAATTATCCAATTAAAGTTAAATTAATATGGCCCTGCAAGTTGGAGTGAATGAGTACACCTCACACAAGTTTCAGTATCAAAGAGTCACAGAAACCCATCCATAAACTCAAACTCTCGTTTTTAACAAAAATACCAAGTCAGTTGAGGTAGATGGAGATGCTTAGAGTTATCAAAAAGCCTACTCACTATCATCAAGTCAATTCTGACTCATAGCAACCCTATTTGGGTTCCTGAGGTGGTAAATCTTTATGGAAGTAGATTGCCCATTCTTCCTTCTGTGGAGTAGCTGGTGGGTTTGAAATGCCAGCCTTCTGGTTAGCAGTCAAATGCTTTAGGCACTATGCCACCAGAACTCCTTGCTTAGAGTCGTAGTGATTCAAAATCAGAACACTGACTTCATAACATACAAAAAAATTTCCACTATTTCAATCATTACATCTATATATACCATATATTATGTAAACGGAAGAGACATGAGAAAATGTGAATGTAAGAAAAAGAAACTCTTCAGTGGTACATACATTTCAAATTAAATATCTTCTTTCTGTCACTTTTCTTTGTTGTGAAAACATTGTAATGTCTAAATTAGATGTAAATCTCATTCAGAAAACCATGAGTGAAATGTCCAAAGTGCACGAGAGTTAGCCTCTTGCAAAGAAAATGACTCTTTTTGGGGGGCATATGGTATTCCCAGGATGACTGAATTCTTAGGCAAAAGATTTGCATTATGTCATTGGCCTATTATTATTGCTGTGTTGTTAGGTGTTTTCGAGTTGTGCCCGACTCATAGCAACCCTATGCACAGCAGAACAGAACATGGCCCAGTCCCATGCCAGCTCCATGATCCTTGCTATACCTGTGCCCATTGTTGCAGCGCCCATGTCAATCTATCTCATTGAAGGCCTTCCCCACTTTTCATGACCCTCCACTAATCAAGCATGCCATCCTTCTCCAGGGAATTGTCCCTTCTGACAACACGACCAAAGTAGGTGAGACGAAGTCTGGCCATTCTCGCTTCCAAGGTGCATTTTGTCTGCACTTCCTCCAGGACAGATCTGTTAGCTCTTATAGCAGTCCATGGTACGCTCAGCATTCTTTGCCAGAACCACAACTCAAAAGCGTCAACTCTTCTTCAGTCTTCCTTATTCATTGTCCATCTCTCACATATATATGAGGCGATTGAAAATATCATGGCTTGTGTCACCTTAGTCCTCCAGGAGACATCTTTGCTCTTCAGCACTTGAAAAAAGTGCTTTGCAGCTGACCTGCCCAGTGCTATACATCGTCCAATGTCCTGACTGCTGCTTCCATTGGTGTAGATTGTAGAACCAAGCAATGTGAATTCCTTGACAACTTCAATCTTTTCTCCATTTATCATAATTCTGCTTATTCTCCCCTTTGTGAGGATTTTTGTTTTCTTTATACTGAGATGTAATCCATACTGCAGACTGCACTCTTCAATCTTCATCAGTAATTGCCTCAAGTCATCCTCACTTTCAGCAAGCAAAGTTGTGTCATCAGTGTATTGCAGGTTGTTAATGATTCTTCCTCCAATCTTGATGCCATATTCTTCATATAGTCCAGCTTCTCGGATTATTTGCTCAGCATATAGATTGAATAAGTTTGGGGAAAGGATGCAACCCTGACACACTCCCTTCTTGATTTTAAGCCATGAAGTGTTCCCTTGTTCTGTTCAAACAACAGACTCCTGGTCAATGTATAGGTTCCTCATGAGTACAATTAAGTGTTCTGGAATTCCCATTCTTCTCAATGTTATTCACAATTTGTTATGATCCACACAATCAAATGCCTTTGCATAGTCAATAAAACACAAGTAAACATCTTTCCGGTATTCTTTGCCTTGAACCAAGGTCCATCTGATAGCAGCTATGATATCCCTAGTTCCACATCTTCTGAATCCTGCTTGCACCTCTGGAAGTTCTCTGTCAATATACTGCTGTAACCACTTTTGAATTACCTTCAGTAAGATCTTACTTGCATGCAATAATAATGATATTGTTCGATAATTTCCACATTCTGTGGGACCACCTTTCTTTGGAATGGGTACAAGTATGGATCTCTTCCAGTCAGTTAGCCAGGTAGCTGTCTTCCAAATTTCTTGGCGTAACCAAGTGAGTGCTTCCAGTGGGGCATCTGTTTGCTGAAACATCTCAGTGGGTATTCCGTCAATTCCTGGAGCCTTGTTCTTCGCCAATTCCTTCAGTGCGGCTTAGCCTTCAACCTTCAGTACCATTGGTTCTTGATCATATGCAACCTCCCAAAATGGATGAAGATCATCCAGTTCTTTTTGGAACAGTGACTCTGAGTATTCCTTTCATCTTCTTTTGATGCTTCCTGCATCATTCAATATTTTGCCCAGAGAATCGTTCAATATTGCAACTTGAGCTTTATTTTTTTTTCCCTCAGTTCTTTCAGCTTGAGAAATGCCAAACATGTTCTTCCCTTTTGGTTTTCTAACCCCAGGTCTTTGGACATTTCATTATAGTAATTGGTTTTGTCTGCTTGAGCTGCTCTTTGAAACCTTCTGTTCAGCTCTTTTATCTTGTCATTTCTTCCATTTGCTTTAATACTCCCTGCTCAAGGGCACATTTCAGAGTCTCTTCTGTCATACATTTTGGTCTTCTCTTCTTTTCTCATCTTTTTAGTGACCTTTTGCTTTCTTCATGTATGATGTTCTTGATGTCATCCCACTATTCTTCTGGTTTTTGGTCATTGGTATTCATTGCATCAAATCTATTCTTTGGATGGTCTCTAAATTCAAGAGGAATATATTCAAGATTGTATTTTTGCTCTTGTGGACTTGTTTTAATTGTCTTCAACTTCAACTTGAACTCGCATATGAGCAGTTGATGGTCTGTTTTACAATCAGCTCCAGGCCTTATTTTGGCTGAAGATATTGACCTTTACCATCGCCTCTTGACACAGATTAAGTCAGTCTGATTCTTGTGTTCTCCATCTAGCAAAGTCCACATGTAGAGCCACCGTTTGTGTTGTTGAAAAACGGTATTTGAAATGAATAAGTCGTTGGTCTTGCAAAATTCTGCCATGCAATCTCCAGCATTATTTCTGTCACCAAGGCCAAATTTTCCAACTGCCAATGATTCTTATTTGTTTTCAACTTTTGCATTCCAGTCACCAATGATAATTAACACACCCTGATTGCATGTTCAGTCAATTTCAGACTGAAGAAGTTGATAAAAATCTTCAATTTCCTTTGGTGGTCAGTGCATAAATTTGAATAATAGTCTTATTAACTGGTCTTCCTTGTAGGTGTATGGATATTATCCTATCACTGACAGCATTATACTTCAAGACAGATCTTGAAATGTCCTTTGTGATGAGAATGCCATGCCGTTCCTCTTCACTTTGTCATTTCCGGCATAGTAGCTCCTGTGGCTGTCTGCTTCAAAATGGCCAAAAACAGTCTGTTTCAGCTCACTAATGCCTAGGATATCAATCTCTTTCATTTTTGACAACTTCCAATTTTCCTAGATTCATACTTCTTACATTCCATGTTCTGATTATTAATGGAAGTTTGCAGCTGTTCCTCCTCAATTTTAGTCATGCCAAGTCAGCAAATGGAGATCAGGAAAGCTTTAAGTTATCCATATCAGTAAGGTTTAACTCTGATGATATAGCTCTTTCCTGTCGAATTTTGAGAGACTTCTAATCTAAGTGGCTCATCCTGCTGTTCTGTATTGGACAATGTTTCTGGGCTATTCATAAAGTTGGGCAGTAATGTATCAGACAGTGTTTCTCTGCTATTCATAAGGTTTTCCCTGACCAATTCTTTGAGAAGTGAATGTCCTCTTCCTTCTTTCTAGTCTGTCTCAGTCTGCACGCCTTGCTGAAACCTGCACACCATGTGCACCCTGCTGGGTTTGAAGCACCAGTAACACAGCCTCAAGCCTCACAGCAACACATCACCACAAAAGGACAAACTGACAGACAAGATTATCTCCCTTAGCTATTCAAAACCTCTCCAGCCTCCCCTTACCTGGATCTCTGCTGCTGCCTCCTCACTCTGTCCCGACCCCCTTGCCCTTTCCTCTCCTTTCCCCTGTTTTCCCACCTGCCGTTTATGGGGTTTGGTCTGGGTTCCCTCCCCTTACCTGGATCGCTGACACTGCCTCTTCATTCTGTCCCAGTCTGGACCCCCTGGCCTTTTTCTCTCCTTTTCCCCACTTTTCTGCCATGCCGCTTGTGGGGCATGGCCTGGGCTCCCTTCCCTTACCTGAATTTCTGCTGCTGACTCCTCACTCTATCCCGGTCCCTGTGGCCTTTTCTCTCCTATTATAGGGAGGGAAAAAAAAAAAAAAAAGACTGTGATATTGCATTACACTGCTAGGTTAGGGTCTAAAATCAGTCAGAGAATTACTTATAGTCAGAATTATTGTGAGAAATCTCTTTAATCACCCACAAGTGATTGTACGGTTGTATTTATGAGCCACCTTAAAGATTAAAGAGACTCCTTAGGCATAAAGCCAGTTTTTTCCAGCACTGATGAAACGAAGTGGTATTTCTTTAGTTGTGCACCAGATATAGGCACAGCTTGTATTTAGGGGTACACTGTATGAAAAGTATGAATCCTTACATATTATAATTAAATGATACTTTAAATGATATAGAAAGATGTTCACAATACGAAAAATGCATGAAAACTGAGACAGACTCAGGTAACCACAGAACCAAGTCTCCCATTTCACACCAAGAAACAGCTCAACTATTGAAATTGTCATTGTTACCTAGGGAGATTGTTGTGGGGTGTGAGAGATAACCAAATGCATTTATTGAATTTGGGCTAGCTGTAAGGATTCTATACCATTCCTGTTTTTACATGATTTGGAAAATTATTTAACAGACTTAAGTTTGGGCTTTGAGAAATCTAAAGAAGTCTTCAAATTTTATTTGCCAAGTTAAGTAAGTTTAATCAAAGAATTTTATTTTATTTTTGAATGACTTTAGAGTTACATAAGTTGAAAGACAGTATAGTGAGTTCTAGCTTCCTCTAATGTTAAGATCATACACAACCATAGTACAATCAGCAAGGAACTCTGGTGACAGTGATAAAAGCATTCTGCCGCTAACCAAAAGTTTGGTGGATCAAATCTCTTCATGGGATAAATATGAGACAGTCAACTTGCATAAAGAGTTACAGCCTTGGAAACCTTATGAGGCAATTCTACTCTGTCCTGTAGGGTCACTATAAGAATTGACTTCATGGCACACAATAAGAAATTAACACTACTACAATCGTACTAACTAAATTTCAGACTCTATTCTAATTTCCTCAGTTTTTCAATTAATTTCCTTTTTCAGTTAAAAAATATAATACAAGTTACTACGTTGGTTGGATCCTATCCCCTTATTTTTGTTGTCAGGCATTGTCCAGTCATCTCCAACTTACAATAACCTTTTGTACAGTGCAGTGCCTAAGGCATTTGGCTGCTAGCCAGAAAGTTGGAAGTTCAAACCCACCAGCCACTCCACGGAAATAAGATAGATCAATCTACTTCCATAAAGATTTACCACCTCAGAAACCTAGTGTGTGTGTGTGTGGAGGGGGTCACTGTGAGTTGGACTCAACTAGATTACTTTGTAGTTTTGGTTTTATGTATAATAGAATGGAATTTTGCCCAGTCCTGTGCCATCCTCACAATAGTTGTTATATTTAAGCCCTTTTCCCCTTAGTCTCATTCAATCTGTATCAATCTTTTCTTTTAAAAAAAGAATACATATTTTCCAGAGATATCAGTGGAGCTTCCAGACTAAGACAGAGTCAGAAAAAGGAAAGAGCCATCTACTTCTCAAAGAATTGTCCAGTGAAAACCTTATGAATAGCAGTGACACACTGTCTAATATACTACTGGAAAACTTTATGAATAGCCCTGAGGCATTGTCTTATATAGTTCTGCAAGATGAGACCCTCAGATCAGAAGGCATACAAAATATGATTGGGGAAGAGCTGCCTCCTCAAACTAGAGTTGACCTTAATGATGTGGATGGAGTAAACCTTTTGGGATCTCCATTTACTGATGTGGCATGACTCAAAATATGAAGAAACAGCTGTAAACATCCATTAATAACTGGAACATGGAATGCACAAAGTATGCATCTAGGATAATTGAAAGCTGTCAAAAATGAGATGGAATGCATGAAGAGTGATACTCTAGGCATTAGTGAGTTGAAGTGGACTGTTTTTGGCCATTTTGAATCATACGGTTTACTATGCCAGAATAACAAATTGAACAGGAATGGCATGGCATTTATCCACACAAAGAATGTTTCAAGATATATTCTGCAGTAATAGGACAATATCCAAACACCTACAAGGAAGAACAGTTAGTACTACTATTAAGCATATTTACACACCAAACACTAAAGCCAAAGAAAATAAAATTTAAGATTTTTTACTAACTTCTGCACTCTGAAATGGGGCAAACATGCAATCAAGATGTGTTGATTATTACAGGTGACTGGAACGCAAAAGTGGGAAACAAAGAAGAATCACCAGTATTTGGTGATTTTGCAAGAGAGAGAATTTTGCAAGACCAATGACTTATTAACTGCAAATATATTTTTCAACAACATGAACAATGGATTTCACCAGATGGAATACACAGGAATCAGATCAATTACATCTGTGGAAAGAAGCAACAGAGAAAATTAAAATCTTCAGCCAGAATAAGGCCAGGACTGTGGAACAAATCATCAACTGCTCATATGAAAGTTCAAGTTGAAGCTGAAGACAGTTAAAACAAGTCCATGAGAACCAAAATAAGACCTTGATTATATCCCTCCTGAATTTAGAGACCATCTAAAGAATAGATTTGATGGATTAAACACCAATGAATGAAAACCAGATGAATTGTGGGATGACATTAAGAACATCATCCATGAAGAAAGCTAGAAGTCATTAAGAAGACAGGAAAGGAAGAAAAGACCAAAACAGAAGTCAGAAGAGACTCTGACACTTGCTCTTGAATGGAAAGTAGCTAAAACAAATGGAAGAAATGACATCAAATAACTAAATAGAAGGGTTCAAAGAGCAGCTAGAGAAGACAAAGTCAATTATTGTTATGAAATGTGCAAAGACTCAGAGTTAGAAAACCAAAAGGGAAGAACACTCTTGGCATTTCTCAAGCTGAAAGAACTGAAAAAAAAAAAATTCAGACTTCGAGTTCCAATATTGAAAGATTCTATGGGTAAAATATTGAGTGATGCAGGAAGCATCAAAAGAAGATGGAAAGAATACACAGAGTCACTGTACAAAAAAAGAATCAGTTGATGTTCATCCATTTCAGGAAGTGGCATATGATGAAGAACAGATGGTATTGAAAGAAAAAAAAAAAAAAAATCAAAGCTTCACTGAAGGAATTACCAAAAACAAGGTTCCAGGAATTAAAGGAATACCTATTGATACGTTTCAATAATGGATGCCCCACGGGAGGTACTCACTCGGTTATGCCAAGAAATTTGGAGGACATCTTCCTGGCCAATTGACTGGAAGAGATCCATTATTTGTACTTATTCCAAAGAAAGGTGATCCCACAGAATGTGGAAATTATCTAACAATATCATTAATATCCCACGGAAGTAAAATTTTACTGAAGATAATTCAAAAATGATTGCAGCCTTATATTGACAGAGAACTTTCAGAAATTCAAGCTTGATTCAGAAGATGTTGTAGAATGAGGGACATGATTGCTGATGTCAGATGGACCTTTGCTGAAAACAAAGAATCCAGAAAGATTTTGCCTTGTGTTTTATTGAGTATGCAAAGACATTCAACTGTGTGGGTCATAACAAATTATCAATAATATTACAAAGAATGGAGATTCCAAATGCTTAATTATGCTCATGAGGATCCTGTACATAGACCAAGAGATTGTCATTTGAACAGAACAAGGGGATACTGCATGGTTTAAACTGAATAAGTGTATATGTCAGGGTTATATCCTTTCACCACACTTATTCAATCTGTATGCTGAGCAAATAATCTGAGAAGCTGGACCATATGAAGAAGAATGTGGAATCAGGACTGGAGGAAGGCTCTTTGACAACTTGTGATTTGCAGATGACACAACCTTGCTCTCTGAAAGTGAAGATGTGTTGAAGCACTTACTGATGGAGATTAAAGACTACATTCTAATGTAGAATCTGCAGAACACCGCATAACGTGGATGTACTTGGAGGACATTATGCTGAGCGAAATAAGTCAGTCACAAAAGGACAAATATTGTATTAGTCCGTTATTGTAAAAGTTAAGGAAATGTTTATATATTGGAGGACGTTTTCTTTGTTGGTTACCAGGGGTGGGAGGGAAGGGGAGGTATTGATTTGGGTGAAGAGAAGGGCAATGTACCAAATGTGAGTGACCAATATGGCAGCATTGAGGATGAGAAAGACAGAGAGAGTTACATGGGCAGTACAAACAACAAATATGAACCCCTTTGTAAATACAATACTGAGTTGTTAATGAAAGCAAATATGGGTATAGGGATGGATAGATGGGTGAACAAGCTAAACAATTATGTATGTCTAAATGGAGAGTGTATCCAAGATCATATACAGGGTTGGCAGAAAATGGGCCTCTCGAAGAGTATGAAGGGATGGACACTGGGAGGAGGTAGCTATGGGGAGGAAGTGGGAGGGGAGCTGCTGCATTGTAAGTTTTGGTCAATGACATGAGACAAAGTATATGTGAACTGCTGTATGAAAAGTGAATTTACTCTGTAAATCTTCCCCCAAAAAAAAAAAAAAAAAAAAAAAAAAAAAACTGTATTCAAAAGAATTCTCTAATAAAATTGATGCATGAGAAAAAAAAAAAAAAAAGACTACATTCTACAGTAAGGATTATACCTCAACATAGAGGAAACTAAAATCCTCACAACTGTACCTAAAGCAACATCATGATAAATGGGGAAAAGATAGCAATTTTCAAAGATTTCATATTACTTTGTTCCACAATCAACACCAATGGAAACAGTAGCCAAGAAATCAGATGTCATAATGCACTGGTCAAATCTTCTGCAAAAGACCTCTTTAAAGAGCAAAGATGTTTTTTGAAGAGCAAAGATGTCTTTTTGAAGACTAAGGTGCACCTAACCCAAGCCATGACATTTTCAATTGCCTCATATGCACGTGAAAGCTGGGCAATGAATAAGGAAGACTGAAGAAAAGTTGATGCTTTAGAGCTGTTCTGTTGGGGAATAATACTGAAAGTACCATGGACTGCCAGAAGAATGAAAAATCTGTCCTGAACAAAGTGTAGCCAGAATGCGTCTTTGAAGGAGAATGGTCAAACTTCATCTTACCTACTTTGGTCATGTTGTTAGAAGTTACTATTCACTGGAGAAGGATATCACACTTGGTAAAGTGGAGGGTCAGCAAAAAAAGAGATCTTTAACAACATGGACTGACACAGTGGCTGCAGTCATGGGCTCAGGTATAGGAAAGATTGTGAGGATGGTGTGCAACAAGGCATTGCTTGCTCTGTTGCATGTAGTATCACTATGAATCAGAGCTGATTTCATGGCATCTAACAACACTCATAAATAAACAACATGCATACACATACACATTAATGGCAAATAAAAAAGGAAATGGCAGGCATATATCCATAGGGGATTTGTTCCAGGACTCCCTCAGGTACTAAAATCGATGGATGCTCAAGTGCCTTACCTAAATTGGTGTAGTATTGACATATATCCTATGTCCATCCTCCCTTATACATAAATCACCTCTAGATTACTTATAATAACTAATACAATGTAAGTGCTATGTAAATAGCACCTTACACTCTCAGCCTTTGAGGGGTTGCTTTGACCATTTAATTTTTGATTTAAAAATTCTTTCAGTTGCTGTGATCTTTCAGAAGTAGATCACCAAAACTTTCTTCTGAGTTTCAGGTAGATTTGAACCACCGATATTTCCACTAGTAGTAGAGCACTTAACCAAGTGCATGACCCAGGGACTTCTATATAAATACATACAATTCTATAAAAACTGCTTTTCATTACTAACAACAGGGACATTTCAATAGAAAATCACAGACATAGGCTGTCAGACAGAAGCAGTGACTGAAATCAGGAAATCCAGGAAAACTGGACAGTACTTTAAAAAAATTAATATGATCTTGTGTAGGTCAGTTGTGCTAGGGTGAGTAGAGTTTAAACTCCGTCTTTTGCCCATTTACCTATCACAGTCAAGGACAATGATGCTCACTGCAGTGCTGGCCCCTCTTGTTCCCATATACTAACAGCATTTTCATCTGACCAAACTAATACCAAGCTTATTGTCATCGTGTCAATTCCAACACAGAGAGACCCTATAGGATTGAGTAGAACTGCCCCTTAAGGTTTCAAGGGCTTTAAATCTTTACAGAAGCCAATCGCCTCATCCTTCTCCCATAGAGTTTTTTTGGTTAGGAGCCAGAATGCCTTAACCACTGCATCCAGAGCTCCTTTTTTCATCTGAGAACTGAAATCAAAAGATGTGGAAGAGAGAAAGACTTAATTTTGATGAGAGGAATCAAGTCATAAATATTCTTTAAAGTGTTCTAATTCTTTGAAAATTAATGAGCTTGCATATAGCAAAGTTTTCATCTAATCAGATATTCCCATACTATTGAATAGTTTATTGGCACCCAGATTACAAAAAAGAAAAAAAATTCACAAACAAGTAAATTAATTTTATGTGCTTTTTCTTAATTCTTAGAAATGTGACAAGTCCTTTCTTTTTTTCAGATGGCCTTAAGTATTGAGTTTTACTTTTCATGTGTGTATTTACAAACCAGCTACCAGTCAGTTGACTTATACTCATGGCAACCCCACGTGTGTCAGAGTAGAATGGCATTTCATAGATTTTTTTTTCAATGACTGTGATCTTTCAGAAGTAGAGCACCAAGACTTTCTTCTGAGTTTCAAGTAGATTTGAACCACCAATGTTTCCACTAGTAGTAGAACACTTAACCATTTGCCCAACCCAGGGACTTCTACATAAGTACATACAATTCTATTAAAACTTGTTTTCATAACTAGCAACCGGGACATTCCAATAAAAATCACAGATGCAATGTCAGAGAGAAGCAGTGACTGAAATCAGGAAATCCAGGAAAACTGGGCAGGATGGAGATGAAAGGGTTTCAAGAGAAGAGTGAAGGAGCTACTGTGAAAAAGATCCTGGAGGTTAATAGAATATGGTAACTGTTTTCTCACTTGTGGTGTGCTTACTATGCTGTTGTAGTTAAGTTTGTGTGTCAACTTGGCTGTCCCTGGTTGAGTGGCTGGGCAGCTGAATGTAGTATTCCCCATGATGAGACTGGTAATCAACTCCATGGTGGAATCTACTGGGAGCAGCTGAGTAGCTGCCTTAGAGATATGGTCTGCTTTCTGTACATAGGGAGCAGCTTTGGGGAATGGTCTCTAGTTTACACCACTAGGTAACCAGAACATATGGTAAGGTCAGGTACAATAATACTCATGGGTGTATGTGTATGTGTGTATAAACTCACATCAAAACTACATTTTGTTTTATAAAAGAGAGCAGGTAATACCCTCAAAGACACACAGCTAGAAAGAGGTAACTCTAGGACTATGGTCAATATTCTTGAAATTACAGTGATATTGTTTCCACTATCACACTCTGGCCCATAACTGAGAAGTGGAAGGCTAAAGAGGTAAAGAGATGGTCCAGGGCATCAAAAAGTACCTTTGTTAGGAGAGTATATAGAGGAGAAATTGGTTTATTAGGCAACAGAAAAAAACAAAGATTAATTGTAAACAGTGTACTAACAGTACAAAGGATGAAGAAAGAACAGGCATGAAATCAGAATTCAGAGATGTCACATCAACTGAGAGCTGATTTATTTCTCTTCACCTTTGCCTCCCAGTCTCAATTTAATCTGCTGTTAATTTCTGTTCTGCTCGATTGCCAAGTCTTCTGGTTCCAGCCCCCATGACATGAATCATGTCAATACTCTCCTGCACAATCCACTTTCTGGCTTGTCTCCTTCCAGCATGCTATCTACAGCTGTCATCCTAATATTACAAAGTGTACATTTTACTTGTTATGTGCTGTGGAGTCGGACCCAACTCATAGTGACCCCTATGAGGTTCAAACCCACCAGTCACTCCTCGGAAGGAAGATGGGGCAATCTACGTCTGTAGTGATACTGCCTCGGAAACCCAAGGAGGGGTCGCTATTAGTCGGGTCGACTCAACGGCACATAACAACAGCAACAACAGGGCACTGCCTAGTGCCTAAGTCACTTCCTGTCTAAGGAAGGAAGGTTGAGCAATCTACTTGCATAGTGAAACTGCCTCGGAAACCCAAGGAGAGGTTGCTATGACACGGGTCTGACTCCATGGCAGTGGTATCTTTTACTTACCTCCCTAAAAATTTTTGCCTCTCATTTTATCTAAGAAAGAGCTCAGTCTCCTTGTTTGACTTCATAAGTTCCCTGTTTTCCATCACCTTTCAAGTGGATCTGAGCCCAATGGTTAAAGCCAGTGAACTACAGTGAGAAGACCAGCTTTGTATTTACTTGTTTCGTGATCTCCCAAGCTGCTTAACTTTTCTAAATTTCAGTTTTCTCATCTGTAAAACGTTCATCATAGTGATATGAATTCCAGTACCTACTTCATAGAATTATTCCTGTTTCCATGAATCTGATGGAGTATGTGAAGTTATTAGTATCATGCCTATGATATAAGTACTGAAGCAATAGGTTATTATTATCATTGTTACTGTCTGTGTACATCCAAATCCTACCTAGTTTTCATGGTCTAATTTAAGTTCCACCTTCAATATAAAGTCATATCTGATTCCTCCCAGTTGTAATTTCCCTCCATCCTGAAATACCATAGCTCTTTATCTGCCTCGTATGGCATTTATCATTTTCTATTTTGTATTATAATGATTTATGTACATGTCTTATCTCCACTTCCAGACTGTGTTAGCACCTGCTTCATTATGTAGTTTGCAACTTCAGTGATAGAGAGTAACTTAAATTTATTTTTGATAGGAAAATGTTTGGGTAACATTTCCAACCTTCTATCTTAAGCAACTAGGAAACTCCAGGATCACTAGGACCCTCTACCCAACCCTCTTCACTATAGGAATTCTACAGCCCTAACTGCAGGGACTAGTCCATGACACAGCACAGCATGATCTGTGGGTACTATGCTCCGTGTTCCTATCCCACATGCCAGCACCACCATGATAGACAGTAATACAATTCAAAAACCTTCTTCCTCAATTCCCTTTCTGCCGCTCAAGTCTGGAATAACATGACTTGGAATTGATGTTGTCTTTCTCTACCTAAACCCCAAACCTCTCATTGTAATGCAAAATAGTTTCTGCTCCTCGAGAATGAGATCCAAGTGTGATTTATCATATCCTCCATAGACCTAACAGAATAAATGGAGACAAGATAAAAGTTGTTAAGGATTTCATTTTACTTGGATCCACAGTGCTCATGGAAGCAGCAGTCAAGAAATCAAACAATGTATTGAACTAGGCAAACCTGTTGCAAAAGACCTCTTTAGAGTGTTAAAAAGGAAATATGTCAGGACTAAGACGGACCTGACCCAAGCTATGGTATTTTCAATCACCTTATATGCATGTGAAAACTGGACAGTGAATAGGAAGACTGAAGAAATGATACATTTAAATTATGGTTTTGGTAAAGAATATTAAATATACCATAAACTGCCAGACTAAGCACTGCCAGAATGCTCCTTAGAAGGAAGGATGGTAAAACTTCATCTCACATATTTTGGACATGTTATAAGGAGGGACTGATCCCTGGAGAAGGACTTCATGCATGGCAAAGTAGAAGGTCAGTGAAAAAGAGGAAGACCCACAACAAAATGGATTGATACAGTGGCTGCAACAATGGGCTTAAGCATAATGATTGTGGAGACAGTAGATGGCCACGCAGCATTTTGCACCTCCCACCAGACCTATCAAACCAAAAGCTTTACACATATTAGGTGCTCAAAAAATGTGTTAATGGATGTAAAGAGACACAAACCAGGTAATATCTCTGTAATCATTGAGCTTCCTAATAATTATTCAAGAAAGAATTATTTCTAGATCAACTAAGTGTCATCACTTTGTCTTGACTGAATATTTTCTGGATGATGAGAAATAGGGGTTTACAATGGCCATTTACAAATACAAAAATCTAAGAGACAAGTTCTGATTCTGATTGAAGTGTATAGTCTTTATTAAGCCCAAAGATATAATCAGATAGGGTAAGTGTTCAAAAAGATCACCTTTCCCTGCTAAATTTCAGTCCTACTAAGTTTCTAGATATTCCATCTAAAAATGTAAGTCACTGTCTTGCTTTATACTTTCAAAGCCTGGACTGTTCCAGCTTATAAACTAGATTGTTTTAGCCAAAGCTACTCTACCCACCAGCCACTCCCCAGGAGGAAGGCTGGGCAATCTACTTCCATAGTGATACTACCTCAGAAACCCAAGGAGGGGTCGCTATGGGTCGGATCTGACTCCACAACAATGGTTGCCTTGCCTTTTTACTCTACTTATAGAGCCCTAGTAGCCCACTAGTTGCTTTGCTACTAACTAAAAAGTCAATGGTTCAAACTTAGTACCTGCTCGGTGGGAGAAAGATGTGCTGTTCTGCTTCCATAAAGATTTACAACCATGGAAACCATATAGGACACTTCTATGCTGTCTGTAGGGTCACTATGAGTCAGAATCAACTCAAAGGCAATGGGTTTGGTTTATGTTCCACTCCTAACAACTATCAAACACTTTGTTATATTTATTAAAATGTATTAGGAACCACACATTACCCTGTGGCATTTGACTCTCAGAGCAGAAGCAGGTTGTGGAGAGATACACCCATGGATGTTGGTGCACACACAAGTCCTCAATGCCATTGAAGGAATCAAGATGGTAGGAACTGTATCATGATAGCACAGGTATTAACTTCCATGCTAGCTTCTATGTTAGAGAGGTTCCAAGGAGGTTAGATAGAACTTCCAGAAGAAGTAAAGCAAGAGATTAAAATATAACTGGATAGTTCTTTGGGGGAAAAAGTGTTAGTGCTCTTTAAGGTGAAGGAAAACATTCCATGGTATTGAAGCCACCGGTTGTTGAACTACAAACATTGGTGGACAGTGAGGAACTTCTTTATTTTTTCAGCATAACGATTTTCAAAAGCTGAGCCTGCAGCTTTATCTCCTCTCATGAGGCTCATATTTTATTAGCTTCTCATAAGAGGTGATTGTGGCTTCAGTTATGAATCTCCAGACTACCTTTGTCTTCAATTTAAAATATCTAATTGAATCTATGCTTCAGTAAATATGAAAAGTTTCTTTTATCCTGCTATAGCTCTAGGGAATAGACAGTGGTTTGCCAGAGTTAAAGAGCTAGAGATTTTAATAATGAAATACCCTGTAAAGAATGTTTATCTAACAAGTTAAATGAGCAAGGAGAAAAATATTCTACTACTTGAATGAACAATATCCTGTCCTCAATCCAGTGGAAATAGGACAAAGCTAAGTCTTGGAAATTCTTGGCCTTAGCCAAGCTCTAGCTCAACAGCTGATTAAGGACATTTAGACAAAAGTGTCTACAAGTCAGTTGGTCCACCTGGGAATTAGCTTAAGTAGCCTACGGCCTACCTCTTTGATATGGTTACTGTGAGGAAAACTTGAATGAGACAAGACTGAAAGTTATGGAATGATAAGATGCATTGAGCAACACTTGAGTTTATGTATTAGTTTGACCATTAGTTACGGGAGGGTTGTCAGATTAAGAAAATAAAAATATAGGGTACTCAGCTAAATCTGAATTTCTGAAAAATAGTAAATAAAATGTTTTTAGTATAATTATGTCTCAAATATTACATGGGACATTGCATCTGTTGTTATGTGCCATCAAGTCAGATCCAACTGTACCTACCCATCCTTGGGTTTCCAAGGTGTTGTGTTGTTAAGTGCCATCAAGTCATCTCCTACTCATGCCTACTCTATGCACAGCAGAACAAAACATTGACCGGTCCTGAGACAGCTCCATGATTCTTGCTACACTTGAGCCCATCATTGCTGCCACCATGTCAATCCATCTCTTTGAGGGTCTTCCCCTCTTTTGTAAACCCTCCACCTTACCAAGCATAACATCCTTCTCCAGGTAGTGGTCCTTCTGACAACATGACCAAAGTATGTGGGAGGATGTCTGGCCATTCTTGCCTCCAAGAAGCATTCTGGCTGTACTTCCTCCAGGACAGACCTGTTAGTTCTTTTAGCAGCCCACGGTACTTTCAGCATTCTTCTCCAACACCACAGATCAAAAGCATCAACTGTTCTTTGGTCTTCCTTATTCATTGTCCAGCTCTCACATGCATATGAGGTGATTGAAAATGCTATGGCTTGTGTCAGGCACACCTTAGTCCTCAAGGAGACATCTTTGCTCTTCAGCACTTGAAAGACATCCTTTGCAGCTGATATGCCCAGTGTCATACATCATCGGTGTCCTGACTGCTGCTTCATTGGCATTGATTGTAGAATCAAGCAACGTGAAGTCTTTGACAACCTCAATCCTTTCTCCATTTATTGTGATGTTGCTTATTGGTCCAGTTGTGAGGACTTTTGTTTTCTTTATTTTGAGGTGCAATCCATACTGCAGACTGTATTCTTCAATCTTCATCAGTATGTACTTCAAGTCAGTCTCACTTTCAGCAAGCAAAGTTGTGTCATCAGCATATCACAGGTTGTTAATGTTTCTTCCTCCAATCCTGATGCCACATTCTTCTTCATATAGTCCAGCTTCTTGGATTATTTGCTCAGCATACAGATTGAGTAAGTATGGTGAAAGGATACAACCCTGACACACTCCCTTCTTGATTTTAAACCTTGCAGTGTTCCCTTTTTCTGTTTGAACAACAGCCTCATCATTTATGTACAGGTTCCTCATGAGTACAATTTAGTGCTCTGGGATTCCCATTGTTCTCAATGTTATCCACAATTTGTTATGATCCACACAATCAAATGCTTTTACATAGTCAATAAAACACAAGTAAACATCTTTCTGTTATTCTTTGCCTTGAGCCAAGATCCATCTGACAGGAAATGATATCTCTCATTCCACATCCTCTTCTGAATACAGCCAGCACCTCTGGAAATTCTCTGTCAATATACTGCTGCAACCATTTTTGAATTATCTTCAATAAGATTTTACTTGCATACAACAATAATATTGTTCAATAATTTCCATATTCTGTGGGATCACCTTTCTCTGAAATGGATACAAATATGGATCTCTTCTAGTCAGTTGGCCAAGTAGCTGCCATTTAAACATCTTGGCATAACTGAGTGAGTGCCTCCAGCGAGGCATCTGTATGTTGAAACATCTCAATTCTGGACCCTTGTTCCTTGCCAATTCCCTCAGTGCAGCTTCAACCTCTTCCCTCAATACCATTGGTTCTTGAATACATGCTACCTACTGAAATAGATGAAGATCAACCAATTCTGTTTGGTACAGTGGCTCTCTGTATTCCTTCCATCTTCTTTTGATGCTTCCTGCATCATTCAATATTTTGCCCATAGAGTCTTTCAATATTGCCACTTGAGGCTTAAATTTTTTCCTCGATTCTTTCAGCTTGAAAAATGCTGAGCATGTTCCTCCCTTTTGGTTTTCTAACTCCAGGTCTTTGGACATTTCATGACAGTAATTGGTTTTGTCTGCTCGAGCTGCTCTTTGAAATCTTCTGTTCAGCTCTTTTATCTTGTCATCTCTTCCATTTGCTTTAACTACTCTTCACTCAAGGGCAAGTTTCAGTCTCTACTGACATCCATTTTGGTCCCCTCTTTCTTTATTTATTTTTAAAGGCCTCTTGCTTTCTTCATGCATGATGCTCTTAATGTCATCCCACAATCCTTCTGGCTTTTGATCATTGGTGTTCAATGTATCTATTCTTTAGATGGTTTCTAAATTCATGAGGGATATATTCAAGATCATATTTTGGCTCTCATGGACTTGTTTTAATTGTCTTCAACTTCAACTTGAACTTGCATATGAACAGTTAATGGTCTGTTCCACAATCAGCTCCTGGCCTGGTTTTGGCTGAAGATATTGAGCTTTTCCACTGCCTCTTGCCGCAGTTGTAGTCAATCTGATTCCTGTGTACTCTGTCTGGTGAAGTCCAAATATATAGTCACCTTTTGTGTAGTTGAAAAAAGGTATTTGCAATGAATAAGTCATTGGTCTTGCAAAATTCTATCATGCAACCTCCAGCACTATTTCTGTCATCAAGGCCAAGTTTTCCAACTACCAGTGTTTCTTCTTTGTTTCCAACTTTTGCATTCCAATCACCAGTGATAAGCAACACATTTGATTGCATGTTCGGTCAATTTCAGAGTGCAGGAATTGATAAAAATCTTCAGTTTCTTCATCTTTTACTTTCGTGATTGGTGTATAAATTTGAATAATAGTCATATTAACTGGTCTTCCTTGTAGGCATGTGGATATTATCCTATCACTGACAGCATTTTACTTCAGGACAGATCTTGAAACATCTTTTGTGATGATGATTGCCACGCCATTCCTCTTCAATTTGTCATTCCCAACATAGTAGATCATATGGTTGTCTGATTCAAAATAGCCAAAATCAGTCCATTTCAGCTCACTAGTGCCTAGGATATCAATTTTTATGCTTTCCATTTCATTTTTGACAACTTCCAATTTTCCTAGATTCATACATTGTACATTCCATATTCCAATTATTAATGGATGTTTGCAGCTGTTTCTCCTCAATTTGAATTGTGCCACATCAGCACATGGAGGTCCTGAAAGACTTACTTTTTCCATATCATTAAGGTTGGTTCTACTCTAATGAGGCAGCTCTTTCCCAGTCTTGTTTTGAGTGCCTTTCAACTCAAGAAGCTAGTCTTCTTGTACTGTGTTGGACTATATTTCCAAGCTATTCATAAAATTGACCAGTAGTATATCAAACAGTGTATTCATAAGGTTTTCCCTGGCCAATTTTTGAGAAGTGGATGGTCTCCTCCTTCTTCCCTGTCTGTCTTAGTCTGCAAGCTGCTTTGAAACCTCTGCACCATGTGCAATTCGGCTGGAGTCTGAAACACCGGTGACACAGCCTCAAGCTTCACAGCAACATACAAGCCTCACAGGATGACAAACTGACAGACAAATTTGTCTCCCTTAGCTATTGGAAACCTCTGCACCATCCTCTTACCTAATTCCTACCTTAAACCTGCCACTCTGTGATCCCCCAGCCGCTCCTGGTCCCTCCTTTTCCTGGCTCTAGGGGGCTTGGGGTCTAGCCTTGCCTCCCGCCCCTTTTAACCTGGATATCCTGTCACTCCTGAGGTCCCTGAGGCCACTCCTGGTCCTTCCCTTTCCTGGCTTTATGGGGCCTGTAGCCTAGCTTTGCCTTCAGCCCCTTTTTACCTGGATATCCTGCTGCTCCTGAGGTCCCTGAGACTGCTCCTGGTCCCTCTAGGGGGTTTGGTGGTATCTCTATGGAAGTAGATTGCCCAACCTTCCTTCTGAGGACTAGCTGGTGGATTTGAACTGCAAGCCTTCTGGTTAGCAGTCAAGTGCCTTAGGCACTACACTACCAGAGCTCCTTACATAAGACATACTCATGCTAAATCATCATCATTATTATTATTACCTGTATTTCATCTGGTGACCCCATTCATTTGACTTTTGGAAAGTTCCTTGTTCTGAATTTCACTTGCTACCATCCAATCCTTCTGTTCCTTTTCTAAAACCTCTTTCTGCCCAAATAAAAGTGACTGATCCTGGTGAAGTCAGCAGAGCAGGCCATTTATTTTACTTCTGTGGATCTTATAGCACAGGAGTTATCCCATTCATTCAGCTGATATCTACTTTTAACATGCCACTATTTCCCCTCCCTAACTTTCATTTTGCTTCACATCTGTACCATGTATTTCCTGAAGATTTTTTACCCCCTTTGGAGGTAAAAGAAGAAATACATTCTTTCTTTACCACATTCCTAATATTTCCCTCTTTCTGAGTTTATTGCCTGGAATACATCCCAATCTTCCTTATGAAACCAACTCCCTGTTTCAAATTGAACTCTTTGATCCATACGCAGAGTTTACTTCATAAGAGAGCTTTAAAGGAAGATGCATTAATAATTACTGGTGATGGAAATGTGAAACTTTGAAACAAAGAAGAAGGATCCATGTTGAAAATATGGCCTTGATGATTGAAGCAACACCAGAGATCACATGATATAATTTTATAAGATCAATGACCTATTCATTGGAAATATCGTTTTTTAAAAAAGCATAAATGAGGACTATACACATAGACCTCGCTAGCTAGAATTCAGAGATTTATTATAACAGAGGTATAAAATTGACTACATCTCCAAGAAGATGTGTTGGAGAACCTTAATATCATCAGTCAGGAGAAGGCCAAGTGCAGCTGCAAAACAGACAATCACTAACTCCTATTTAAGTTGAAGCAAAAGAAAATTAAAACAAGTCCACACAAGCCAAAGCACAACCTTATGTATATCCTACCTGAATTTAGAGATAATCCCAAGAATAGATTTGAAACATTAATACTAATGACCAAAGATCAGATGAGTTGTGGCATGATATAGAGGACATCATATATGAAGAAAGCAAAAGGTCATTAAAGTTAGGAAAGGAAGAAAAGACCAAAATGGGTGTCAGAAGAGACGTGGAATCTTACTCTTGAAAGGAAAATAGCTAAAGTGAAAGGAAGAAGTGTTGACATTAAAGAACTGGACAGAAGATTTCAAAGAAGACAAAGTAAAATATAATAACAAAAAGTGTAAAATTCTGGAATTAGAAAAGCAAGAGAAGAACACAAACAGTATTTCTAAACCTGAAAGAACTGAAGAAAAAATTCAAGCCAAAAGTTGCAATAACGAAAGATTCTATGGAGAAAATATTGAAGCAGAAAACATCAAAACAAGATGAAAGGAATGTAGAGAGTCACTGTACAAAAAAAGAATTGGTATACCATTTAAGAAAGTAGCATATGACAAAGAAATGATGGTATTGAAAGAAGAAGTTTGATCAGCATTGAAGGCATTTATGGAAAACAAGGCTCCAGGAATTGATGGAATACTAATTGAAATGTTTCAATAAGCTGGTGCAGCACTGGAAGCACTCACTCATCTATGCCAAGAAATTTGGAAGACAGAGGTCTGACCAACTGACTGTAAGAAATCTATATTTATGCCCATTTCAAAGATAGGTGGCATAGCTTAATATGGGAATTATCAAACAATATCATTATTATCACATATAAGTAAAATTTAACTAAAGATAAATAAAAAACAGTTGCACCAGTACATTGATAAGAGATGAGCAAACACTCAAACCAGATTCAGAAGAGAACATGAAATGAGGGATAGCATCACTGACGTTAGATGGATCTTTGTTGAGAGCAGAGAATACCAGAAAGATGTTTACTTGTTTTTATTGAGTGTACAAAGAAATTTGACTGTGGGTCATAACAAATTATGGATGACATTGCAAAGAATGGAAACTCCAAAACACTAAATTGTGCTTTTACCACTCATCTGTCACTTTGTTGAATTGTAGTGGCTTGTGTGTTACTGTGAGGCTGGAGGCTGCACTACTGGTATTTCAAATACTAGCAGAGTTAACCATGGTGGACAGGTTTCAGTGGAGCTTCCAGACTAAGGCAGACTGGGAACAAGGACAAGACCATCTTCTTCTGAAAAAGTTTGATCACTGAAAAACTCATGTATAACAGTGAACCATTGTCTGATATGGTGCTGCAAGATGAGGCCCTCAGGTTGGAAGTCACTCAAAAATATGACTGAGGAAGCGCTTCTTCCTCAAAGTAGAGTTGACCTGAATCATGTGGCTAGACTAAAACTTTCAGGCCCTTCATTTGCTGAGGGAGCACATTTCAAAATGGGAAGAAACAGCTGCAAACATTCATTAATAATCAGAACATGGAATGTATGAAGTATGAATCTAGGAAAATGGGAAGTTGTCAGAAGCAAAATGGAATGCAAAAAGATTGATATCCTAGGCATTAGTGAGCTGAAATGGACTGATATTGCCCATTTTGAATCAGACAATCATATAGTCTACTATGCAGAGAATGACAAATTGAAGAGGAATGGCATTGCATTCATTGTCAAAAATAACATTTCAAGATCTTTTCATGAAATAAAGTGCTGTCAGTGATAGAATAATACCTATTCACCTACATGAAAGACCAGTTAATACGACTATTAATCAAATTTATACACCAATCACTAAAGTCATAGATGATGAAATTAAAGATTTTTATCAACTTCTGCAGTCTGAAATTGACCAAACATGCAATAAAAATGTATAGATTATTGCTGGTGCTTGGAATGTGAAAGTTGGAAATGAAGAGTCATCAGTCCTTGAAAAATATGGCCTTGGTGACAGATATGATGTTGGGAATTCACATGTCAGAATTTTTCAAGACCAACAACTTATTCATTGCAAATACAATCCTCCTTCTGCACAGAGACTGGTGGGTTTGAACTGCCAGTCTTCTGGTTAGCAGCCAAATGCCTTAGGCACTGTGCCACCAGACCACCTTACATTATAAGAGATACTGTAAAACTGACTTCTAGAAATGTGTCAACACAACTTGTTACCAGTAAGGTATGTGAATCCTTTTCCTCATGTTCTCCTCAACTCTGGATTTTTTCATTTATTTTAAATATTTGTTATGTTATTATTTCCCATTATGAGAGATGAAAAGGAGTTTGTAGCCATTATTTTAATTTGCATTTCTATTGTGATGTTCTCCTAACTTTCAACTGAATATTTGAACAATACTATCTCTTATTTTTCCATCTAGTTTTCTGAATATTCTTCTATCTTTTCATGCCGGGATATCAATTTCCTATTGCTGCTCTAAGAAAATACCACACATTTTGCGGCTTGAAACAACATAAATTTTCTGTAACAGTTCTGAAGACCATAAATCCAAAATATAGTCTTAAACCCACTGCCATTGAGTCAATTCCTACTCATAGTGACTCTACAGTCTAATCAAAAAAACATCCTTTTCCATTGAGTTGAGTCCAACTCATAATGACTTTACAGGACAGAGTAGAACTGCCCCATAAGGTTTCTAAGGCTATAAATAATTATGGAAGCAAACTGCTTTGTCTTTCTCCTGGGGAGCAGCTTGTGGGTCATAACCATTGGGTGTGCAGCCCAATACTTTAACCACTACAGCGCCTACAGTCTTTTGTTGTTGTTGTTGTTTGGTGCCATCATTTGGCTCCAACCTATAAAGACCCTATGTACAACAAAACAAAACACTGCCTGGTTCTTCACCAGTCTCACAAGCCTTGTTATACCTGAGCCCATCATTGCAGCCACTGTGTCAGTCCATCTCAGTGAGGGCCTTCCCCTTTTTCACTGAACTTCTACTTTACCAAGCATGACATCCTCCAGGGAATGGCCCCTTTGGGCAACATGACCAAAGCAGGTGAGACAAAGTCTAGCCATTCTCACTTACAAGGAGCATTCTACCTGCACTTCTCCAGGACAGGTTTATTAGTTCTTCTGGCAGTCCATGGTACTTTCAGTGTTCTTTGCCAACACCACAACTCAAAAGCATCAACTCTTCTTCTGTCTTCTTTATTCATTGTCCAGCTTTCACATGCATATGAGTCTTAGGGGGCTAAAAGTAAGGTGTGAGTAGGGCTGGTTCCCTTTGGAGCCTCCAGGGAAAAATTGCTCCTTGCCTCTTCCAATTTCTGTAGGCTGCTGTCGTTCTTTGGCTCTTAGTCCAATTTCACATTGTGCCTTCTCCACAACTGACTCTCTTTTCTCTCTCTTGTAAGTACCCTTGTGATTAGATTTGGTTTGCTGAAAAATCCAGGATAATCTCCCCTTATCAAAATGCTTAATTTAATTATATCATGAAAATTCCACTTGCCATGTGAAATGTCATATAGTTTTTGGGGATTAAAATGTGAGCATCTTTGGGGAGGGGAGTCATTATTCAGCCTTCCACACATTCTTTAGATACTGGTGTTCACGGCCATCCCACTCTTGATCACCATGTCTCTTGAATCTCCATTCTTTCACTAAATGATCCTATCTATTCACATTCAAGTACTATATATTGATAATTCTTAAATGTTTATCTTCAAGTCCAACTTCTAACCAAAGTTCCCAAAGTGTATTACCAAATGCCTACTAGCTCCCTCCCTGTACTTACAACTCTTACCACAAATTCAATATCTGGAAAAGAAAAAAAAAAATGTCTCTTTATTTGTACTTTTCAAGCCTAGTATTCCTCCTTCTATAGCATTCTCAGAGTCAGTAAATGAACACTTCCAGGCTCTGTGTTTCTCTTTTGTTCCCTGCAATAATTAATCATCAATTCATGTAAATTCTCTTTTTAAAGAGCCATCAAATCCTTTTCTTCCTCTTTATTGCAAATTTTACTACCTTAGTGACAATTTTCAGCATTTCATGGTTGAATTATTATGATTCGTGACTGATTCTCTACTTGACTTTTACATTTCTTCCAACTAATTTTTAGAGCACCTTCAGAAGGATATTTGTAATGCTAATCATTACATTCTTATGTGTCAGACTGTTTCCTCAGCTGTAGGAAAATATTCAGATACCTTTGATAATGTTTTAGGATTTAGTCTCAACTTTCCTAGAGGAAGTATCAGTAGCATTTGAATAAGGGCTAAAGAGGAGAGGGGAAAAAGGTAAAGGAGAATAAGAAAGAAGATTTTCCTAAGGTAGAAATCCAAAGTACTTAATAGGGAAGATGGAGAGATTCTACATCTCTAATTACGACTGAAATGAAAGTCTTTATAATGATTTCATCATTACCCTGGAAAAAATCTTCAAAAATATGAGTTAGTTTGATCATTTCCATACTAAGATATATAGCCTAAAGTTAAACTAACCATGAAAATGTTTGCTCTCTCAACTTTTAGAAGAGAGCCTCTGTGATCTTCATTTGAGGTAGCTCTCAGATTTAGTTGAATGGGTCCATAATGAGGATGGAGTTGGAGCATTTTCTGGATGATGGTGACACATTTTATACATTATTCATTCCCTGCCCCCTTAATGTGGGAAATATTTCTTTTTTTTTTTTTTTTAATTGTGTTTGGGTGAGAGTTTACAGAGAAAACTGGTTTTCCATTCAACAATTCATACACATTTTGTTTTATAACATTCATTTCAATGCCCACAATGTAACAGCACATTTCCCACTTTCTCTGTGTGTTTACCATTTCCTTTGACTTTCTTTCCTAACTCTTCCTACCTTCTTAGTTTTATCTCTGGGCACATGCTGAACTTTTGATGTCATATGGTTGATTGTTGAGTGCATACCTCCCTGGCATTATTGTTCACCTTCTAGGCCCATCTATATTTGGCTGAAAGTTGAACCACAAAGGTGAATTTCCGTTCCCAGGTTGAAAGTGTCTTAAGAGGCATACTCTCGGGGGTTCCATCAGTCTTCATCAGAGAAGTAAACCTAGTCATTTTTATAACTTTGTGTTTTGTTCCACATTTTTGTCTCACTCTATCCAGAACTTCCTATTGTGATTCCTTCCAGAACTGTGAGCATTGTTAACCAGGCACCATCTAGTTCTGGTCTCAGGGTCATGGAGACTGAGGTTCATGTTGTCCATTAGCCCTTTGAATTAATTGTTTCCTTGTATATTGATTTTCTTCACTCTTCTTTGCTTTGAATAGGGAGAGAATATTAGCTGCACATTAGATAGCTTCTCAGCAACTTTTAAGACTCACCTTGCTACTCAACAAAATAGGAGGTAGAACATTATTTTTGTGGACTATGCTATATCAATTGAATTTAGTATAACCTGAGATTATGGTCCTGAGAACCCATACCCAGTAACCCATTCCCTCAAGGTGTTTGCTTATGACTAAGAAGTTTTCATAACTTTGCCCTCTGTATGTTCTAGTATATGCATGATATATTTGTAGCACATATAAGGCTGGTGGTTCAAACCCACCAGCCACTCCTTGGAAGGAAGGTTGGGCAATCTACTTCCATAGTGATATTGCCTCGGAAACCCAAGGAGGTATCGCTATGAGTCATGGCCGACTTGATGGCATATAACAACAAAACAACAACAACATACATAAGTAGAGATATCCTCTGCCAACTCTCTATATATGTGTGAATGCAGCCCCATTCACCTTAAAGGTGGGAAATATATTCTGTTACATATCTTTTAGAGATAAGGAAACTAAGGATGCAAGGACAGTGAATAACTGGCCCAAAGTTCCTGGCTAATCAATAGTGGGCCCTGGAGTAGAACTCAATTCAATGTACTTCCAACGAGTATTATGTTCTTTTTCATAAGATATTTAACTCAGAAAAGTAAAAGAGAGAAAAATGCAAGTAATATGAGGGTCAATTTTCATTATTTTCTTCTTTGTAATTACATAAATTTTCCTTTCCTTTCTTTTTAACTCACATGGCCGAGATTGAACCTCAAAATGATACAACTCCTTGTTTCTTACCAACTGGACCAGAGAAGCCTAATGCAAACACAATATCACTGTGCAAACATTTTATTGTTACAAAGACTGGAAGCCACTTCATTTTCTGACAGTGGGTATCAGAGCATAGAGTCAGTTTATATGGTGGGTAACTAAGTCCCAGGAAAGCAATTGAGGTTCATATTTCAGAAGAGTTACAGCCAGAGATAAAGTCCTGAACTGCATGAGCTTGCCTCACTAGCTGAGAAAAGAAAAAAAGGTCAGACTATAAAACTTGATTTTCCATTTGCTAAGAGAAATTCATCATTGAAACTTGTGGAGTGGCCCATTATTTGAGATGTAAGGCACCTTCTCTGAGCAAAGCTGATTGACTGATAATTTTTATGCTCTTAATTATTTGAACTCAAATGTACATGGCCTGTTAAGTCATGTTAGGTCAGATAATTAATCATGGTTTATTGAAATGGGTTCTCATCAGAATATACTCATTAGTTCTATCACGTTTAATAAGATTAGTGCTTCAACAATAATTGCAGAAAGCTCAAGCTTAAGGGAAAAGAAAAAGATTTGTAAAGAAGTCATGATTAATTTGAATCTTTTGCTTTGTCTTAACAATTAGGTAATTCTGAAATAACTGTACAAGTGGGAAAAGAATTCTCTAAGAATCTTAATAGTCTTACAAGAATTTTATTTAACACTTTTATAGAGGTCAAGTTCCTATTGTTATTCATCTTGTACATAGAAACATTATAGAGAAAATATTTTTATCTTTTATTCTCAATAATTATTTGTAGCACTTTTGCATTATTTGACATCTCTATGAATTGAAATAGGTTTTTACTGAGCTATTTTGGTGACTATAGCTGCCAAATATGAAAAATCCATTTTCAAATAATTTGAATCTAATAGGTATTTCTAACTGTTCCACACTATACCCTGAGAGGGCATAGCAATTTTTCTTGATACAGAAGGCAATTCAGAATCTCCAGTGTTCTAGATTCAAGCTTATGAGAATTAGTTACCTCCACAGAGAGAGTAAGAAGTGAATTGATACACACCTCTAACAAATAAGTTATTGAAAAAAAATCTAATTGAAATTTCCACTGTTTGTTCATATGTTTTTATTTATTTATTCTACTTTTAGAATGAAAGCTCTTGTAGTATTGGGAATTACACTTATTTTGGCCTGCACTGAAGTTTTCTTCCCTTTCATCTTCAGAAGCAAAGACATCTTTTGGGGTAAGTAACAAAAAAAAAATAGTATCTTTTGACCTCATAAAGTAATTTTCACATTTACCAAAACAGAAAACACAATGCTAACTCTTAAGAATCAATAAGATCCCTGTGATGTATGCTTTATTGTGTTTTTCCAATAAAAGAAAAATAATTCTTGAATTTGGAAGGATTAAAATACAATTATTTCTGAAAAAGAACTGAATTTTCTACCATTAAAGAATAGGAAATTTTCATATTTACCTGCTTATATATTTGGAGGGAGCTTTGGTAGCATAGTGCTAACCAGGAGGCTGACGGTTCAAATGCCACTCCTCAGAAGGAAGGTTGGGCAATCTACTTCCGTAGTGATACTGCCTTGTAAACCCAAGGAGGAGGGGTCTCTATGAGTCAGGTCCGACTCGACGGCACATAACATAACATAACATAACATATTTGGGAGACAAAATTTGAAGGGGAGTAATTATTTATACCTTTGCAACAAAATCATTTTTCATCAAATAACTCTAATATATATATATATATATATATATATATATATATATATATATAGTATTCACGGTATTATAATGTCAAATTAGATTAAGAAAGCTACAGTAGTGCAGTGGTGAAAGTAATCAGAGGTCTTATTGTTTTGTTTTGCTTAAACAAAACCCCAAGCACTGAGAACAAATTGTACACAAGTCAAATACAGGCATACCTTAGAGGTATTTCAGGTTCAGATCTAGACTGCTGCAATAAAGCAAATAGGGCAATAAACCAAGTCATGTGAATTTTTTGGTTTCACAGTGCATATGAAAGTTATGTTTATACTAGTGTGGTCTACTAAATGTGCGATAGCATTATGAAAAAAATTTGAAATATTGTAAGAATTACCAAAATGGGACATAGAGACGTGAAGTGAATACATGCTATTGGGAAAATGGCATTGGTAGAATTGCTCAATGCAATGTTGTCACAAAACTTCAATTTGTAAAAACACAATATCTGCACAATGCATTAAAGCAAAGCACAAAAAACAAGATATGCCTATATTAGAGGGACATATGCCTAGAAATTTCAAATTTAATGGATATTCTCCAGCATTCTGGAAAAATTTAAACCTTACTCAACAGGTTCATGTCTCTCAAAAGATCATTACTATCCCATCTGCTCAGACTTCCTGGAGATTTTACTCATGTCAACCACTCTCTTAGAAATTAGAGGCCCTTTTCCTAACTATCTTCCAGGGAATTGTCAAACTTTTCTGAATCCTTGTTGCTTATATTCATATCAAGCTGTGCCGTCTCCTCCTGAAAGTCACATTTTTTCAGGTTTATTGAATACTAGGACTTCATGACCATATTTAAAAGTTGTAATAAAGTACTTCAATGAAGCACAGGTGGTTTAGGAAAACTCCCATTCCACACATGTCTTCAGGAACTAGGTAGTAAAGTAGTTACAAACCTGAGCTATGAAGTCACATAAAGCAGGCTTCAAAACCTATTTCTGCTGTTCACTACCTTGGGCAATTTGGGCATGTTACTTAATCTTTTTAAGTTTCCATTTTCTCATCTCTAAAATGGAGAAAACTGAAAAATTACCCATTAAAGCTATTATTTATGAGCATTAAATAAGATACTCCATTTAAATTATTAAGTGCAGTCTTAATTATCTAGTGCTACTATAACAGAAATACTATAAGTGGATGGCTTAGACAAAATAGAAATTTCTTTTCTCACAGTTTAGGAGGATGGAAGTCCAAAATCAGGGCATTTGCTCTAGTGGAAGGTCACTGTGTGCTTCCTACATCTGTGGGCTTGGCATTCCTTGGAGATGTCCATGTGTCTTAGTATCAATCTTCCCCAAGGTCTAGGAAGTTCTCAGTGTAGGGACCCCAGTTACCCCAGTTCCAATGGATGTGCTCTTCTCCTTGCTCTTCTTTCTTGGTAGTAGTGAGGCCCATTTCCTCTTTGTTCTTTTCTCTCTCCCTTTATCTCTTTTAAGTAAGAAGGTATGTCTCAAGCAAGGATGTGACTTGAGTAAGGGTATTGTTTAAGTAAAAGTGTGACTTGAGTAAGGGCATGAGTCTTACTCTCTTATAAGGTTATGTATGATTCAAGACACACCCTACACTGATCTTGTCTCATTAACATATAGAGATTGGGATTTATAACACATCACAAAATGGAGGATAGTTTACAAAACGGAGAATAACAACACAATGCTGGGAGTCATAACCTAGCCAAGTTGACACTTGTATTGGGGGGTGGGGTGAGGGCAAAATTCAATTCACGAAAAAGTGCGTTGTGCCTGGCCAATACTAGAGAAAATTAAATCAAGGGAGATTCATATTTTAAAGCTTCTCAAATAAAAGTAATTACATGTCTTTCCTCAATAAGTCAACCATTCTGTACATAATTGATGTACAGCAAATGTTTTCTGAATTAATTCATTTGTCCTTTAATTTTGTATTTCTTGAAGTCTTCATTCTAAAAAAATCATAATAAAGCAGTTAGATGTAGCTAGCTATGAGCAAATTGTTATGAATGAAAGTTATTTAATAAAATATAAAAAACTATGCCACATTTTTTTTAATTTTAGAAATCATAATTTTAAAAATCAGGAAATTTAATATTTATTTCTTTGCAAGAGCATTTTTTAAAAATTTTACACACTTCTGAGAGGGTGATTATTTATTTGTTTTGCTTAAAATTTCAGTAAATATTTGGAAAAAGAAGATGCTATTTGATTTTCCCATTTGTTTTCTTTTATACTGCTTATACTCACAGCATGTGCAACACAAGGGCAATTGATTGTTTCTTCCACATTTCCTAGGGAGCTCTGGTAGCATAGTGGCTAAGGCACTTGACTGCTAACCAGAAGGTTGGTGGTTCAAACCTACTAGCCACACTCCTCAGAAGAAAGTTGGGGCAATCTACTTTTATAGTGATACTGCCTCGGAAACCCAAGGAGGGGTCACTATGAGTCGGGTCCAACTCGAAGGCACATAACAACAACAACAGCAGCAACATTTCCCAGAACTAGCCAAAAAAGTGGTCCACAGCACTAGGCCACCAGGGACCCAAGGGGTCTTTGACTGTCAAATGAGCCACAAATAACTATCTGTAGAAGGAATTTGCTCCTAAGTAGTAGTCTTTGCTGTATGGGTAGCTCATATTCAGTCTAATTCAATCACTTATTTTACAAAACAGGATTAATAGGATCATAGAGGTTTAATTTGTTGTTGTTGTTGTTGTTGTGTGCCGTCGAGTCGGCCCGGACTCATAGCGACCCCTCCTTGGGTTTCCGAGGCAGTATCACTACGGAAGTAGGATTGCCCAACCTTCCTTCCGAGGAGTGGCTGCTGGGTTTGAACCGCCAGCCCTCTGGTTAGCAGGTAAGTGTCTTAGCCACTATGCTACCAGAGGTTTCATAGGTGGTAGAAAAGATGGTCAAATTCAAGTGTCTCTTTTCTCAAGTCTTCACATAAAAAACAACACATGAAGCACCCTCATATTTGAAATTGGATTATAAGAAAAATCAAAAACAAACTCACTGCCGTCAAGTCAGATCCAACTCATAGGGACCCCTCCTTGGGTTTCCAAGGCGGTATCACTGCCGAAGTAGATTGCCTAGTCTTCCTTCCCAAGAGTGGCTGGTGGGTTTGAACTGCCAGGCTTCTGGTTAGCAGTCAAATGCCTTAGGCACTACGCCACCAGATTATAAGAAGTGAAGGAAAAAAAAGGTCAGTCCTGGATATTCACAGTAGCAGATACTCAGTTTCACAAATTAGTTTGTAAATTATAGAAATGTTTCAGTATCAAAGAGATAGCAAAGCCCTTGCACTTAGTAAAGCATGAACAATATCTCATTAAATAAAAGTTCCAGCATAGATGCCCAGAGGCTATCAGAGCATAGAAAGAAAGAAACTAGCACCTGCAAAATTCTGTAATTCAAACTAATTTGAAAATAAAAAATGATTTCATTTTTGCCCCTAAAAATATGTATGACCATTGTGGTTCTAGGAAACAAGCAAGAACACTAAATGGAGTCTTTATTATGATAAGCCATATGTATTCATCACCACACAGATTGTGGTGTTTGTGCAAAGTCAAGATTTATGTGCAATTATCTTTACGGAAAATGTTTCAACAAGTTATAGCTGTTAAAAGAAAATAAGATGCAAATTAACAGCTAGAAGCTGAGGTATTGCCTGTAGATTGGGAAATTTTGGGAAGCCAGCCTAATGAGTGAATTTGTTTGAAAAGGAAAAGTTGGCAAACTCCATTCCAGTTCACTGGATTTCAGCAAACACGGATTATTAAAGGAAGGATGAAATTGGAGAGCTCTAAGTAAAAGAAATAAAACCCAAGTGCTCAGAGTTAGTCAAGGATAAAGATCAGAAGCGAGAAGCAATTTATTATTTTAGAGAAGGCAAGTTTCAGTTTTCTTGTCTGCTTGTTTTTTATAATAACTTTGATAATAAGTGCCTTCCCTCTTCTTCCTAAAATCGTATTTTGTTACATAATGGCTTCCTGAATCCCAGCTAAATGTATAGATGAATATGCGTTGAGGAGAAATGTTGCTTTTTGGGGGTTGGGCTCAGTGAGCCATATCAAAGAGCTAACAGTTTTTAGAATGCACATATACTGAGAGTTAGGAGACTAAGCTGGTATCTCCGGATTAATTACTACATAACTGTATGATGTCAGACAAGTCAAGGAGCTTTTTAGAATTGAGTTTTCAGATATTAAAAAAAATTAGGTTCCAATTTTTCAAGTCTATAATGCTACAAGAGGCCCTGGGTGATGCTAATGGTTAATGGGCTCAGCTGCTAACTAAAAGGTTCAAGTCCATAAGTCCATCCAGAGCACCCTCAGAAGAAAGGCCTGGTGATCTACTTCTAAAAAATCATTCATTGAAACCCTGTGGAGCACAGTTCTACTCTGACATACATGAGGCCATCAAGGTCAGAAACAACTAGACAGCAACTGGTGGGGTGATGCTATGATTAGATGCTGCTGTTTTGGACAGCATTCTCCACTCTCACCCTTTCAGATTGCTCTAAACCCCAGCAGAGAGAGATGCGAAATGATGAGATGGATTAAGGAACTTTGAAATACTGACAAATCAGTAATTTCCATTCAGCAAAAAAGTAATTCATTTAAACAATTAATATCTATCCTTTCCAGAAGAGATTTGAGACTATCGTAGATGACAAGTATATTTTTTGGACGAAATATTCCAATTCTTATACAAGATTTGAAGAGAATAATAATATGGATGTCTGTAAATCTATCTTAAATAGTAAAATAGTCTGTAACTATAGAAACTAAGAATCTTAAATAAAATACATTAATTTTGATCAATAACAAGCAATTAATATCTTTTGTAGCTTCTATTTCTGGGAATAGTGGAGATAGATAAACATTTTACTTTATATTTAATTAGTTGGTTCTTAAATAACTGTAAAGTGCCTGCTAACTACCAGTCATTGATCTAATTACTGAAGAAGATAGTGATAAGTAGAAAATATTACCTACCTCTAAAAAATTTACATTAATATGACTTACATACACAGATGACACAAACAAGGAATTTTTTTTTTTTTTTTCTGGCATATAAAGAGAAAGAGGATCAAGAAGAGTTTGTAGAAAAGGAGGTGTTTGAGCTGGAAATTTGAAGTTGAACATTTTATAAGATGAAGGAGAATTTTGGCGTTAATCATGTTCAAGTATGAAAATAGGTTATGGTCAGATTGGAAAGGGCCTAAACTCCACAGGAAGAAGGCTAGATATAATTCTGTAACAATTGGGCAATCTTAAAACCCTTTAATAAAATCACAGACACAGTCAGATCTTTGTTTTAGAAAGGTTACTTGGGTTATAGCACAAACAAAACTTTATTATTATTATTTTTTAAGTTGCCATGGAATCAACTCCAAGTCATGACAACATCATGTGTATCAAAATAGAACTGTGCTCCAGAGTTTTCAATGGTTGTGATCTTTCAAAAGCAGATAACCAGGACTTTCTTCTGAGCACTCTAGGTGTATTCATACTGCCAACCTTCAGTTATTAACAAAACGCTTAACCATTTGTGCCAGGAATACCACCAAAAGAACAGGAAGCATACAGAAGTGAGGCAAGAGGCTCTTTCTACAAAGGAAGTGAGAATGGAAAGGGCAAATAATTTTTCAAATTATATTAACACATGTAAAAGAAAAGAAAAAAAAATTACTGTATCTTGCTTGTAAACTTGATTTACTGGGTGAATATTTGAACCACTAACACAGGGAATAGAAAAGAAGGAGCATGGGCTTAAATTTCAGGATAGAAGTTCAAGGTGAAGAGGGGTATTTGGGAGAGGATAATAGAGAATGAAAAGACTAGAAGTGCCAAAGATGGACCCTGAGCAACAACAACAGGGAAGAAGACATGGGGAGAAGAAAACCCAGTAATTGAGACTGAAATAGAATGGTCAGATACTTAAGGAGTAGAACAAAGAGAGGAGTACCATAAATTAAAAATTAAAAATCTAAATTTCTTTGAGCACTTAGGATTTGTCAGACTCTCCCCAAGAGTTTTACAAACTTTCTTCTTTGATTCTCAAAGCAATCCTATGATGTAACTATGATAACAAGTGAACTAACTCAGAAACTTAAGTGATTTGCCAAGTTATTCAGAAATGAGATTAAAAAGCTCTTCCAATACCAAAGTTCATACGTGTAACCAATCTTCTATATAACGATGCCAGTAATTAACAACTGTAGCATCAAAACAAAATTATTCTTGTTAGGTGCCATTGGTTCTACCTCATAGTGGCCTTATGTACAATGGAAAGACACACTACGCAGTTCAGGGACATCCTCTCAATCAGTACTATGTTTGAGCCCATTACTGTAGCCACTGTGTCATTCCATCACATTGAAGATCTTCCTGTTTCACTGGCCATCCACTTTACCAAGCATGATATCCTTCTCCAGAAACTGGGCCCCCTTGATAATATGACCAAAGAACAAGAGATGAAGTCACACCATCCATGCTTCTATGGAGCTCTCTGGCTCTATCCAAGACAGATTTGTTCGTTCTTCCAGCGGTCAATGGTGTATTCAATATGCTTCACCAACACCACAATACAAGTGCATCAAATCTTCAGTCTTCCTTATTCATTGCCTAGCTTTCACATGCTTTCATATGAGGTGATTGAAAATACCATGGCTTATGCCAGGCACACCTTAGTCTTCAAAGTGCTATCTTTGCTCTTTGATACTTTAAAAAAAGTCTTTTGCAGCATAAGTGCCGAATGCAATATGTCATTTGAGTTTTTGATGGATATTTCCATGGGTGTTGATTGTAGACCCAAGTAAAATCAAAATCCTTAAAAAATCAATTAGTTATGGTAGTTATTGAATTTGGCAAAAAAGGATCATGACTGACTTCAGAAATTAAAATATGAGTTGAATTGTGAGGTCAGATGCATTCGATTTAGTAGGAAATAAAAGGAAAATAACAAATGTAATCTAAAATCATGTTAGTTTGTAAGTCTTTATGGGGGCTTACCTGTCCCTTGAGATCTGGCCAAAATTTTCATAAAACCCCAATACTCTGTTCCTTGGAAGTTCAATCTCTACTGCACAATTTTGCACATCTTCAGGCTGTGTACTTTCTCAATCTTATATGCCTCTTGGTGTCTAATTCTTCCAACATTACCACTTTCCTGTGCCGTATTATTTTAATATTAAATTACATATTTTATTAAGGTTCCATAATCAAGGTTTCATGAGCATTATAACTCTATGGAGTACTGCAGAAAGTGGTTGCCCAAAAAGACTTGTATCCTACATGCATGCACAGACCTCTGACATCTTTAGTACACCCTCTCTCCTCCCTTTCTTGTCTGATTTTCCTCACTAGTTCAGACCATATTGTACAAGGAAGGCTCTGTTTATCTTTCTCTACCAAATCATTGGGTGGTTCACTCTGGACCTCAAGCACTCAATGAGATCTTTACTCCTGTTCTCAATGAGTAAAATATTTCCCTCAGAACCCCAAGTGACAATCCATAAAGGAATTTTTCTTAACTTTGTTATAATACACTTCAAAGAAATTTGGTGGTCCCACAAATAGGCACTCTTTCTCTAGCCAAAATTAAATAGAATAAGTACTTGTAATGGTATTTTTTGTTTAGTGGTGGGGGAAAAGGTTGAATGAGTTTGAGTTTAAAGGCCTTGAGAAGTCTTCAATCAACTTTCTAGCAGGTCTACCATGTGCCAGGTTTATTCTAAACATTCCTTATCACTGGTTTATAGAACTAAAATATTCATTAGAAAGTTTTAAGAATGATTATATATATAGAATAATTATATAAGAATTATTATAACTTATTTGGGCAAGTAATCTAAAGTAATATTGGGTAATAACAATGTTGACAATTTTTCTCATCTCATTCTATAGACTTCATTGTGAAATAGGAATTAATACCCCATTTTATAATTGAAAAATGAAGGCTCAAAGAGGTTAAGTAACCTATTCAGGATCCTATAGATTTAGTTGGCACCAGAAGCCATTTTGCTATCAAAACAAATTTGATGATAAAGTTAAAAATGGCAGAGAACTGTCAAACTATAATTGTGTTTTGATCGTATAAAATTATATTGCATAGGAAAGATGGAAAAATCTCATGTTCTCAACATTTTGGAAGAGAGTAAACTCATGGTGGATAATGCTATCTACAATACAATGAAAAGGTAAGGCCTCAAAATGGGGAAAAAGTGGGAATGAAGGGAAGTTACATTTCCAGACACTATATGTCACATTCTTTTCATATATTGTCTATTTTAGTTTTCACAATTACCTCCAAACTTGATTCTATTATCTCCATTTTATAAATTAGGAACTGAAACTCAATTAGATTAATTCATTTATTCAATATCACATGCTAGCAATTGATAGAACTAATATTTAAATATTATATTCTTTCTTTAGCAAAATGTAGTGCAAAAACACATTGATAAGGTCAATAATTCAATATATTCAGGTTTAAGAGATAATATGTATTGAAATCTTGATATAAAAATGGCCTCTTACTTCAACCATTAGGCTAAATTAAGGACAAAAGGAGAGATCATTTTGGTTAGTGTGATATAATGAATTGTTAATTCTACCTATCATTCTATTTTTTAAAATAATTAAGGAACACCTTAATTTTAAGCATATTACAGATATCTATACTAAGGTTACTATGTGGTCTCTTATATTCTATGTTTGGAAAACAAAACAAACAGAAAACTGAGAAGCAGACATTGTTCTCACAGCTTGTTGTTTTGAAAGAAGTAAATAATGATTAGTTAAGCTTAGGGAACAAATGGTTTGTACTAGACTATTAACATAAAGGCTGATGATTTGACCCCACCCTATGGGGAAGCCTTGGTGAGCTAATTCTATAAAGATTATAATCAAGAAAACTCTGTGGAACTCAGCTCTACTTCGTAACACATGAGTCATGAGTCAAAATCCAGAGCAATGAGTAAAGATGAAAAATATCACAAGGCAACAGCTAATTTATTTCCAATATTTATTGTTCCAGCCAGGAAAAAAAAAAAAAATCTATTGACTGCACACTAATTTTTACTTGTTTTCTAGAATCTTGAATCAGAGAGGAAAGAAATAGAAAAAAACAACTCTCATCAACTCATACAGACATGCTATGAATTATCCAGTAATAAATGCAATGTATATCAAGTGCAAAGTAATTAATTTGTCTGTTACCTTTTTAATAACAGTTGCATATTAGGCAGCCCATTTTAAGATAAATGCCTTGCTTCTAAGAGGAGTTATAGTAGTAAGAATTTACAGGTTATGGAAGTACTTTGGTAATGTTTTATTGGAAAGATTTGCTTTTTGACAGCTATCAAGTAATAATCTATAAAACTAATTAAACTATTTAAGAAATATCATTTATATTATATACTAGACTCTGTGCTAGATGCTGGAGATACAAAGGTGAATTAAAAATATTAACCTTTCTCAAGGAGCTCTCATTTCATCTGTAAAAATAAGCATATAAATAAATAATCCATTTATTCTAGGAATGAGCACACTATAAAACCAAATCAAACCCACTGTCATTGAGTCTATTCCAACTCACAGTTACCCTACAGAACAGAGTAGAACTGTCCCGTAAGGTTTCCAAGGCTGTAAATCTTCACAGAATCTGACTGCTTCATCTTTCTCCTGCAGAGTGGCTGGTGGGTTTGAATGGCCAACCCTTTGGTTAGTAGCTGAATGCTTTAACTACTACACCATCAGAGCTCTTTAATGAGCACACTGTAGATAATGGGAAAATATTCTGGTTGATCAGCTGTAAAATAACTTTCAGTAAAATTTTAAGAATAATAAAATATTTTTTACTCAGAACAGTCAAAGTAGCCAGAGTTTTAGCATTTGTTCCAGTTCCCTGAGAACCAATTCCTAGAAAGCAGCACAAAGAAGTCAAAGTGATGCCTAAGTACACAGTGGGTTGCACTGTATGAAAGAAACCTCAACCTTAGGAATCTGAGTCTTTTATAATGAGGAGTAATCCTGCCTGGCTTTTGCCTTGGAGGGAGATATCTTTATTATATGGATAGTATAATAGTTTGTTCTGGATGAAAATATTTTTCTATATTCCAAAGATGTTCATTATGGAAACATCCTGAAAAAGATAGTACTTTTCTTACAAGGCAAGCAGATACTATCAAGAACTACAAAGAATTGTCTCTTAACAATATCCACCATTCATTTGTATACCATTTTGGCTTCTTATGAATTTTTCCATAATTGTATTTCTCAGTTGACCACTCTAATTAATCTGACTGGAAGAGGCTAGGACCATATGAATTAACATATCTCATACATTTAATTAAAGGTACAAATGGTTAAGCACTTGACTACTAGCCAGAAGGTTGGTGGTTCCAACACATCTAGAAGTACCTATGAAGACAGGCTTGTTGAGGTCTATCCCCAGTGAAGCCAAAGCTTCCAGATAAGTTTGTGCAGAGAGACCAAAAAACAGACTTGAAATCACTCTCAGAGACGTAAAAGTTTATTTGGGGAGAGCTTACAGCATAAGCAGCACTGCATCCAGAGGTGGCTGGCTGGTCAGGTTTCGGGTCTGCACCCCTCCCATTTCTCTCAGGTTTATGTACTGGGTTCATATACTAAAAGGTAAACAACCAAAGGGAAGCTTCACAGGGCAAGAGGTTCAGACACTGAGGTGCCTGGTTCCAAGCGGCCAGAGGCAATAAAATGCCCAGAGGCTGGTGGTCAGGTAGGAGGAGGTATTTCTTCTCAATAAGACACCACTATACATTAGGGGCTGTGGTGGCATAGTATCTAAGGCACTTGACTGCTAACCAGAAAGCTGGTGGTTCAAACCCACCAGCCACTCCTGGGAAGGGAGGTTGGGCAATCTACTTCTGTAGTGATACCACCTCGGAAACCTAAGGAGGGGCAACTATAAGTTTCCTCAGACTCCAGGGCAGTGAGTTTTTGTTTGTTTGTTTTACATGTTAACTAAGGAACATGACCTGCACGGGGAAAAAAGTGAAGGAAAGTAATTATTTAGTGTTTTCTTTGTAAGAAGGAATTTGCTTTCAAAATGGAGACCAGGAGCATGTTGGGGTGTTTGAAGGCCTGTCTCATAGGAGGCTCAGCAATCTGCATCCAAAAGGACACAGCCTTGAAAACGCTATGAAGTTGTTCTACTCTCTGCACACACAGGGTTGCTATGAGTCAGAATCAACTCAGTAGCAACCAACAGCAACAACATCAACAGAACTCCAAGCAGCTGAATGAGACCAATCTCCAAGACTGATCTCAACCTTAGTAACTATGTTAAATACAAGATCCAACTATGTGAACAAATCTCAAAATCCATCAAGGTCTAATTTAGATAGTTTGGTGATCTTCTTAGGTTACTGAACACCCCTGTTTGCTAGGTAGAGCAGAATTTCTTAGGGATTTCACAGATTGTTCCTTGGCCTTCAGGGAGGAAGTAAAGGGCTATTCTACTATCCGTAACAATTCTGACATGAGTTGAAGCTAACTGAAGTCTCCAAGGTAGATATTATTATTCAAATTTTGAAGGAAAAGAAACTAGAATGCACCAAGTTTAAATTACATTTTCAACTTCATGTAGCTGACAAGAAAAAGGAAACAAAGATGAGTGTAAGAAAATTTTCATACTTTATCAACCTCAGAGCAGAGAAAACTCATTTACAAACCCCATCTCCCCTCCAATACCCCATGAAGGCAGCTCAACATTTGCTTTACTCTTTTGTTTTGTGCTGATGGTTAAATTGCTGCATAACGATGCAGGAAAATCATGGAAGCTGGCAATCAACAAGGTTTTAGGGTTTTGTTTGTTTATATGCTTGTTTTTACAAGAAGCTTGGTGGAGGGGGCACAATTACTTGAGTAGGAGTTACATTTAACACAGAGATGCTAAATTTCTTTCCTTACAAGTAATTGTTTTTCAATTAAGGTTAATGAACTAATGAGCTATTAAATTGGTGTTTGCTTTCTAATCATAAAATGAATTATTGAATTTCAATAAAGCATTAATATTTGGAAAAGATCTTAAATGTATGCTCATTTACTATATTTATAAAATATCAAAAGATAAAACCTAATAGTAATGTAAATAAGGTAATTATTTGGATTAGCTTACCCTTGAAAAGGCTCTAAAGTAATTTTTGAATACTAGAAACCATAACTCATGTATTTTGTGATATCTGCTTTCTTCATAAGAGCTTCTAATACAAGAAAATAAATTCAACATGTAGGGCTCACAGTGGACATTAAGAATATCAAAAAGCTTTCATTACATCATTCAGTGGACTTGTATTATAGGCCTATTAACAGGAATTGACTCCTTCAATCAAGGAGTTCAGAGTCTAGTGAAGAAGATGATATTTTCAATCTTTTGCTATGAAGAGGTGAAAAAGAGAGTAGAGAAGGAGAAAGCAGTAGCAAGGGAAGAATGAGGGATAGACACAGAGAAGAAACACTAGGAGGAAGACAAAGGGGGAAAAAGGTCAGTAAAAAAAGGGAAAAAGTAAAAGAAGGGGAAAGAAACATAATCTCATAAATTAATTATGTCATACCACAAACTTGTCATTGTTGTCAGATACTATCAAGGCTGCTCCAACTCACAGCAATCCCAGCAGAACCGAATGAAACACTGCCTGGTCCTGCACCATCCTCACAGTCCTTGCTATGCTTGAGCTTATCGTTGCAGCCACTGTGTCAGGACATCTTGTTGAAGGTCTTCCCCTTTTTCACTGAACTCTACTTTACCAAGCATGATCTCTTTCTCCAAGAGACTGGTTCCCCTGACAAAATGACCAAAGTAGGTGACACCAAATTTGGTCATTCTCGCTTCTAAGGAGCATCCTGGGTGCACTTCTTCCAAGACAGATTTGCTCATTCATGTAGCCAAGCTTAAATTCTAAAAGCACTCTGATTTGTGGAAGTATGGGTTTGTTGGAGCCCTAACTCCATTTTGAGTTTTGACATAAGTTCAGACACCAATTGAGCTCTTTCAAACCAACATTGTGGCTATGCATAGAAAAATTCCACGACAAACCTAAGGACAGGCAGTTTGTGCTTGGGAAGGGGGTGGTTGAAAGTAAATTGCTGTTGTTGTTAGGTACCATCAAGTCACCTCCCACTCATAGTGACCCTGTGTACAGCAGAACAAAACACTGCTCAGTCCTATGCCAGCCTCACGATCCTTGCTGTATGTGAGCCCATCATTGCAGCTGATAGGAGATTATGCTCACACAAAGAACAAAGAAACTTACTGAAAGTGTCCTTTCCTAATTTAAATTAAGTTTGGGGCCCTGATTTTATGACTCAGGTTGCATGGTCATGAGTCATAACTGGACCACCAACTAGTCAAGTAGTCAAGCTCCAGAACCCACCCTTTATATCTTTTTAATCTTCAGTTATATATGTATCCCAATCATGGTCCTTTACCCATTTCTGTAGTTCCACTTGTGATGGCGATGCATCAATATTCCACCAATCATGGTTTTCTGATAATTCCCTTTGTTTTCAATCATGTATAATTAGCCCCGAGGCCACAGGCTGATGGCTTCCCTCATCTTTGTTTTGTCTTTGTCTTAAGGTTTATTAAAAGTGTCTCTATTGAACCTGTTTGAATCTGTGGTCTGTTTTCTCTTATTACATTCTTCTGGTAGTACATGATATTTTCAATATTATTCATCAACACCACAATTCAGACATCAATTCCTCAATCTTCCTTATGCATGTGAGGCAATTGAAAATACCGTGGATTGAGTTAGGTGCACCTTAGTCTTCAAAGTGACATCTTTGCTCACTAACACTTTAAAGAAGTCTTTTGCAGCAGATTTGCCCATTGTAATACAACATTTGCTTTCTTGGATGTTGCTTCCATAGGTGTTGATTGCAGATCCAAGTAAAATGAAATCCTTGACAACTTCAGGGATTTCATTTTTTTCATTTATGATATTGTTACTCATTGGTCCAGTTGTGAGAATTTTCATTTTCTTCACTTTGAGGTATAATCCATACTGAAGTCTATAGTCTTTCATCTTCATCAGTAAGGGCTTCAAGTCATCTTCACTTCAGCATGCTGGAGTTGTGTTATCTGCATATAGCAGGTTGTTAATGAGTCTTCCTCCAATCTTAATTCCCCGTATTTCTTCATAAAAGCTTACTACTATGATAAAGTCATAGAAGGACCCTCTAGGAAAAAAAGGAAGGCACCTGATTATATGTGCTAGTTTTGGGGACAGCTCCCTGAAATCTTGAAGCCAGATAGAGTTAGCTATGTTCATGGGAAGGCATATCAGAGAAGATTCTCTCTTGACCCCAGATACAAAATTAATCTAAAAATTTAAGAGTGTGACATTCTAGAAGCAGGACAGAATGCAGTATTCTCAGACTGATTAAGGAATTAGATCCTGCATTTGGCTAGTGGGAATAAAGACTGGATATAGGGGCAGCAGAAGTGGGTGGGTATCTGCTTATCCATCATAGCTGTGCTAAATGGACAAATGTGTTTGGTAATAAGTATATCTGTGGTGGGTGGATGGGTGTAAGAGTGCATTTGGTCATTCAGGAGACTAACATTCCTGGTCCCCTGCCATAGACAAGGGACTGTGAGATCATTTCAAACAACAGCAAAGGATAATGGAGCTTCAGATGTCCGTCCTCAAACCATGAGAAAACAAATTTCTTTTAATCTCATGTTCATCTCCTTAGAGTGTTCTTCAAAAGTTCACACTTAATTGAGGGAACCAATCTGGTAGCATAGTGCCTAAGGCACTTGACTGCTAACCAGAAGGCTGGCGGTTCAAACCCACTCCTTGGAAGGAAGGTTGGGCAACCTACTTCCATAGTGATATTGCCTTGGAAACCCAAGGAGGGGTTGCTATGAGCCGGGTCCAACTTGACAGCACATAAGAACAACCACAACAATCCCAAATACATCAAATTCCTCTTTCACTGACTCGTTTTTTAAAACCTGATGACTATTTTGATAGTTTTTTTTGTTTGTTTTCCTGACTCTCTCTGGATAAATGTGCACTCAGTTTGTATAAGCAAATTTCACCCCAGAGTATGACTGAAGCAATTTTCTTCCCTCCCTAATTTCAGTATGGAATAGATGCATTTACATTAAAGAGGCAGTGGATCTAGGGAAATTAGAGAACGAAGGAACCAAATGTTCTTATTAGTCTAAACAGCATAGAGTGGTAGACCAGTATTTCAGTCTGCTAAGGCTCACATCCCTCAAGTAATAAATCCATTTCTTTTGAGCTCTCATTGACAATTTACAATGTTTATAATTTACTGTGAATTCCAGAATGTGTTCAACATTGAATTTGTACTTAGAGCTTTGATATCATTTGAGTCTGTTTACTATTAATGTTAAAACGTTTCAGGCATTGCCCTGGTGGCAGATTGAAAGGCTAAGGGAACATTATTATTTCATGAAAATGACATTGTTAAACAGTATTCACTATTATAGAGAGATCCAAAGTATCAATGGCAACATAAATTTGATGTATGGCATGTATCATAGGCTCTTCACATTCAGAATGCTGAGACAGCTAAAGCAAAGCTCTGAAAACTGGAGTTCAAAATCAGATATTTTTGCTGTAAATGGGAGAATGCATCTGATATTTCTTAACACCTTACTTATGTTCTAAGGCTGTGGTCTTAAAATAACTTGCAGCGCCTGCTGGGAAATATAGACTCTGATTGTAAAGTTGACATGCATTTGGAATTACTCATTCCTAAACCTCCCTGGGAAACAGCAGAAGATTAACAGAGCACACCTCAGCTTACCAAGTAGTTTTATACAAACTACTGAGCAAGTGACAGGCTGGGCTCTTAATAATGTGGACCTGCAAGGAAGGTGACAAGCCCATGAAAAAGTAAAGAATCTCTTCATAGGAGCATGGCTAGGCAGCAGGAGTCCAGGACAGAGGAGCTGCTTGGGCATCCCATGACACAGGGTCAAAGTGCAAACCATCAGTCCATCAAGGAAAGTAGGATATCTAGTCTAGCATGCAATGTTTGTGTACCCTAAAAATCAGATAAAGGTAGCAGGAGGCAATAAGTATTTTGAGATGTAGCCATATACAAGGGCCCAGGGACAAGAAAAGAATCTAGTTCCAAAGAAAGAAGTTAGACAGAATACAAGAAGAAATCATATTAGAGAGGCACAGATGTGCCAGGTAGGGTAACCAGGCACATGGGCTGAGCTCTCAGAAGGATTGTGACGGGATCAATTTGCTTTGATACCTTGAGGAGACCAAGCCTTCTTCCTGGCAGCCAGGGAGCCAGGTTTGACTAGCAGGAATTGACATGCAGTAGAGTTGGAGCTTGGTTCTGACCAGCAGGAATTAAAGATGAGCCTGATGTTCCTGTTGAAGTCTCTGGATGCCAGGTCTAAGAAATTACTCTTAACTCATAGAATCAGAGAACTTATATACTTCCAGTTTCAGCTAGAGTTAGTTCAAGTCCTGGGGAAGTTGTCTGAGCTAATTAAGAAACTCAGGGGACCCACTGTGAAGGTCTTGGAGGAGGAATAGCAGAGGAGATGAATGAGGAGTGATTTTATTTTTAACATCCTAATGGATGGTGGATCAACCCAGTAGAAAGTGTCAGGACATTTCTATCAATTCACTTATGAAGAAAAAAAGAATTGCTAGATAAAATTGTATCTGCTCTGTTAGTTAACAATGGTTTTTCCATCACTTTATACATTTACACACTTTTGTGTGTACATATTCACATGTACACATACACTTAGTTATATTGCTTTAAATAAATAAATTCTCCTATAAAGGATTTGTCTTAAGAGGAAGAATTAGGAACTAAACTCAGATTTCCAGGCCCTTGTTTCCCTGACTTTCTCCCTCTTTGGGGCCAGATTATAGAATCCCTTGAATGCTAAGCAAAGGAAGGAATAAAAATAATTAATCATATAAAGATTTGGAATGATGTTCTAGGAAGAACAGAAAAGCAGTGTCTTTTGGTCTTGGGATCTCCATAGATGCCTCAGAAATTCTCAGAAAATTTTGGTAATTAGTGCAATAAATCTCTAACTTTTTGGCATTGGCAGTTCAAAATAAGTAAGTGACTGTCCCAGTCATCTAGTTTGTCTGCTGCTGTTTATACATTTTTAGTTATGTTTAATAATGTATTCATGTCATGTGTTAGGGTCTCTAAGTTTGCTCCTATTTTTCTTTGATTATCTTTATAGTTTTAGGTTTTACATTTAGGTCTTTAATCCATCTTGAGTTATTTTTTGTATATTGTGAGAGACATGGTTCCTGTTTTATTACTTATGCACATCAAAAGTCTTCATTAAAAGAGTAAAAGGAGAACCTGCAGACAGGCATAAAAAAAAAAAAATGGCAATGACATATCAGACAAGAGTCTAAGTTCTAAAATGTAGAGAAAATTTCAAGACTTCAACACAAAAAGGACAAACAGTCCAGTCAAAAATTAGGGAGAGGATATGAACACACACTTCACCAAAGATGACATTCAGCCAGCCAACAAACACATGAAGAAATGCTCATGATTCTTAGCCATTCTTGTTGGTGTTGTTATGTGCTGTGGAGTCGGACCCAACTCATAGCGACCCTTCCTTGGGTTGCCAAGGCAGTATCACTACGGAAGTAGATTGCCCAACCTTCCTTCCAAGGAGTGGCTGGTGGGTTTGAATCGCCAGCCTTCTGGTTAGCAGTCAAATGCCTTAGGCACCTAAATAGCATTAGAGACATGAAAATCAAAACAACAATGATATACTATCTCACCCTAGAATTGAAAGCAAAGTTCAAAAAAAACAGAAAACAAAAAAATGCTGGAGAGATTGGAACTCTCACTTGCTTCTGATGGGACTGTAAAATGGTGGATCCACTGTGGAAAAGAGCGTGTTGCCTTCTTTAAAAAATTTAAAATAGAAATACCACATGACCCAGAAATCACACTACTATGGCTATATCCTAGAGAAATAAGAGCCATGACATGAATAAATATATGCATACACACATTCTTTGCAACATTATTCACAATATAAAAATATCAAAACAACCTAACTGTCCATCAATGGAACAAACTATGATACATACACACAGTGGAATGTTACTCACCATTAAAGAATAATGATGATCCACAAAACACCTCATAACATGGATGAACCTAGAGGAATTATGTGGAGTGAAATTAGTCAATCGTTAAAGGTCAAGTATTGCATGAGACCACAATTGTAAAAAGTCAAGAAAAGATGTACACCTAGAAAGAAACATTTTTTATAAGTTACCAGGGCTGGGAGAGAAAGGAGAGGCAAATCACTTACTATAGGGTAGACACATATTAACTTGGGTGAAGGGAAAGGCAATATATAATAAGGGGACAGTCAGCACAAAATGAACAAGGTAACGGAAAACACCAGGAGGAACACAAGAGTTAAAGGCAACAAAGGTGAAGACTATTACCTACACAATCCTGCATAACAGTCATAACAATAATTCATGAGTAGATATATAGATAGACACACAAACTAAAAAATGGGGCTATACCATGAACATATTTAGGTTTGGCAGAGGATATTTTTACATTTGTGTCTATATATGCTGCAAATATATCCATGAATATAGTAGACCATACAAACCAAAAACCAAACTCACTGCTGTCAGGTCAGATCCGACTCAGAGCGACCCCTTCTTGAGTTTCTGAGGTGGTATCACTATTGAAGTAGATTGCCTAACCTTCCATATGAGGAGTGGCTAGTGGGTTTGAATCTCCAGCTTTCTGGTTAGCAGTCAAATGCCTTAGGCACTACGCCACCAGAAACATCTTAGCCCTAACCAAACGTCTCGAAGGAATAAATCACTGTGTCTGGGGACTCAGGACCATAGTATTAATGGACAACAAGGTAAGTTGACATAACATAATCCACAAAGACAATGTTCTATGTCCTTCTTAGGTGAATAGTGACTGGGATCTTAAAAGTATGCAAGCAGCAAATTAAGGTGTAATTATTAGTTTTCCCCCATCCAGAGCAAAGAAGGGTGACGAAAATCAAAGACACAAGAAATAATTAGTCCAAATGGCTAATGGATCACATGAACCCCAGTCTGCACAACAATAAGACCAGATGAATTAGATGGTACCCAGCTACCACTACACACCACTCCGAAGGGAATTACATAGAAAGTTCTGGATAGAATGGGAGAAAAATATGGAACAAAACTCAAAATAACAACAGAAAAAAAAAGACCGAGCTTAATATTCTGATAGAGACTGGTAGAACCCCTTAGACTATGGTCCTAGAAACTCTTCAAGCCTGAAACTGAACTGAACCCTGTGGCTTAGCTTTCATCCAAACGATAGGCAGGTGTATGTGGTGAACAACAATACCAGTGAGGTATGCACTCCTTAGAAAAAGCAACCACTCAAGGTCGAAAGGGCAGCATTTGCCCAGGATAAAGCTCTGAAGGCAGGAAGGAATAGGAAAGAAGGATGAACTTAAAAGGTAAACACACAGGAAAGAACTGGGAAGAGTGCTCTAACATTGTGGGAACTGAAGTTAATGCCATGAGACAAAATGTCTATGAATTTTTAAATGGAAAACCAATTTGCTCTGTAAACTTTGACCCAAATCACAATAAAAAGTTATAAAAAAAAAAAGGAAAGAAAAATATAACTTATATTTTATAGTATCTCTGCATAAAAAAACTTAAAAAAGAAAATAAATAATTAAGTGGAATTAGATTTTCCTTACTTCTTCTAGCTTTTCTATTAAGATCTATTGATGTTAGTTGCCATTGACTTGACTTCAACTTACGGTGACCTCATATATAACAGAACAATAAATATTGCTCCACGTGTGCCATCTTCGTGATCATTAATATTCTTTTTTTTTTTTTTTTAGTGTGATTTGGGTAAAAGTTTACAGACCAAATTCATTTTCCGTATAACAGTTCATACATCTTTTGTTTCATGACATTGATTGCCATCTCCCATAATGTAACAGCTCTCTTCCCACTTCCTCCCTGTGGTTGGTTACCTTTTCCCTGTGTCCTTCTTTCCTATGCATTCTAGCTCTTAGAATAATCTCTCCCTGTGCAAATACTGTCCTTCTGATCTCCCATAGTTAACTGTTCTAAGGAGTGTACCTATCTGGTATAAATATTCACCTTATACACCCATCTATTATTTGTCTGGAAGCCACAGGAGTGAGCTCAATTCCTGCCCTAAAGAAAGATTAAGGGCAATAGTTATAGGAGTTTCACCAGTCTCTGTCAGAGCAGTAAGCATGGTCTTTTTTATGATTTTGAGTTTTGTTCCACATTTTTCTCCCACTCTATCTAGGATTTCCTACACTGACACCATTCCTAGGATTTGACAGTGGTAGCTGGGCACTATCTAGTTTTTCTGGTATCAGGGTCATGCAGGACAAGGTTTAATTGGTCCACTAGTCTCTCGAACTAACTATTTCCAAAATCTTTAGTTTGCTTCATTTTTCTTTGCTCCAGATGAAGAAAGAAAAGTCCAATTGTTGCATCTTAGATGGCCGCCTGCAAGTTTTTAAAACCCACTAGCTACTCACTAAAGTAAGATGTAGAAGAATATTGTTTTGTGTTTAATGTTATGCCATTTGGGCTTGATGTCCCCTGCTACCATGGTCCTGACCCATGGGCCCGAAAACGTTCTCCCTCAGGGTGGTTGGCTGTAGTTAAGACATTATCACAGCTTTGCCACCTATTAGCTCTATTTTATATATGTGGACATGTTTATAACACATAAAGATAGGTATGTAGAAATATTGTCTGCCAAACTTATATATCATCTTGGGTATATTCCCTTTTGTCTCAACATACTTGATCATTCAGCCTGTGTACCTATGTATCAACCTGTAAATTAATGTTTTTATTACTGATAATGCAGTACTGTGTGTGTAAATGTTTTTATTTTTGTTTTCTGTGCCTCTTGTGCACTTCTCTGTTTTCCTTTTCCTTAGTGTCATTTTGTTGGTCATTCACTTTTGGTATATTGCCTTTTCTTTCTTCCACATCAATACTCTACCAGTCTAGGAATTTTCCTTCTTCTCCTATCCCTTCCCTGGTCACCAACAATGAAAGTTTCCTTACATATGCAAAGCTTTCCTTGATTTTTTACAATAGTGGACTAATTTGTCCTTCTGTGATTGACTTATTTCACTCAGCACAATATCCCCAAGTTCACCACATTATGCAGTGTTTTGCAGATTCTACATTATTTTTTAGGGTTGCATAGTATTCTATGGGAGCTCTGGTGGTGCAGTGCCTAAGGAATTTTGGCTGCTAACCAGAAAGTTGGTGGTTCAAACCCAGCAGTCACTCCTTGGAAGGAAGATTAGGCAATCTACTTCTGTAGAGATACCACCTCAGAAACCCAAGGAGGGGTCACTATGAGTCAGAATCTTTGGTTTTTGGTGGTATTCTATGGTGTGTGTGTACCACAGTTTGTTTACCCATTCCTCGGTTGATAGGCACTTAGGTTGTTTCCATCTCTTTACTATTGTGAATAGTAATGCAAAGAACATGGGTGTACATATATGTGTTTATGTCCTGCCTCTCAATTCTTTGTTGTTGTTGTTGTTGTTATGTGCCGTCGAGTCGAACCCGACTCATAGCGACCCCTCCTTGGATTTCCGAGGCAGTATCACTACGGAAGTTGATTGCCCCATCTTCCTTCTGAGGAGTGGCTGGTGGGTTTGAACAGCCAGCCTTCTGGTTAGCAGTCAAGTGCCTTAGCCACTATGCTACCAGAGCTCCCCTCACTTCTTTGGGATATATATCTATTAATGAGATTGCTAGATCAAATGATATTTCTAACTCCAACTTTTTAAGGAATCACCATACTGTTTTCTACAGTGATTCCATTATTTTACAGTCCCACCAGCAGTGTATGAGACTACCAATCTCTGCACATCCTCACCAGCATTTGTTATTTTCTGTCTTGTTGAATTTTACTACTAGTCTTGGGGCAAGATGGTATCTCATTGTTGTTTTGATTTGCATCTCTGGTGGCATAGTTCCTAAGGTATTTGACTGCTAACCAGAAGGCTGGCATTGCAAACCCACCAGCCATTCCTCAGAAGAAAGATTGGGTAATCTACTTCCTTATGGATACCACCTGGGAAACCCAAGGAGGGGTCACTATGAGTCAGTTTTGACTTGACAGCAGTGAGGAATGGCTAGTGGTCGTTAATGTTTCTTCATGAGTTTGTTGGCCACCTGAATATCCTCTTTGGTGAAGTGTCCATTCATGTCTTCTGCCCATTTTTAATTGCATTGTTTGTCTTTTGGATGCTGAGGTGTTGGAGTTTTCTATAAATTCTAGAGATAAATCCTTTGTCAGATACTTCATTGCCAAATATTTTTTTCCAATCTGTATGTTCTCTTTTCACTCTTTTGGAGAAGTCTTTGGAAGCACATAAAAATTTAATTTTTAGACATTCATCTAGTTTTTCTTCTGCCATTGTGCATTTTGGGTTTTGATTTATAGTCTAATATGCCATATATTAGGGTCCCTAAATTTGCCCCTATTTTCCTTGAGGAACTTTATAGTATTAAGTTTCACACTTAAGTCTTTTATCCATCTGGAGTGAGTTTTTATGTATGGTGTGAAGTATCGATCTTGTTTCATTTTTCTGCAAATGGATATCCAGTTTTGCCAATGCCATTTGGTAAACAGACAATCTCTTCCCTATTGAATAGATTATGGCCCTTGTCAAGTATCATCTGACCATAGGTTAATGAATCTATTTCTGGGTGTTCCATTCTATTCCATCTATCTGTCTATCTGTCTATCTGTCTATGAGGAGCTCTGGTAGCATAGTGCCTGAGCCACTTGACTGCTAACCAGAAGGCTGGTGGTTAAAACACACTAGCCACTCCTCGGAAGGAAGGTTGGGTAATTGACTTCCATAGTGATACCACCTCGGAAACCCAAGGAGGGGTCGCTATGACTTGGGTCTGACTCAACAGCACATAACAACATGTGTCTGCCATTACCAATGCCAGGCAATTTTGACTACTGTGGCTGAATAGTAGCTTATAAGATCCAGGAGTGTGAGACCTCCTACTTTGTTCTTCTTCTTCAATAATGCTTTGTTTATCGAAGGTCTCTTTCCTTTCCTTATAAGGTTAGTGATTGGTTTTTCCATTTCCTTAAAGAATGGTGATGGAATGTGGATTGGGATTGAATTGAATGTATAGATTGCTTTGGGTAGAACTGACATTTTCAAGAGTTCAATCTTCCCATCCATGAACATTGTACGTTCTTCCATTTATGTAGTTCTCTTATGGGTTCTTAAAGTAGTATTTTATAGTTTTCTTTGTACAGGTCTTTTGTTTCCCTGGTAAGATTTATTCCCAAGTATTTTATTTTTTGGTAGCTATTGTAAATGGTATTGATTTCCTTATTTCTTTTTCAGCAATCTCTTTGCTGATTTATAGGAATCCAACTCATCTTTGGATGATGGTGATCTTGTATCCTACCACAATGATAAATCTGCCAATTAGTTCGAGTAGATTTTTGACTGAGTCTCTTGGGTTTTCTAGGTATAGGATCATATTATCAGCAAATAGGGATAGCTTGATTTTTTTTCTTACCAATTTGGATGCCTTTGATTTCCCTTTCTTGCCTTATTGCCCTGGCTTCCAATACAATGCTGAACAAATGTGGTGATAGAGGGCATCCTTTTTTTGTTCCTGTTCACAAGCGGAATGGTTTCAGTCTCTCTCCATTGAGAATAATGGTGGTTGTTGGCTTTGCATATATGCCCTTTATTATGTTGAGGAATGGCCCTTCTATTCCAATTTTCTGAGAGTTTTGGTCAGGAATGGGTGATGGATTTTATCAAATGCCTTTTCTGCATCAATTGATATGATCATGTGGTTCTTTTCTTTTGTTTTATTTATGTAATGGATGACGTTGATTGTTTTGCCAATGTTGAACCATCTCCTTGCATACCTGATACAAACCACACTTAGTCATAAATAACTTCTTTTTTAATATGCTGTTGGAGTCTATTGGCTAGGATTTTGTTGAAGATTTTTGCATCTATATTCATGAGGGATATTGGTCTGTAGTTTTCCTATTTAGTGATGTCTTTGCCTGGATTTGGTATCAGGTTATGCTTGCTTCATAATGAATTTGGAAGGATTCCATCATTGGAATGTCTTGGAATGGTTTGAGTAGGACTGGTGTCAGTTCTCTGAATGTTTGTAGAATTCTCCTGTGAAACCGTCTGTGCCAGGACTTTTTTTAGTTGGTAATTTTTTTATGACCTGTTCAATTTCTTCTTTTGTTATGGATCTGTTTAATGTTTCCACCTCAGTCTGTATTAGCTTAGGTAAGTAGTGTGTTTCTAGAAATCTGTCCATTTGTTGGAATACAGTTCTTCATAGTATCCTGATAAATCCTTTCAATTTTAGTTGGTTCTGTTTTGATGTCACCCATTTCATTTCTTATTTGTGTTATTTGTATACTCTCTCTCTTTTCCTTTGTTAAATTTGCCAATGGTTTGTCAATGTCATTAATCTTTTATAAAAACCAACTTCTAGTCTTGTTGATATTTTCTATTGTCCTTCTACTTTCTGTTTCTTTGATTTCTTTGATTTCTGCTCAAATTTTATTATTTCCTTTCTTCTGGTGACAGTAGGCTTTTCTTGCTGTTCTTTTTCTAATTGTTGGGAATATAGGTTTAAAGTGCTGATTTTTGCTCTTTCTTCTTATTTGATGTGTGCATTTATTGCTATAAATTTGTCTCTGATCACTGTTTTTTGCTGTGTCCCAAAGATTTTGGTATGTTGTGTTTTCATTCTCATTTGATTTAAGGAATTTTTTAATTTTTTTTTCTTCTATCACCCAGTCATTATTAAGGAGGGTGTTGTTCAGTTTACATGTGTTTGCTCTTTTTTGTTTGTCTTCCTATTGTTGATTTCTAATTTTATAGCATTGTGATCTGAGAAGATGGTTTGTAGTATTTCAATATTTTTAAATTTAGTTAAGCTTGCTTTATGGCCTAACATGTGGTCTATCCTAGAGAATTTCCATATGCAATGGAAAAAATGTATATTGTACTGTTGTTGGTTGAAGTACTCTGTAGATGTCTATAAGGTCAAGTTGGTGCATTATATTGTTTAGCTCTTCTGCATCTTTGTTGAGATTCTTTCCAGCTGTTCTACCTTTCATTGAAAGTGTTGTATTAAAGCATCCTACTATGACTGTGGAGTCATCTATTTGCTTTCCAATTTTGCCAAAGTCTGATTTATTTAATTTAGGGCTTTTTTGTTGGGTCCATAGACATTTATTATGGTTATATCTTCTTATTCGATTGATCCTTTAATCATTATATAATGTCCTTCCTTGTCTCTTATAGTGGTTTTTGTCTTAAAGTCAATTTTATCAAAAATTTATATTGCCATTCCTGGATTGTTTGGTTGCCATTTTCTTGATATATCTTTTTGCAACCTTTGATTTTTAATCTATTTTTGTCTTTGTCTCTAATGTGTGTCTCTTGTAGACAGTGTATTGATGGGTTATGTTTTCTTACCCAGTCTGCAACTGCCCATCTCTTGAGTGGTGCATTTAATCCACTGACATTCAGTGTAATTATCAATAAGTATGAATTTGTTCCTGTTATTTTGTTATGGGTTTTTTCATGGTGTTCCTAGTTTCTTTGTTCCGTGTAATTTCTGTGCTGAGCTCATTATATTTACGAATCATCCCAACATTCCCTTTGTTGCTACTGTTTTAGCATTTGCTCAATATTTGTGCTTGTCCTCTTTTTTATTGTGATATGAAGATTTATCATTTTTCTTTGAGGTTACCCTGTGTTTTATAATGTTTTCCCTGAGTTTAGTTTAGAATAGTCCATCCTATCTTTCAACTCTCTTGACTTCCTCACCATTTAGAAGTTCTATAACTACACTATTTTTTCCCTCTTTTTAGTTTGTACCTGTCCTTATTTTCCAATTGATGTCTCTGGTTCCCTGTTTACAATCTTGTAAGCCTATTTTATTTTGGATACTTCCATAATTGTGTTGGTTTCTCGGTTATGTCGTCTTGTGTATAAATCATCGGTTGCTGTTTGCTATTATTGGTTCTCTGTTCAAAGGACTCCCTTTAGAATCTCTTGTAATGTTGTTTTGGTTTTAACAAGTTTCCTTAATTTCTGCTTATCTGGAAATCTCCTAATTTCACCATCATAATTTAAAGAACAATTTTGCCAGATTTATAATTCTCAGTTCGAATTTTTTCTCGTTCGGGTTTTCTATATACCATCCCATTGTCTTCTTGCTTGCATGGTTTCTGCTGAGAAATCAGAGCTTATTCTTACTGGTTGTCCTTTGTAGGTAACTTTTTGTTTTTCCTGTACTGCTTTCAGGATTTTTTCTTTGTCTTTGTTTTTGGTGAGTTTGATGATGATTTGTCTTCGTGATATCCTTTTAGGGTCTATCCTATTTGGTGTTCATTGGACTTCCTGAATGGATATATTCTCATCTTTCATTATATCAGGGTAATTCTCTTCCAACAAATCTTTGACAATTTTCTCATTGGTTTTCTTTTTCTCTTCCTGTTCTGGAATTGCGATTACATGTAAGTTATTCCTTTTGAATGTATCGCACATGAACCTTAGGCTTTCTTCATTTTGTTTTGGTCTTTTTTTCTGATTGATCCTTTTCCAAAGATGTATTTAGGTGTTTGTCTTCAGTCTCATTAATTCTGTCTTCCATTGATTTTATTCTATTTCTTTGCCCTTTCAATGTGTTATCTATTTCTGAAAATTTAGTATTAATCATCTGGATTTCTATCTGTAGGCTTTGTATCATTTCTAATTTTTTATTTATTATATTATTTTGTTCTTGTATTTTCTTCCAAAATTGTTCTAGGGTTTTGTCTACGTTGTCCTTAATTTTGTCAGTGTTTTCCTTGATATGTCTCTCAATCCTTTGAAGATACCTAAGCATAATTCTTTTAATTACTTATCAGGGAGTTCTAATGCTGCTTCTTCCTTAGGGATGTGTTCTGGGTCTGCATCCTGCTCCCTTATTTCTACCGATTTATCTTGCTTCTTTTTGTGGACTGTGCTGGTCTGTTGTCTTTGAGACATTGTGACATTGTTGTATTTAGATCTCTGTTAACTGTTTGTGAAGACCAGTTAAGGGTGAGTCAGGTTCTTCTTGGTGCCCATTTATCATTGGCCAGTTGGTGGAGAAAGAAGTGGTTGCTCTCAGTAAATGGAGCTGCAGTACATTCAGTTGTGGTTGTGTCATCTGGGCGCAGTTACTGTCTCCCACTCAGTTAGAAAAAAATACTGCAATGTAAAAACCATTAAAAAGGCAAAAGCTAGTGGTCAAAAAACACACCACATAAACACACAGGAACAACAACAATGAGAAAAAGGAAAAAGAAAAGAGAAAAAAAATCTTGCAATATCTTGGGAGGGAGTAATAAGAGAAAAGAGGTAAAGTAGGAGAATAATGAAGAAAAAATGAGGAAAATACAAAAAGAAAGACAATGAATTGGGAGAACCAGAAGAAAGAAAAAAATGGAAACCTGGAACATGGAAGAGAGAAAAAGCCAAAAACTAGAACCTGGGAAAGGAAGAATAAAGAATAATAATAAAAAGGATGAAAAGATGAGAATAATAATAATAATAATTTTAAAACAGACAAAAACAAACAAACTGAAAAAAGAAAAGTTAAAAAGGGCAGGGCACCCAGACCCCATTGGAGCATGCAAACTGGAATGGAAACCTCCCTGACCCAGAAGATGGGTGGCAGGGAGGGATGGCTGCACCTCACTCAGTTCACCAAGACAGTGTGAGATATAAGAGTAACAAGGGGAATATCACACCTTTCCAGTCATTCATGTCCTCAATGCCCTTGTGGTCCCCAGCAATTGGAGCCTATTCTAAAGTCCTTTGAACCTGAGAAAATGCTGTTGCTTTGAATATACAAAATGTCCAAACCAACTGTAAACATTCAAAATGGCTTCACCCACTGGATAGTCAAAATTCCACAGCTCAGCCCATCTCCCTCTTCACTGCTTCCCCTTTTATTCACTAGCCACCAATGCAGTCCTCCATGCAGGCTCTGGCTGGCTGGGCCAATTCTTAGGTTAATTCTTAGGTCCTAATGTCATTTGGGAGCTCTGGTGTCACAGTGCCTAAGGCATTTGATTGTTAACCAGAAGGCTAGTGGTCAAACCCACCAGCCACTCCTTGGACAGAAGATTGAGCAATCTACTTCTGTAGTGATACTGCCCCAAAACCCAAAGAGGGGTCGGGTGGATCTGACTTGACAGCAATGAATTTTCTTTGGTTTTATTTTATTTTATTTTATTTTATTTTTTTTGACACTTCTTGGCAATATCCAAGCTGTCCATTCCCTCCAGATTTCTGACAGACTGCAGCTTCATATGTTTTCATGCATTTTCACTGTTTTCATGCAGGTTCTTCTTCTAGTTGAAGTTTAGTCCACTTCTGTATCCTTCCTTTCAAAGCTTGGGGCTCCAGGATTATCTTCTGTATCTGTGTTAATTGTTAATTATTTCTTTGTTGAAGAGGGATTGTGTGGTTTCTGCCTATTCTGCCATCTTACTGGAACTCCAATTTTTTAGTGTCTTGACTATTGCTTCCATGGACGTTGGCGGTTGGTCCAACTAAAATGGAGTTTTACAGTTCATATTTCATTGACAACTTCTATTTTTTTCTTCATCCTTAAGCTGTAGTCTAGTAGTCAACAGACAAAGTCTGGGCCATTTAGCAGTTATGCTAACAGTAAGATGACTAAGAGAAATGTGATATGTGTGCATGTGTTTGCATGTTATTTGATTTACAGGAAAGAAAATGCACTCAAGGCAAGGAGATTTATGATTCAAACATTTCTGAAAAACAAATGGTCAAAAATTATTAAGTTCACAACTTGGATTTCCTGAAATTCATACAAAAGAAAGAATATTTTGAATATTCTCAGCAAGCTTACTGAAATACATATATCATATACTATTCTGAATGGTCCTAGATTCCACCAGGAAGCTGATTCCTTTACAGTAGAGAAATGTCAAATGAAATAACACACTATATTATGAACTCTTTTTTTTTCAAAGTTGCATTTGTTTTGAATATTATTTATAGAATAAGATATTATTAAATTCCCAGTAATCTTAATAATCACTTGATGAAGGAATATACGACTCTGTAGATTTAAGAATTTGATCTTTAATTTGACATTTAGTTGGAGAAGGGAGTAATTTACTCCTATAAGCAGGACATAGACCTTTGCATTGTTTTTTGAGTGATATGAACTAAAGTGCTCCATTTTAATTCCTTTTTCTAGGAATTTAAGTCCCTTTTCTAGGAATTTTTGTCTCTTCCAGTGTGTTAAGTCAAAAAAAAAAAAAAAAAGAAAAAACCCTACCTCCTTGGCTCTTCTCATAACAATCAAATATTAGTTTCTATATGTAAAAACCTTAGAAGCTGGACTATATGAAGAACATGATATTAGGATTGAAGGAAGACTCATTAACAACCTGTGATATGCAGGCAAGACACCATTGCTTGCTGAAAGTGAGGATGACTTGAAGCACTTCCTGGTGCAGACTGAAGACTACAGTCTGAGGTAAGGATTACACCTCAATATAAAGAAAGCAAAAATCCTCACAACTGGACCAATAAGCAAAATCACAATAAATGGAGAAAAGATTGAAGCTGTCAAAGACTCCATATTACTTGGTTCTACAATCAACACCAATGGAAGCAGCAATCAAGATATCAGATGGCATATTGCATTGGGTAAATCTGCAGCAAAAAAACCTCTTTCAAGTGCTGAAGAGCAAAGATGTCTCCCTGAAGTCTAAGGTGTGCCTAACCCAAGCCATCATATTTTTGATTGCCTCATATGCATGTAAGAGCTGGACAATAAATAAGAAAGACTGAAAAAGAATTGATGCTTTTGAGTTGTGGTGTTGGCAAAGAATACTGAAAGTACCATGGACTACTAAAAGAGCTAACAAATTTGTCCTGAAAGAAGTGCAACTGGAGTGCTACTTTGAAGTGAGAATGACGAGATTTTGGTCACCTACTTTGGTCATGTTGTCAGAAGGGACCATTCCCTGGAGAAGGATGTTAGGCTTGGTAAAGTGGAGGGTCAACAAAAGAGGAGAAGGCCCTCAACAAGATGGATTGGCACAGTGGCTGTAACAATGGGCTCAGTTATAGCAAGGATTATGAGGTTGGCACAGGACCAGGCAGTATTGTGTTCTGTTCTACATGGGCTGGCTATGAGTCTGAGATAACTCAACGGCACCTAACAACAACATCATATTAAAAAAATATTTTTCCTATTAGCAAAATTCCTTTCTCAGTGATAGGTTTAAAATATATGTCTCTAAGGAAAGCTTAGCTCTGGTAGCATAGTGGCTAAAGCACTTGACTGCTAACCAAAAGGCTGGCAGTTCAAACCCACCAGCCACTCCTCGGAAGGAAGGTTGGGCAATCCTACTGCCGTAGTGATACTGCCTCGGAAACCCAAGGAGGGGTCGCTATGAGTCGGGGCCGACTTGACGGCACATAACAACAAGGAAAGCTTAGAGTTTAGAGCTAAGAGCTTAAGTTTCTATTTGCTCCAGGAATTGACTAAGTAGACTGGACAGTGTGGTAATCTTAAACCTGGATTTCTATTCAATACTATATGTATTGGTTTCGTATGGCTGCCATAACAAAACACCAACAACAGAAATTTGTTATTTCTCCATAATTCTGGAGGTGACACATCTGAAATTAAGGTGTAAGTAAGGTTGGTTCCTTCTGGAGAGCTCTGAGTGAGTTATCAGTTCTATTCCTCTCTTCTAGCTTCCAGTGAAGGTCAGCAATTCTTGGCATTATTTGGCTTGTAAATGTGTCCATTTCTGCCTCCATCATTACCTGGTGTTCTCTGTGTCTCTCTGTCTCTTCTCTTCTTATAAGAAAACTATTCTTTTTAGATTTAAGGCCCAACTTCCTCCGGTATGACCTCATCTTAACTTAAGAAATTGCATCTCCAAGGACCATATTTTCAAACAAGTTAATATTCGGAGGTTCTGGGAAGAATATGAATTTCGGGAGTGGCCCACTCATCCTTGAGATTTTGACCTGGTTCCACTATTCCCTAAGATTAATGGCTAGGGTAAAGTGAACTGGGGGGCCTCGTAAATTCCCTCTGCTGCTCTTCTAGCAATGCTGACTGGGCCTGAGTATTTAACAGAGTGATAGGTAGCATCCCTCTAGTGTCATCTCTGTCATGCTCTTCATCCAGGTTCTGAACGCTAATGGGCAGAGGGACTTTGAAAAGAACCTGGATTGGGTTCCCTTAGTTGGAAATCCAGGGAATGTGATAGGAACAGGGGCCTATGTGAATGAAGAGGCCCCAACAAACAAGGAGACATTTAGGGATAGGTTTTCAAAGGTTTCATTTCTCTTTATGTTTTTGTGTTGTTGTTGTTGTTTTTAACATTCTTTGAGAATGACTCAACTGTAAACATCTCAGTTGCCATGTTTTGTTGCTACAATTAATAGATTCTGTGAATTATAGTGGAAAGAACATAGAATTTAGAGCCAAGTCACAATGTTAGCATCTGGCGGCAGTGTGAGCTGGACAAGTCTATTTTCTTTCTGAACTTTCTTGTTTGGGGCTAAAAATAAACAGATAAGAGCAAACTAGAATTTTCTGAAAATGCCATTTATAAACTTTCTTATGAGACGAGTATGATATGAAAGTTTTGTAAAAAAAAAAATAATGTACATTTTCTTCATCTTTCAACACTGATCTTTTATTTATATTCAGGTCTTATTACTTTTATTAATTATATGATTCTGTGGGCAGGATCTGTATCAGATTTATCTTTATGTAGCTTACTGTGCCCAGCATACTGTCTGATATACAGTAGGTACTCAGTAAATGTCTGCTTAATAAATAAATTAATGAATTACCAAAGCTACCATAAAATAATAATTTATTTTATATTTCTCTTTTTGTGCCATAGAAACCTCAAGAAAAGGGAAGTAAATTCTCCAGCTCAGCTTCTGTCTTTTTCCAAGCTCCCTGAACCAACTAGCCGAGCTATTGCCCAAGCGGCAGAGATCATGGAAACTTCAATACAAGCAATGAGAAGAAAAGTTTACCTGAAATCTAAACAATCACAGCAGACCACTGGTAAGGACACCTCCTGCGAACCCCTTTCCTCACTCTGGAGAATGCCAGCTCCCAGGTCACAGAGACATCCACACCACTGTCAACAATGTGTTGACATTGTTTAGGGGCAAAGGGTTGGGGGTGCACAGGTTTGACACTAAGCAGGAGTGTAATTCATGCTTGTTCACAGTACAAGAGCGGCAGTTCTGTAAAAATGCTTGCAAAACAGAACCAAAATTTCCTATTTGTTAGTTGACAAAAAAACTATTTTCTCTGTTATTCAGTTCAGATATGGAAAGCTAGTTCAATAAAATAATCTCCTATTTCGGTGTAGGAAATAAAATAGGAATTTTTCCATAATCTGCCTAATTAATTAAAATTTGGAAAGCTCATTGATATATAGTCTTTGAGGAAACATATTTCTGTGATATGTGGCATAATATTATGAGAGAACCAAAAATACTCCAGCCTTCCCAGTATTCACAATTTCATTAGTGCAATTAGTCAAGGCCTTTAAGAATCAATTTCCTTATCTCTAAAATGGGAATGATAACACTAGTCCTGCTCACTGAGATGACTATTGACAGACCAAAATAAAAATAAAGTGCAAGTCAATTAGATCTTAAGTACTTTATCAATATAAGAGACCAAGTTGATAATGATTGTAACCATAAGGTGTACTTACAACTTCTGTGATGGAAAGGAAGCAAGATTTTTTTAAAAAATTGAACTTTTAAAGCTTTTTTCAGTGTTGTGCCCAGAGCTACTTGGTCTCTGAGTTTTCCTCCTAATTAGCTACAAGTTAATTTGTTATTGATTACCTTGGCTGTTAGAATAAGACAGACACAGTTAAACCAGGATTAACCATATTTCTCAGATAGAAAGACATTTAAGTGTAATTGATTTTCTGGCAACCAAAACTTCATTGGAAAGAGTTTTTGTTTCAAACAATGTGATTAAAAATGTTTCTAAAAATTATTGTTCTGCTTTCTTCATCACAATGTAAACTAGGACCACAATAAAAATTATGTCTCTTATTAGATATTGGTCTTGTGGTCCATGATCTAAAATCTTAATTCTCAATTTTCATTGCACAGGACTGTGGGTTTAGGCATTAGAGAGTTTAGGTTTATGTGTTTTCATCCAGGTCATATGATAGAATTTAAGAATCCCAAAACCTCAAATGTTGTCTATTCCTCCCATGATAAATATAACCAACTTAGAAATTTTAGAATGTCAAAGGAAAAGATCCAAAAGAATCTCTTATCACTCCATTAAACCCTTTGCCAACTCAGTGTAACTTTATAGAGTAGAACTGCCCCATTGGGTTTCCAAGGCTACTGTATTTTCCAAAGCAAATTGTCACATCTTTCTCCTGCAGAGAAGCTGGTGGGTTCAAAGGATTCTTTCTTTTAACATTGGAATGCTTAACCACTGCAGGAGCAGTGCTTCTCTTCATTCCATTACATAGCACTGTTGTTGTAGTTGTTATTGTTAGGTGTCATAGAGTTGGATCAGACCTTCCATAGAAGGAAATATTACTTGGTCCTACATAGCATTGTTGTTGTTCTTATGTGTCGTCGAGGCAGCCCCTACTCATGGTGACCCCTTCTTAGGTTTCCGAGGTGTTATCACTACGGAAGTAGATTGCCCAACCTTTCTTCTGAGGAGTGGCTGGTGGGTTTGAACCACCAGTCTACTGGTTAGCTGACAAGTGCCTTAGGTACTAGGCTACCAGAGCTCGTACATAACATTAGCTACAAGTAAATCAATGTCTCTCCTTCCAGGCTGTTTCTTCACATTGGTTTAGTTTGTTTCTTATATTAATTATGATCATATGGCTTCTTTACTAATTATTATTTGTTGTACTTTAACACATGCATTAGCATTTTTCTGCTATAAAGTATTTGAACCCATATTTTCAGGTCTGAGGGTTCTCTGTCAACTGAATACAAAATATAGTCAAAGGTTTATTTAATCGTTCCTGTAAAATCATTGGGAGCTTTGGTGTCATAGTGCTTAAGGTATTTGACTACTAACCAGAAGGCTGGTGGTTCAAAACCACCAGCCACTCCATTGCCATTTAAATTATTTAGTGAACATTCATTATTAAAAACCTTGTTATGTTTCCACCCAATTTCAAGATGGAATGCAATGCTTCCAGGCTTTTTTTTTTTTTTCTCGCAAGTGAATATTTCAGTTTCTTTGGTATCTGATTAGTCAAAGTTATGGAGTTATACTTTAAGATTTATAGAAAGCATCTTGGAGAAATAACTAGTGTTTACTCTATTAGACAACAAAACAGTCCTTGTTTTAATTTCTTGAATAACATATGAATAGCAACAAAATTGTCAAAAAGATAAAAAGACATTGTTTTCTGGGGCCCTAATCTGGAAAGATTTACAAAAAGGGAACCAAAAATCAATATGAGGAAAAATGTAGAGCTTTGTAATTTGCTTTTAGCAAACTTGACCAAGGCAGTTTTCTTGGGGATAAGGATGTTTCTTCTGAAAAGCTGGAGCCATTGCTAGACACAAATACTTCAGCTGTGCAGTTGTTATAAATGAGGGTCCAAGTCAGTTGATTAACATTGAAGATATGCCAAATGAGGATCTGTGACAACTCTGAGAAGCAGATTGCTTGCTTATCTCCCTGAGAGTTCAGAGCTCTTCAAATTATTTTTCTGAAAGATCACAAAGGTAAAATACATTACCTTCCCCCCACAAAAAAGGTGGGGGGACACCATATTCCTAGCAGTAAGAAAGCTCAAGCAAATCAAATGAGAAAACAATTGATTTAAAGAGAGAAAGAAGATTTCCTCAAAAGAATGATTTAAGTTTCATACATATAAGACTGTTAACATGTTTTGCAATTAAAACAACAAACAAACCTCTCCTATTGTTTATTTCACATTTCTTTGCATGTATGTTATGTGCCGTCGAGTGCTCTCTGACTCATATTGACCCCACCTTGGGTTTCCGAGTCAATGTCTCTACAGAAGTAGATTGCCCAATCTTCCTTCCAAGGAGCAGCTGGTGGGTTTGAATTGTCAACCTTCTGGTTAGCAGTCAAGTGCCTTATGCACTACACCACCAGAGCTACCCATAGTGCTTCTCAAATTTAATTACAATGGCATTTAGCATATACACTGTGATTTATAATTCAGACAAACAGTAATGGTTTGGGCAAACAGCAGCACTTAATAATTTAGGAGTTGAATGGACCAATAGTTTTCACAAAGTTGTAATATACACAACACAGATGACATGTGCTTTTGCTCCACAATCATCCTAATAAGAAGTATACAAAGTACCTCTTCACAATAGTAATTTAAACCACAAGAAATTGCTAACTTTGACCTTTTTTTACCTTCAGAAAAACAATTTCTTGTGAGTCAACCAACACCATAATTGGTGTGCTGTGATGAAGAAATCAGTTCTGTCTACTTAATTTTTCTAGAAAAGCTGCCTCTGAATATATCAATTAATTTGACATCATAAATCAATCCCAAATTCATATTGTTGGAGCAACTTATGAGGCATTAGAAAATTTATTTAGTGGGTAGATTATTAGGAGCTCTGGTGGTGTAGTGCCTAAGGTATTTGACTGCTAACCAGACGGCTGGAGGTTCAAACCCACCAGCCACTCCTTGTAAGGAATTTTGGGCAATCTACTTCCGTAGAGATACCACCTCAGAAACCCAAGGAAAGGTCGCTCTGAGTCGAATTGACTCAGTGGCAGTGAGTTTGGTTTGTTTTTTTGGGTAGATTATTACAAATAATGTGTTTCTAGTTTGCTTACTTTTTTTCTCAGATGTTTTATCAGAAGATCTTCTGAATACAATTGCAAATGTGTCTGGATGCCTGCCTTACATGTTACCACCAAAATGTCCAAATACTTGCCTAGCAAACAAATACAGACTTATCACTGGAGCTTGCAATAACAGGTATTGTGTGTAAATTTTATTAATCTTATCACGTACATTTGGTTTTAATCTGATTAGATACCCATCTTGAAAGAGATGCTGTAGAAAATTTGCATATCTGCCTCTGAGCTCCAGATTCCTATATCCACTGATTATGCAACATTTCCATGCTGGTGGGTGCCTGGTGGATGCCTCAAACATAAATTGCCAAAGCAGAATTTTTTTTTCCCAAAAAACAATACCCGCTTTTCAAGTAAGTGTTTAAATATCTTCTCTATCTTTCTAAACTGAGAAAGTTGCAGCAATAGCCACCTAATTACTCAAAACAAATACTTGGGGCTTACCCTTTATTTCTCTGAATCCTTTCTCCACTTGTATTCTGTACACCACCAAGTCTGTTAGTTCTACCTCTAAAATGAGTCCTGAAACTCTCCACTTCTCTCTGCACTTCCCTTCTATCATTAACCTCGGATGAATTCAAAATAATCTTTGTAATAGCTTGTTTTTAATTTAAACTATTTCTTTCTTACATTCTATATTCTATATCGCAGCCACAATGATCCTTTAAAACCATAGAATTGATCATGGCATTCTTCTATTTAACAACCATCACTGGCTTTCAAATGTACATAGAATAAATCCAAATCCTTTGTCAGAGTCTGCAAGACCTTAAGGACCTGGTCTCTGCCTATGTCACTGACCTTATCTCAAAGTATGCTCCAGCCGGACTGACCTTTTCTTGGTTATTGGAACACACTAGGTTCATTCGCACCTTGGAGCCACAATGTTTACCTGTCCCTTTACTCAGAATGACCTGTCCTCAGATCTTTTGGGTGGCTGGATTTTTGTAATTCTGTTCTCAGTTCCAATAACACAACTTTGAGCTGTGTGATGATGAATTAACATGCTCTAATAGTGCCTAGGAGCTCTGGTAGCATAGTGCCTAAGGCACTTGACTGCTAACCAGAAGGCTGGCGGTTCAAACCCACCAGCCACTCCTTAGAAGGAAGGAGGGAAACTCAAGGAGGGGTCACTATGAGTCGTGGCATACACAACATGTAGGAACTCAAGTATTTGTTCCTGTATTAGCCTCAGATTCGGAGAAGACAGAGAAACCCAGCAAGGAGAAGCAGACCATGTGTCAAATAGATTGATGGGTCTGCAAAAACAGCAAGGAGGCCCCATGTTCTGACCTCCTCTAACCCTACAAGAGGAAGACAGGATTACCAGCAGTAACCCAAGGCCTATTCCTGCCAGGCCAGACATGCTGCCTCCCTCCAGCCCTTTCACCAACTGTTCCTCCCAAAGTTCCCACCACCTCTCTCTTGGGTTCGATAATTCGCTTCAGTGGCCACACAGAGCTCACAGATTATGGGGTTTATTAGGGAAGCACCACAGGCTACAATTCAGGTTCAGGAAAAATGCTCAGTCTCTCTCCCAGCCCACCATCCCTCAGCCAACAGTCTCTCACAGTCTCTTTCCCAGCAGTGCTGGTCCCTTGGTGTCTCACTCAGCAATGCGTGTCTCTTGCATCTCTTTCCCAGCAACGCGTGTCTCAGGAGCCCGTGTCTCTTTCAGCAGCACGTCTTCCTCAACCAGCAGTCAGAGAGAGAGTTCTGCCTCCAGGAGGCCTCCTTTTCAGCCCAGAAGGATGGTCAAACTAGCCAATCACAGCATCAGAACTCTAAGCACGTGGGAGAGAGTGGGAACCTCCCAGAACATTGTATTGTGCCACGCCCAACAGAAATAACCCAGGTGGATAGCTTCAGCAATCAGGAGCTCCTCAGTTGCTCATTCTACCACTGAGTTTACAATGACTTATGGGTAGAAAAGCCATACAAAGTAATTTACTACACCGCAGGTCAGAATGTCACACAAGTCCTACTCGTCAAACTTTCCCACACCTAAAGCTGGACTTAGTCTACTTTCACCTGGGACTGTGGATTCAGAAATGAAGAGATAGTGCTTGTCTCATAGGGTCATAGTCTATTGGGGACGTATGCATATGAACAATTAATTCACATGAGAATAACAAAAGTCCTTACTAGTTGGATATACAGCCTGGTGGAATGGGGTCAATAAAGTTTTCAGGGATGAAACGATGCCTAAGTCAAACTAAAGGCATAAGTAGAAGTACCTTAGACATGTAAAACCAAAAGAGGCATCCTAGGCAGAGAGTAAAGGGGAGACCTACCCTGTAGGTCGTATGTAGGAAAAAGGAAACAAGTGGTGGTCATGATAAAAAAGAGTAAATGTGGCCTGCAGTGACATGACAGATCTGCTTTGCGAGTGGTTCTCATGTTTTCTGTGTTGTTGTTTTTTTTTTTTTTTCCCCTGCTTCTAACTTAACAGGCCTGCTCTCCAAAAGCTAGTGACATTATTTTCAAGGTCTTACCCACTAAGTTGACAAATGAGCTCTCCAGTCATCTCCCTAACACCCTACATTTGCTCTTTTGGCACCAGTCCCTTTGTCCATCCACTCTCGGCACCCAGGGCCCAGCTCTACTTCTCTTTCTTTCCATAAGTTGTTGTTATGTGCCATCGAGTTGGACCCGACTCATGGCGACCCCTCCTTGGGTTTCCAAGACAGTATCATATGGAAGTAGAATGTCCACCTTTCCTTCCAAGGAGTGGCTGGTGGGTTTGAACCACCAGCCTTCCTGTTAGCAGTAAAGTGCCTTAGGCACTATGCTACCAGAGCTCCTCTTCCCATAAGAAGGAGCCCTTTTTACTCAGCAGAAAAGGGCCTCTCCCTCTTCTGAGCTCCCACAACGATTAGTGTCCCAGACACTCATGCCCCACTGAGCCTTACAGCTAGTTTTTGTTGCCTGTATGTATCTTAGACAGTAGACTACAGAGAAGTGACATCCTCAGCCTAATGCTTTGTGTAGCAAGTTCTCATAAATGTTTTCAATATATTATTATGGGCCTGTTTTCACATTGTATATCCATATTAATTTAACACATAAAATATAAGTAATACTATTTGTATTGATATATGGAGTTTGTCCACAGTCCTTAACAGTCTCAATAAAATTTAGAAGATTTGCTGCAATATCCAGTCAGCATTTTTAACATCCAGTCTTTTTTTTTTTTTCTTCATATATGGGGCTTAAAAATTCATAGCAGAGTGATTTTTATGATCTTTCTGTGATCCATATTTCTTAATTTGAAAAACGTATTTTTCTTTTGAGTCTTTCTGAATATTAAGCTTTTATTCTAAATCATTGCTAAGATAGATTATAGGTTTTAACTAAAAGTTGAAAGGTAGAATTGTCATTTGCAATAATCTAGGATTTTGGTTTGTTTGAGAGTTACCAGTGGACAAAATTCTCTACCAAGTTTCTAAGAATTAAATTTTGGATTTGTTGATCATAAGCAATTATTTTATGCTTTCTGATTTTTTTTTCTAAAACTTCACCAGTGTATCTTTCTTATTTCTTTTGGATTTTTTAAAATTGTAATTGTCTTTCTCCTAAAATCTAACATGAATGCATCATATTTTCCCCCTTTCTTTTTCTTTTTCAGTTATAAGCTATTTTTCATCCTGTTACTACTGATTCAATAACAATAATAATGACAGATTTCTAAAGACTCTCTGGGTGTTGTGTATGACTACCCCTTAGGCCAGATTTCATTTCAAATTTAACTTAAATATTCTAAATTTCTAACAGTAGATATTTAAAACTTACTCTTTTTACTAGTTTTATTGCATTGTAGTGAGATACATATATGTTATATATGCATGATATGGCTTCTAGGGTATGTTTTCCCTTTATTGAGATTTTCTTAATTGCTCAGGATAAATCACATAAAATTACTGAATGAATAGTAGAAAGGACAGATTTTTAAAAAACCACATTTAGACTTCTTATTTGTATGATATAATCAATGCTACAAGCTACAATGTTATGTGTTAAAGCGAGTATATTGTCCCGGTTTAAAATTTTGACTCTCTGTTGTCCTTTGAATTTTGTCCTAAGGCTGGTTATCAGGTTCCTCCATAAACTGGTATTTTTTATGTGTGAGTATATGTGCATGCAAGTATCTCTGATGGCACAGTAGTTAAAGCATTAAGCTACTAATCAGAAGGTCGGCAGTTTGAATCCATCAGGTGCTGGTCAGAAAAAAGATGAGGCAGTCTGTTTCCATAAAGATTTATTGCCTTAATCATGGGAGATGCACAAGGACATAGCTCAGAGGGCAGAGGGCAGGAATGTAGAGGGAAAAAAGGACACAGGGAAAAGATAACAACAAGGAGCAAGTGGGAAGTGAGTTGTTACATCACGGTGATTGCAATCAATGTTCTGAAACAAAATGTGTATGAACTGTGGCCTCAAAGCATGGTTTACAACACTTCTGAGTTCCCACAGGAGCTCTGGTAGTGCAGTGGTTAAAGCATTTGGCTGCGAACCAAAAGACTGAAGGTTCAAAACCACCAGCCACCCTGTAGGAAAAAGATGAGGCAGTCTGCTTCTGTAAAGATTTTAACCCTTGGAAAGTCTACAATGCAGTACTTTTGTCCTATATGGTCACTATGATTTGGAATTGACTCCGTGGCAGGGTATTTGAATTCCCCCAGTTACAGCTATTCATTTATTAGTGTATATTCTGATATGAGATACTTGGACTAGAGACTGAGATTGGGGAGAATGAAGTAACAGAAGTGTTACCTATAGATTCTACTTGCTTGAAATAGTAAGAGTCAGCTGAGGATAAAATTCCCATGACCTGAGTTTTAATGTTTTCCTTTGGCATAAATCTATAGGTGAGAAATTATAATTTTAAAAAGTCAAATGTTTGTTGGTTGGAATGGGGAAAGAGCTGTTAAACAATATAAGTCTTGGTAAAGATAGGGCTGTCAGAGCACTGATAGGCTTTGCCTTGGAAGAACTTTTCTACCCATTTAGGTAACAGTTGGGCAACTTAGTAGCCCTGTTTGCAACACCTAGAAAACCTAGTAACCACTGAAGACTATTTACTCTACTGTTGTTCTTGTTGGTTACCAGGGAATAAGCCTCAGACTCATGGGGATCCTGTAATCAATGAAACAAAACACTGCCTGGTCCTGCACCATCCTCATGATCAGTTGTGGGTCAGACTGTTGTGGCACAAATTCATTGGCAAATTTTTTGAAGTAGATTGCCAGGTGTTACTTCTGCTTAGTCCATATAATATATCAACATTGTCCATTATAATAAATAATATTATAATATATAATGCATTATGTATAATTCTATGTTACTTAATTTATAGATTTGTAAATATTAATTATATGTTATATATTTAAAAAAAAAAAACTCACTGCTGTCGAGTTGGATCTGACACATAGTGACCCCTCCTTGGGTTTCCAAGGCAGTATCACTACTGAAGTTGTTGTTGTTGTTAGGTGCCATCGAGTCATCTATGACTCATAGCAACCCTATGCACAGCAGAATGAAACACTGCCCCATCCTGAGCCAGCTCCATGTTTCTTGCTACACTTGAGCCCATCGCCGCTCCCACCATGTCAACTCACCTCATTGAGGGCCTTTGCCTCTTTTTTTGACCCTCCACCTTACCAAGCATGACATCCTTCTCCAGGAAATGGTCCCTTCTGACAACATGACCAAAGTAGATGAGACGAAGACTGGCCATTCTTGCCTCCAAGGAGCATTCCAGCTGCACTTCCTCCAGGACAGACCTGTTAGTTCTTTAGCAGTCCATGGTACATTCAGCATTCTTTGCCAGCACCACAACTGAAAAGCATCAACCCTTCTTCAGTCTTCCTTATTCATTGTCCAGCTCTCACATGCATATGAGGTGATTGAAAATACCATGGCTTGTGTCAG
>NW_006921791.1:1861251-1862633 GCF_000298275.1 Orycteropus afer afer
ATGTAATCCATACTGCAGACTGTATTCTTCAATCTTCATCAGTATGTACTTCAAGTCATCCTCACTTTCAGCAAGCAAAGTTGTGTCATCAGCGTGTCGCAGGTTCTTAATGATTCTTCCTCCAATCCTGATGCCACGTTCTTCATAAAGTCCAGGTTCATGGATTATTTGCTCAGCATACAGATTGAACAAGTATGGTGAAAGGATACAACTCTGACGCACTCCTTTCTTGATTTTAAACCATGCGGTGTTCCCTTTTTCTGTTTGAACAACAGCCTCCTGGTCTGTGCACAGGTTCCCTGTGAGTACAATTAAGTGTTCTGGAATTCCCATTCTTCTTAATGTTATCCACAATTTGCTATGAACCACACAATCAAATGTTTTGCATAGTCAATAAAACACAAGAAAACATCTTTTTGGTATTCTTTATGTTGAGCCAAGATCTATCTGACATCAGCAATGATATCCCTCATTCCACGCCCTCTTCTGAATCCAGCCTGCACCTCTGGAAATTCTCTGTCAATATACTACTGCCACCATTTTTTAATTATCTTTAGTAAGATTTTACTTGCATGCAGTATTAATGATATTGTTCAATAATTTCCACATTCTGTGGGATCACCTTTCTTTGGAATGGGCAAATAAGGATCTCTTGCAGTCAGTTGGCCAGTTAGCTGTCTTCCAAATCTCTTGGCATAACTGAGTGAGTGCCTCCACTGGGGTATCTGTATGTTGAAACATCTCAATGAGTATTCCATCAATTCCTGGAGCCTTGTTCCTCACCAATTCCCTCAGCGCAACTTTGACCTCTTCCCTCATTACCATTGGTTCTTGAACATATGTCACTTCCTGAAATGAATGAAGATTGATCAGTTCTTTTTGGTGCAGTGACTCTGTGTATTCCTGCCTCCTTCTTTTGATGTTTCCTGCATTATTCAATATTTTGTCCATAGAATCTTTCAATATTGCAACTCAAAGCTAAGATATTTTCCTCAGTTCTTTCAGCTTGAGAAATGCTGAGCATGTCCTTTCCTTTAGGTTTTCTAACTCCTGATCTTTGCATATTTCATTATAGTAATTGGCTTTGTCTGCTCAAACTGCTCTTTGAAATCTTCTGTTCAGCTCTTTTATCTTTTCATTTCTTCCATATGCTTTAGCTACTCCTCTCTCAAGGGCAAGTTTCAGAGTCTCTTCTGACATCGATTTTGGTCTTTTCTTTCTTTCTCATCTTTTTAATGACCTCTTGCTTTCTTCATGGATCATGATCTTTATGTCATCCCACAATTCTTCTGGTTTTTGGTCATTGGTGTTCAATGCATCAAATCTATTCTTTAGATGGTCTCTAAATTCAGGAGGGATATATGCAAGGTCATAATTTGGCT
>NW_006921791.1:1862733-1882123 GCF_000298275.1 Orycteropus afer afer
TCAACTTCAACTTGCATATGAACAGTTGATGGTCTGCTCCATAATCAGCTCCTGGCTTGGTTTTGGCTGAAGATATTGAGCTTTTCCATCACCTCTTGCCACAGTTGTAGTCAATCTTATTCCTGTGTACTCTTGCCTGGTGAAGTCCACGTGTATAGCTGCCATTTGTGTTGTTGAAAAAAAAAAAATAGTATATGCAATGAATAAGTTGTTGGTCTTGCAAAATTCTATCATGCTATCTCCAGCACTATTTCTGTCATCAAGGCCAAGTTTTCCAAATACCAGTGTTTCTTCTTTGTTTCTGACTTTTGCATTCCAATCACCAGTGATAAGCAACACATCTTGATTGCATGTTCAGTCAATTTCAGAGTGCAGAAGTTGATAAAAATCTTCAGTTTCCTCATCTTTTGCTTTGGTGGTTGGTGCATAAATTTGAATAATAGTCATATCAACTGGTCTTCCTTGTAGGCATATGGATATTATCCTATCACTGACATTGTACTTCAGGACAGATCTTGAAACATCTTTTGTGATGATGAATATCATGACATTCCTCTTCAAATTTGTCATTCCTGGCATAGTAGATCATATGGTTGTCAGATTCAAAATGGCCAAAATCTGTCCATTTCAGCTCACTAATGCCTAGGATATCAATCTTTATGTGTCCCATTTCATTTTTGAAAACTTCCAATTTTTCTAGATTCATACTTCCACGTTCTGATTATTGATTCCATGATTAACATTCCACGTTGTGATTAACAATGGATGTTTGCAGCTTTTCCTCCTCAATTTAAGTCGTGCCACATCAGCACATGGAGGTCCTGAAGGACTTACTTTATCCATACCATTAAGGTTGGTTCTACTCTAATAAGGCAGGTCTTTCCCAGTCCTATTTTGAGAGCCTTCCAACCCAAGGGACTAGTCTTCTTGCACTGTGTTGGGCTGTTTCCAAGCTATTCATAAAGTTGCCCAGTAATGTATCAGACAGTGTTTCTCTGCTATTCATAAGGCTTTCCACAACCAATTTTTGAGAAATGGATAGCTTCCTCCTTCTTCCTACTCTGTCTTAGTCTGTAAGCTGAGCTGAAACCTGTGCACCATGTGCAACTCTGCTGGTGTCTGAAACACCAGTGGCACAGCCTCAAACCTCACAACAACATAGAAGCCTCACAGGATGACAAACTGACACAAGTTTGTCTCCCTTAGCTGTTGGAAACCTGTGTACCCTCCATTCCTACCTGAAACCTGCCACTCTGTGGTCCCCAGCTGTTCCTGGTTCCTACCTTTCCTGGCTCTAGGGAGCTTGGGGCCTGCCTTGCCTCCCTCCCCTTTTAACCTGGATATCCTGCCATTCCTGAGGTCCCCAAGGCAATCTACAGAAGTAGTTTGCCCAGTCTTCCTTCCAAGGAGTGGCTTGTGGGTTTGATCCTCCAGCTTTCTGGTTAGCACTCAAATGCCTTTGGCACTATGCCACCAGAGCTCCTCTTTGTTATATAATTGTATATAAATTATCAGATACTTATCATATGTGATTCATGTTGGGAGCTCTGGTAGCATAGTGACTAAAGCACTTGACTGCTAACCAGAAGGCTGGCAGTTCAAACCCACCAGCCACTCCTCGGAAGGAAGGTTGGGCAATCTACTTCCATAGTGATACTACCTCAGAAACCTGAGGAGGGGTCACTATGAGTTGGGTCCGACTTGATGGCACATAACAACAACACAACAACAATTCTTGTTATTTATGTAAGTACTTAATATAGAATTTACATGTGGTTCTTGTTCTTAGGTGTCATAGAATCATTTCCTACTCATGTACAACAGAATGAAATACTCTTCAGTTTTGCATAATCCTCATAATCATTATATGTTGGCTTTAAGCAAACAATGGTTTAAGCCCATTGTAGCAGCCACTGGGTCAATCCATCTTGTCTTCCTCTTTTTCACTGACCCTCTGCTTTACCAAATTTGATGTCCTTCTCCAGGGACTGGTCCTTCCTGGTAACATGTCCAAAGTACATGAGACAAATTATTCTAATGAACATTGTGGCTATATTTCTTCCAAGACAAATTTGTTCACTCTTCTGGCAATCCATGGTATATTCAGTATTCTTTGCCAACACCAGAATTCAAATGCATCAATTCTTCTTGGTCTTCCGTATTCATTGTTCAGCTTTTGCATCCACATGAGACAATTGAAAATACCATGACTTTGGTCAGGCATACCTTAAACTTCTACTTGTCTGTCAGTTTGTGTTATTGTGATGGCTTGCATGTTGCTATGATGCTGGAAGCTATGCCCTGGTATTTCAAATACCAGCAAGGTCATCCATGGTGGACAGGTTTCAATGGAGCATTGGTTTCAGTGGAGCATTCAGACTGAAACAGACCAAGAAGAAGAATTTGGTGATCTACATATTTTTTTTTTTTTTTAATGATCAGTTAAAATCTTATGGATAGCAACAATACATTAATAATTTACATACAACTATATATTTGTATATATAAGTTGCAAATTACTATATTTGTTCTTAAGAAAGACCTCTACTTTTTTGAGTTGTAGACAACATGCTGGGTACACAGTGTCTGTGTACACAATGCCTGATAAAGATGGATGCCTAATTAATATCTGTAGATTGAATGAATATATAAGATAACTTGACAATGTAAAAGGGTGTGTTCTCTTTAGGATGAAGATAGCCATGACAGGGTTTCATGGAGAGAGAATATGGTAGAATTCAGGGGCTGTGACTCAATTTCAAATAAAGACCAACCCACTAAGGTCGATAGGTACTATATCTATGCTGGAAGAGTAATTATATTTCAAAGTATAAAAAGAGAGTCTAGTCACATTCCTGAGTTACAAATTGTTTAGACCATGCCTGACCAATTATTATTAAGGTGTAACTTCTATAAAGTTACATGAACAAATCTTAAGTGTACAGCCACATGAATTTTTACATATTTATGTAACCATAGTGCCACCCGGATGAAGATCTTGGACATTATCCCAGGAGCCTCTATTTTGTTCCCACTAAATCAATATCCCCCCAAACATAACTACTATTCTGACCTCTATCATCATTATTAGTTTTATTAGCTCTTACCTTTCACGTGAGTGGAACCAAACAGGTTGTGTTATTTTCCATCTGACTTCCTTGACTCATGATAATGTTTTTGAGATTTAAAATTCTGTCTTTTATTACATGTGATTTTTTTTGCTAGTATAACCACTCATTTCTACAGGATATATATCCAGAATTAAAATTGCAAGATCATAGGACATAGGCATGTTGAGCTTTTATGGATATTGCAAAACATCTTTCTAATGCAATTGTTCCAATTTGCATTCCCACAAGCAACGGTGATTGTCCCATCTGCTGTATACCCTCACCAATACTTGTAATTGTGAGTCCTTTTAATTTTAGCCATTTTTATGGGAGCACATGGTTTGAATTTGAATTTTCTTATTGATTAATAATTTTGAAAACTACTGTTTTTGCCCTTCACTCAGGTAAAGGTGTTTGCCATCTAATTAGTGGTTTACCTTCCTACCCACACCTACCCCTGGTAACCACCAAAGAATATTTCTTTTTTTGTGAAACCTTCTTCTTGACATTTTACAATAACTCACTGATGTTGAGTCGATTAGACTCATAGTGACCCCACCTTGGGTTTCCGAGGCAGTATCTCTAAGAAGAAGGTTGCCCAGTCTTCCTTCTGAGGACTGGCTGGTGGGTTTCAACCACCAGCCTTCTAGTTAGCAGTCAAATGCCTTAGGCACCATGCCACTAGTGGTTTCATATAATATTTGTCTTTTTGTGGTTGACTAACTTTATTCATCATAATAGCCTCTAAATTCATCCACGATATGAGATGTTTCACTGATATATCATTGTTCTTTAATGATGTATGGTATTCTATTGTCAGTATATACGGTGTTTGTTGATCCATTCCTCTGTTGATGAGCATTTAATTATTTCTATCTATTTGCTGTGATGAATAGTGGTGCAGTGAACATGGTAGTGTATATATCTGTTCATGTCATGCTTCTTATTTCTCCAACATATATACCTAATAGTGGGATTGCTGAATCTTATGGTATTTCTATTTCCAGCTTTATAAGGAAGTGACAGGGAGCTCTGGTAGCATAGTGCTTAAGGCACTTGACTGCTAACCAGAGGCTGGCAGTTCAAACCCACCAGCCACTCCTCAGAAGGAAGATTGGGCAATCTATTTCTGTAGTGATACTGCTTCGGCAACCCAAGGAGGGATCTCTATGAGTCGGGTCCGACTCAACGGCACATAACAACAACAACAAGGAAGTGACATACTATTTGAAAACTATTTTAATACATTACATGTGGTTATTGGTCCTTTGAATATTTTTTATAAAGTGTCAGTTCAAATATTTTACCCATTTTTAAAATTACTTATCTGTTTTTTTTCCCTCACTGATTAAGGAAGTTTATGTTTTCTAAATATGAGTATTTAGTCAGGTATGATGTACAAATATTTTTGTCCAGCTGTCATTTTTCTTTCCATTTTCTTTGGTATCTTTTAAAGAAAACAAGTTCATAATTTTAATGAAGTTCAAATTTTTAATCATTTCTTTTACGGGAAGGAATTTTTTTTTCTTTTCCTGTCTAAGAATCTCCTTTTCTTCAAAGAACATGAAGATGCTCTGCTATGTTTTCTTCGAAGTCTTTATTGTATATGTGGCCATTAGATCTGCAAATCATTTAATTTGACTTCTTATGCTAGATATGCACTAGGGTTCAACATTCCTTTTATATATATATGATATTCAATTGATCTAGCACCAATGGTTGAAAAGACCATACTTCACTCTTTCATATGTGTAGAGTATTATTTCTAGATTCTCATAACAATTATATTTTAATTTCACATATGTAGATATGTGTATACCCACCAGCCACTCCTCAGAAGGAAGGTTGGACAATATACTTGCATAGCAGAGCATCTTCATGTTCTTTGAAGAAAAGGAGATTCTTAGACAGGAAAAGATTGGACAATCTACTTACATAGAGATATCACCTCAGAAACCCAAGGAGGGATTGCTATGAGTCAGGACCGACTTGACGAGAGTAAGGTTTTTTTTTTTTTTTTGTATATAAATATATAAAAATATAAATATAAATATATATATGTAAGCTCTGGTGGTGTAGTGCCTAATGTTTAAGGCATGATACCACCCACCTTGGAAACCCAAGTAGGGGTAGCTGTATGTTTTTTTTTTTTTTTTTTTTTGGTATATATATGTAAAAAATTATATATATGTATTTTTTTTACACATGCATATTAGAAGCCCTGGTAGCATGACAGGCACTTGGCTGTAAACCAAAAGGTTGACAGTTAGAACCCAATGAGCAGCTTCATGGGAGAAAGACCTGGAAATCTGTTTCTATAAAGATGGCAGCCTAGGAAACCTTATGAGGCACTACTACTCTGTCACATGGGGTTACTGTGAGTCAAAATAGATTTAATGGCACCTAACACCAACACACACACACACACACACACATTCGTAGTCAGGGGATGACTTATATCCTTGTCTAAACCTATTAAGGAAAAAAAAAAAAAAGATCTCTAAAAATCAAAGAAGCTTATTTTTTAAGGTTAAAGCTATATTAGGGAGCATATCAAGGACTGCTGTTCCATTTGCACAAGCCCGGACCTGGGCCCATGCATGGGTACCTGCAAGGCTGACAGTGACCCCAGTGTTCGTGGTGCTCTTGGTGCAGCTCACACACTACAGTGAGCACAAGACTCCTTGCCAGCAGAGAAAAGAGCTACTGGAAATATCAGACCCTCCCATCTCTCAGTGCAAATTAGTTATGACTCCTTCTGTGTAGCCTATTGAGGTAACATAGTCGTCATTGCTTTTTCCACAATATTTTCTTAAATGACAGATTTCTGGAGACAGGGGAGAATAAAGCTCCTCCTAATCATTGTTATAGGAGCCCTACTGGCACAGTGGTTAAGAGCTGGGTCACTGACCATAAGCTCTGTGGTTTGACTCCAACAGCTGCTCCACAGAAAAATGTGACAGTCTGCTTCTGTGAAGATTAAACTAAATCATTTGTCATCAAGTCCATTGTGACTCATAATGACCCTACAAGAAAGAGTATATGATAGAGTAGAACTGCTTGGAAATCCTATAAGGCAGTTCTACTCTGTTATAGTTAAGTTTCTGTGTCAACTTGGCTGGGCCCGGTTGAGTGGCCAGGCAGCTGGAGGTAGTATTCCCCATGATGAGATGTAATCAACTCCAAGGTGGAATCTACTGTGAGCAGCTAAGTATCTGTCTTAGGAATGTGGTCTGCTTCTTGTATATAAGGAGAAGCTTGGGGAACAGTCGCAAGCCTTTGGTTTGAAACCTGCATGTAGCTGTGTCGTTGTTCAGCAGCCTGCCATGCTCTGCTGACCTTGGGACTTTCAATGGACTTGAATTAATGATCTGCCATGTGGTTTGGTAGTAGCAGGACTGCGCCTTTTTACTTGTCAACCTTGGGCGTGTCAGTCTCAGTAGCCAGCAGCTGTCTGAGTGAAGAAAAGCCTCCAGCTTCAGTGGGCGAGGAGCAGGAGGCAGAGCTGAAGCCAAGGTTGAAGGGCTTTCACCCAGCCCCTAAAGCCTGGCATTTTGAACTTGGACTTAAAGCCTCCAAACTTTAAGAGAATAAACTTCTGTCTGTTAAAGCTATCCCATTTGTGATATATTCCTGTCAGAGCTGTACTAGGTAACCAAAACATACTCTATCCAATAATCTCTACAGTAGGGTTGCCGTGAGTTGGAATCAACTCAATGGCAATGTGTTTAATTACTACTTTGGCATTTCACCCATTTTAGTTGCCCTCATTACATGTAAAATGTTGCTAAGCTTTTCTCTAGCTCATGTGTAGAAACCATGAATGTTATTTGTGCATCTTTGCCCTTCTACACTCAGCTTCTTTGGCTGGAACTATTTTGGGTTGCATGGCAAACTTCAGTTGATTCTTTCATATGCCAGTTAGACTTTTGTTTCCTTTTATCTGAACCGTTGATTGATTCTCTCCTAATTTGAGTGTATGTACTATTATTCACTTCCCATTGCCTTGGGAATGTTATTGTTCCTTTAATAACAGAATTCAGGATTGTATATATTTTCTGAATACCTCCCTTCTTCTAGCATGAATGCTTCAGCAGCAGGTACATGTCATAAGCTTCTCTGAATACCCATTCTTAAAATAATGCTAACCATACAATAGGCACACAAAAATATGTGCTGAAGTCAATTTAATTGAAGGAAAAGTTTATCCTGAATTCGGAGGTTTTTTTCAAAAAATTTATCCCTAGATAGTAAGACCAGTTCCTACACGCTGGCTCCCCAATGTCATCCAAAAACGTCAACAATCAGTGGATTTTGATGAAGCAGAGGCTGAGCAAATATAGATTTCTTGTGTTTGGAAACTGTGCCCAAACTCTAAGTGACTTACTGACTTTAAATAGAATTTACTCAAAATTCTCAACTATATAATATGATGTTTGCACTTCAGGTGTCCTATTTCCTAGCTCTGTATAAGTTTCAACTTTCAAAATTTGTTCCTGCCCTTTCTTGTCAAACTTTTATTTATTGCATCTTTCCATTTTGAAGCACTTATTAACAAATGCCTACTACTTTATTGATGAACCCATTAGGAACATTATAATGGTGATTAACTAACACCCTTAATAATTCAGAAACTTATGTGGGATTCCTACCCCTACCCCATATATACACGTATTATACAAACACAAGTACACACACACATTGGGAAATGATGAAATTGCATTAAAAAATAAGCAGTTTCTTGGACAATATCTAGAAAAAGAAAATAGGTAGGATTAAAATCTTGGACAAAGATAGACCTTTTGATGTATTTCAATAAGTGAGGGCATCATACAATGTACAAAGAACTAAGAATTCCACAGCCTACTAATAGAACACCACCATGACATATTGTGTAGCTATTTCTGTAAACAATCAAACAAAAATACTACAGTGCTTGTATATGCTAGGCTTTATAGCAGGCACTGAAATACAAAGGGGATTCAAATCTATGATTCTCTCCTCAAGGACTTAAAAACATAATAAGAAATATAAAAACAACAATTACTGTACCATATAATAGACACCATGATAAAGAAGTGCTTAATAGAGCACAAAGACGAAATAGCTTTACAGAAAAATTGATCTTAGATATGTTCTGAAGTATGTGTAGACATTTTCCAATCAGATCAGGAAAGGAAGGATTTTCTGAGTAAATAGTTCAAGCAAAGTCACAGACACTTAAACTGCATGCATATGTTTGTGAAACTGTAAATTTAGATGTCACTGTTAAATGCCATTGAGTCTATTTTCCACTCACAGTGACCCCATGTGACAGAGTAGAATTGCCCTATAGGTTTCATAGGCCATAGTCTTCATGGGAGCAGATTTCCAAGTGTTTTTCCCACAGAGTCACTGGGATTAGTTTAGACTGTCAATTTATCATTTAGCAACCAAGCCATTGCTCCAGCAGGGCTCCTGTAAATATAGTCGGGACACAGAATGCAAGGAGTCCTGATGGTGCAACAATTAAGCTCTCAGCTGCTTTCCAAAAGATTGATGGTTTGAACCTACCCAGCAGCTCCAAGGGTGAAGGATCTAGAGATCTGCTTCCATAAAGATTACAACCTGGAAAATCCCACGGGGCAGTTCTACTCTGTCACATATGATATCTCTGAATTGGAATTGATAGCACACGACAACAACAAAATAGAGGGCTGCACGCGGAGAAGAGGCTAGAGATGAAAAGATACTTGAGGATATTTGGACTATCTTGCTAAAAAAGCTTGGACTTGAAATACCACAGTTCCACGTGGAACTTGTTAAAAGTACTCCAGAGTGATGAACACTAAAAAGAATCACCATCAATGTTATCAATATGCAATTACTTTAATTGGAAAATCATATTAATAGTTGTATGTGGAAAGTCTTCAGTTACTTCACCTTTTGTTTTGATTTTGACAGGTAAAACAAAAACAAAACAAAACAACAACAGAAAAAAAAAACTCACTGCCATCGAGAGGTGAAATATAAATGATAAATTCCTAAAAACTTTTCAGTTTTTGGAGACTGTTTTTCATAAACCAGTAGAGTAGAATTTCTAAAAGATATTTATGCTTAATTTATTCTACAAGCCTCCCTCCCATGCAGGATATTGAGTGATCACTGTGCCTCTTAAAGGAAATCGTGCTTCCAGTATGTAATCTCAAACTGTTGCCATGCTTCTGGTACGTTCATGCAATTTGTGAATTATTGGCTACCAATTCCTCATATTTCTTTTGCATGCAGAGGATGCATTTCTTGTCCTTACAAGTGAATCTTTTGCTTCTCATTTCCTCTCAAAATCTCACATATCTCTGCTTTCCACTTTTATTTCTTCTATTTTTTTTTTTTAATTCATTTTCCTTCATTGTTCTTAAACAAGAGAACATACACTAATTCAACAATTTCTACATGTAGAATTCAATGACCTTGGTTACATTCTTCAAGTTGTGCAGCAATTTCACCCTCCATGAGCTCTAGTGGTGTAGTGCCTAGGCATTTGACTACTAACCAGAAGGCTAGTGGTTCAAACCCATCAGCCACTTCTTGGAAAGAAGGTTGGGCAATCTACTTCCACATTGATACCACCTTGGAAACCCAAGGAAGGGTCACTATGAGTCAGATCTGACCTGATGGTGGTGAGTTTGGTTTGATTTTTTATTAATATAAACTCATGGCCCCCTAAGTTTCTTATCTACCCTTTCAAGTTTCTGTTGTTAATTTTATCCCATATAGACCATTCCTAAAAGAGCATAATGCTTAAGGTAGATACTTTTGTTTCTTAATTTCCCTCCTTCCACAACTGCTCAAGATACAAAACTTGCATACTCACCATTTAAACATGAATTTATTTTTATAAACCATTACTCCATATATAAAAAAATAGGAATATTGAGTGTTTTATTTTTAATTTTTTCTTAACATCTCAAACAAGAAACACTGGAAGGTGCTTTGCCATAGAATTTGTGCTCCACGGAATTCTTTCCCATCATGGCCTACCTCTGAGACCATACCTAGTGGCTGTATAAGCAAAGACACTTGGAGGAGAACCTGGCAGTGCTCGGTATTAATCTCTGCTGGGAGTCTAGCCAGTTTTTTGTATTTATGTAGGGCAAAGCTCTATAGGCTGTGAAGAGCTTTATAACTGGTTCTTCTTTGAATGCAGAGAGTGCTGGTGTGTGGGAAGAGCTGGGCTTAGCCAATGGATGGGCATCCTTTGGCAGATGTGGGCGTTTCTGATAGCACAGCGTACAGTCACAGACAAATCATGGAACTATCCTACATCATTCTAAAGTGTGTAGGAGGTGTAGGGATGAAAGAGTGGCAAGGCTTAACCATCCGGCTCTGCCCTTCCCAAACGAAAGGCAACTTCCCAAGAATCACCATCAATGTTCTCAATAATGCAATGACAGAATAGAGTCAGAGCCAAGAATTCAAAGCCTCCTCTGACAACACATCAGCCTAGTGATACCAGGCAAGTTACTCCTTCTTCCCGAGACTCCAATTTCTTAATCATAAAGTAGAAATAATACTAATGACCTCTCATGGTGACAGTGAAGGTAAAACAAGATAACATAAAAGAAGGTACATCCCTAATAAATATTCCTTCCTTTACCTTTCCTTCCTCTTTTTGAAATAAAGAGCATTTACTTGTGACTTCTTCATGAAGAACACAAGATTTTACTTAATGCAGTCTCTGCCATCATAGAGTTTTCAGTTTAATAGGGATGGCATAAGACATCTTGCAAGTAACAAACAGCAAGACCATATACAACAAATAAAATCAGAGAGAGAAAATATGCTAGGGGTTCTCTTTCCCTATGTATTAGAAAAATTTTGAATTTCAAATGAAATAGGTGGAATCCTTGAAAATGAAGATAATACAGATTATGGGCTTGATTTTTGGCTCTGGCCTCACAGCAATGGGTTACCTAATATTTCAATTTTCTCCTCTATAAAAATGAGTTATTAATAACAACTAAACCATGCATTGTGTGAAGATTGCCTGTGATAATACTTCACAGGACTTAGTAGGGATGGTGGTTATATTTGTGTGTCAGCTTGGCTTGTCCTGGTTGAGTGACTGGGCAGCTGAATGTAGTTATTCCACATGGTGAGATTAGTAATTAACTCCATGGTGAAATCTATTGGAGCAGCTGAGTAACAGCTATGGGTATGTGGTTTGCTTCCCATATATAAGAAGAAGCTTTAGGAATGGTCGCTAGCTTATGGCACGCTTGAACCCTGCATGTAGTCATGTCATTATTCAGCAGCCTGCCATGCTCTGCCAACCTTGAGACTTACAATGGACTTGAATTAATGGCCTGCCATGTGGTTTGGTAACATCGGGACTGTGCAATTTTATTTGTCAACCTTGGGCTTGTTAGCCTCAGCAGCCAGTGAAGAGATTCCTCTAGCTTCAGTGGGCCAGGAGCAAGAGGCAGGGCTGAAGCCCAAGGTTGAGGGGCTTTCACACAGCCCCTAGAGCCTGGCACTTTGAACTCAGACTTGAAGCCTCCAAACTGTAGGAGAATAAACTCCTGTTTGTGCAAGACATCCCATTTGTGATATATTCTTGCCAGAGCAGCACTAGGTAACCAGAACACTAGGTATGGTGGTAGTGTGCAGCTTATCAGATATTCTTTTCAGCAGTTGAAATAAAAGAAGAACAGATGATGCTGTACTGTGGTTTCAGGACCAATGAATGGAAATAGCCCTCCCCTCAACTGGGAAACAGACAGCAGAGCAAACAGCCTGACTCCTACCCTAGATAGTGTCCAGAAGTTTGTGGTTATTGTTATTGTTGTTGTTGTTGTTGGATGCCATCAAGCCAATTCTGAGCCATCCCAACCCCATCTGACAGAGGAGAACTATTTCATAGGCTTTTCTAGGCTATAATCTGTGCAGGAAGGAGGTTTGGCTATGCAGTGGTTAAAGTATTGTTCTGGTACCAAAAGGTTTGATCCCACCAGCTGCTCCTAAGGAGAAAGATGAGGCAATCTGCTTCCATAAAGATTTGCAGCCTTGGAGACCTTATGGGGCAGTTCTACTCTGTCTCAGAGGGTCTTTATGGATTGGAATTGATGTGATGGTAGTGGGTTTAATTTTTTGGTTAATCTTTATAGGAGCAGATCACCAGGTCTTTGTCCTGTGGAGTGACAAGGTGGATGTGGACCGCCAAACATTTTTTAGCAGCCAAGTGCTTAACTTTTGCACCACCAGTGCTCCATTTCCAAAAGGCTCAGAGTTCTAGAAAACGGTCCCCATATTACATGTTACTATTCCCTGCCAACTGTATGCATAGGTGATAGGAAACCAAACAATGTAGTAAATGTGAGAGTACAATAATGAGAGTCTGAGTTTTGAAGTCAAACAAGCTTAGTATCAAATTCTGGCTTCTGGATAAAATAGCTGAATGACCATGACTAATTTACTTAATCCTTCTAAGCTTCTTTTTCTATATCCATGAAATGGAAATAATATTTACCTTCTTATTGTTTTGGGGAGATATGTTTATAAAACACCTTGCACATAATCAACAACCAAAATATATTAAGTGTTAAAATGATTATCATCATAAAATTACTGATCAATACATAGATCTATCAGTTCTTGGCATGATGCTTTAGTCATAGAATATCATAAAGATAATTCCGTGTGCTTTTTCCATAAAAGCTGTCACTGAGGGCTTGTGCAATTAAATAGCTGTGACTTGGTTGATTTTTGGATATGATTACATTCCAAAATTATAGAATTTTTCATGATGCAGGCAAATCTTGTTTTAAAACAAAGTAAGTATAAAAAAGTATACTTTTGCCAATCCTTGACATTTATGGAACATTTACAATGGGATGTAAAAGAAATATACACGTCATTTAATCCTTGCAATAACCTCATGAGATTTTTACTATTTTAATTTCCATTTGAAGATGACTAAACACTCTTAGAGGGAGCTCTGGTAGCGTAATGCCTAAGGCACTTGACTGCTAACCAGAAGGCTGGCAGTTCAAACCCACCAGCCACTCCTAGGAAGGAAGATGGGGCAATCTACTTCTGTAATGATACTGCCTCGGAAACCCAAGGAGGGGTCGCTGTGAGTCAAGTCCGACTCGACAGCACATGACAACAACAACAACAGGCAAAATATAAAGTTAATGATAAGCTATAATGAATCTGGTCCCTTACTGTTACCTTACAATGTGACATGATGGTCAAATGAAATTTCCATCCAGACAGTAACACAGACTCAGCCCATTAATGTATTCATCTGTGTAACACCCAGGCTTGCCAAATATATACCCTACATGGACAGACAGAGAAAACTGAATCAACCTTTCAGGCTCAGGGACACGATCCCACCAAGGAGCCAAATGCCAATTTCCTTTCCGTTGACAATTCTTCAGTAAGCCTCTTTCTTGTGGGACAATTTCTACAACACTTACAGTTTCAAGGTCGATATTTTCATTGAGGAAATGACAAACTCTGAAAGTAAAAGTTTCTGTATATATTTAAATTTTTACCAGGACTCTCAAATGAAACTGATTTTAGTATATAATTTGGTATATAATTCCCTATATTCATTTATCTAAAAATAGGCAAAAATCCAAATTAAATATTGCACCTGTCATCAAAATATGCTATGTTTAGTCAACACAACATCTGATGACTGACTACACTATTTCCTCTTTTTCTGTTTTTTCTGGGTGTTTGCCTGGTACTCACATTTGTAGTCATTATTCTTTTTTATTTGTATTTTGACTTTATTTATGAAATCACTCAGCATAGGTGATTTCTTGTGAAGTTTTACTGGAATGACACTTCTTAACAAATCTACTCCTTTTTGGACATATTAATTTTGAAAATTGAAACACTTGAAATAATAATTTTTAAATAATAAATATGTGAGTGGCTAAGAACTTAAATTGCACATTAGAATTTAAAGAAAATAATATTAACACTTGAAGTGAAACAAAACAAAAATAAAAACACCTAAACTGTTGTAGGCAATTACTGAAACCCCCAAATAAGCTTATTAGAATCTTCAAGAAAAAAAAGAGGTGATGTAACTCTAGTTCTTCATCTGAAATATTAGATATAATAATATTGCTACAAATCTCAGTAGAATAAATGCGATTTTCAATGTTTGTGGAAAATTCTGAGTATATAACAATGATACAAAAATAATTTTCATCTTCTAAGAGGTTTTAAAATCTTCACCCTGATTGATCACAGCTGACAACAAATTGACTGGCTTTAATTGCCTCCAATCAAGTAGCTGTAACCAGAGTCACAATAAATAATGAATTCAGCTTTTTCACACTTTAAAGCAATCTGACAGGACATTATAAATATTTTGGAAACAAAATTAATTCCTTCAGGCCACTTGGGTAATGTTTAGTAATTTCTTTCTGCAGTGGATTAAATACTACACTTGGGTCATATATGTCCTATGCCAAAGCAGCACCTGTCCTAATTCTGTTTTCCCCTTCACTGCCAACAAAGTGTGGAAAATGATAAAGTTACCTCAGAAGTTAAACGCTAACTTAAAAATTCTTTTTCTTAGCATAAAATTAGTTTTAAAAGTTTTTTCTAGCATATAAATCTATGTGATACTGTTCATTCAAGGCTGGACATGAATCTTTGGATCTAAGTGCATCCCATATGAAGGTAACTGGGAAGGCAATACCTGACAAACTTAAATTGAATTGCATCTCCCAACATCAATCTTAAACTTTGGATTCAAGCTCTCTTCAAGCTTGAATATAGATTTTCCTTTCTCTTTAGAATTCAGAATCTCACAAAGTCTGTAGTGACTATAATCTGTTGTGACAACTCATGGATAACATTATTAAGAATGAGAATTCCAGAATATTTAATTGTGCTCATGTAGAAACTGTACATAGACCAAGAGGTAGTCATTCAACCAGAAGAAAGATATATACTGCATGGCTTAAAATCAGGACAGGTGTGTATCAGGGTTGCATCCTTTCACCATACCTATCCAATCTGTATGCTGAACAAATAATCTGAGAACCGGGACTATATGAAGAAGAACATGACATCAGGATTGGAGGAAGACTCATTAACAACCTGTGATAGACAGATGACACAACCTTGCTTGCTGAAAATGAAGAGGACTCGATGCACTTATTGATGAAAATCAAAGACTACAGGGTTCAATATGGATTACACTAGAACAACAACAACAAAAATCCTCACAACTGGAACAATAAGCAACATCATGATAAACAGAGAAAAGATTGAAGTTGTCAAGGATTTCATTTTACTTGGATCCACAATCAACGCCATGGAAGCAGCAGTCAAGAAATCCAAGTGCATATTATATGGGCAAATCTACTACAAAAGACATCTTTAAAGTATTAAAAAACAAAGATATCACCTTGATGACTAAGTTGTGCCTGACCCAAGCCATGATATTTTCAATCACCTCATATTCATGCAAAAGCTGGACACTGAATGACGAAGAACTAAGAAGTGAAGTTTTTGAAGGATGGTGTTGGCAAAGAATACTAAGAATACCATAGATTGTCAGAAGAATGAGTACATGTCTCTCAGAAGAAGGACAGCCAGAATGGTCCTTAGAAACAAAAATGGTGAGAGTTCATCTCACATACTTTGAACACATTGTCAGGAAGGATCATTCTCTGGAGAAGAACATCATGCTTGGTAAGCAGAGGGTTAACAAAAAAGAGGAAGACCCTCAGCCAGATATATTGACACTGTGGCTGCAACAAGGCTTTTCATTCTGTTCTACATAGGGTTGCTGTGAGTTGGAACTCGTTTGACAACACATAACAACATAGTGACTGCTGCCACGTAGAGATAAGCTAGTGTTTCTAAATAAATCATAGTAAGTTGGATCGACTATGGCAGAAAAGACTTCTGTCACCCTTATAGAACTGGCTTCCAGAAATACTTCTATTTGTTTATTTTTGTCAGCTTTATGCCCATTTTTCCAATATTGCTATAAATCCATATCTACTAACAACAACAAAAAAAATGTGGTGCTTATTGATCCCATTGGGGGCTGAGATATTTCCAACAGAAGCTGAGTAACATTTAAAGACAATCCTTCAAAGCCTTGAGAGATGTTAATGATGGTCAGAAGTCCAAGATGATCCCAGAAACACTTATACATCTATTCTGTGGTCTTGCTGAATAGGCTAATGCAATGATTATGAAGGCTAAGTGCAAACATTTGCTGAGTGTTCACAAAAAGCATCTGTGAATGCTCTTGGACTATTGTAACATCGTAGTGAACTGAGGAGATATAAAAGTCAATCAGAAAAAAAAAATCATCACTTAAGCAGTTAAATTAACATTTCATTATTTTTAATTGAGTGAAATAGCACCTCCCTATGAGCTGCACTTTATGGAGTTTCAATAAAGACAAACCAACTGTAACGAATTTGAACACTTTATTAAAGCACACTCCAATCTTCAAAGGCTGACTTATTGTAGCTAATTAAATGCATTACTGTCCCATATAGTTTTGCAAATTGAGCCACTTTGGTGTACTGGAGATCAATGAAGTATTCATAATAGAATTATTCTCCACTTACGGTCCCTACAGACATACAAAAGTAACCATGTCTCCCTAGAGCATCACTTCCTATTGCTAACTAGTCATTCTTGAATTGTTCCTGGATAAAGTAGCAGTGATGTGAATGATAGTAGCAATAAAGTTCCTGTTCTCTGATACTGGGAATGATGTAGCATCATTAGAAGACTTGCAAACAGAAAGCAGTTCAACTTGTTCTCTCTATTGCCAAGGCCAAAGTTGAATCTTGCCTTTAAATATGTTGACTCTTTGCTGCCCAGACTTCAATTAGTTCTTAGTAGCACTTTGTTCCTTTTTCTCTCATGTAGAGCATCTAACTTGGTGACATTTATATAAGAATGATTATAATATGTTATATCCATACTGTTGTTGTTGTTGTTTTTATGTGCCATTGAGTCAGACCGGACTCATAGCGACCCCTCCTTGGGTTTCTGAGGCAGTATCACTACGGAAGTTGATTGCCCCATCTTCCTTCTGAGGAGTGGCTGGTGGGTTTGAACTGCCAGCCTTCTGGTTAGCAGTCAAGTGCCTTAGGCACTATGCTACCAGAGCTCCTATATCCATAATAGTGATGATTATTTAGTCTCAAAATAATTCAACTAATTTTAAAATACATACATTTCAAAATACTCCAAAAAGTATTTTGAAATTGTTTAGTCTGTCATGACTCTTAAAGACTTCAGTCTTTATTTTATTATTATTACTTTTTTATTGTGTCTATTCGTTGTATAAGGAACTCTAGTGGTGCAGTGCCTAAGGCATTGACTGCTAACCCAAAGGTTGGCAGTTCAAACCCACTAACCACGCTGCAGAAAGAAGATGGTCCAACCTACTTTCCATAAAGATTTACTGCCTTGGAAACCCAGTGTGGGTCTCTGAGTTGGAATCAATTCATGGCAATGAGTTTGGCTTTGGTTTTTCATACATCAAATATGTGAAAAAATCTTAAAAATTCTAGATCTCAATATTTTCCAATTCAAATTCTTGTGCTGTGTGATCCCTAAGCCCTCCAACACAAGGTGTACACTACCACACCTTCAAACTCAGCAGCCTCTCTCCTTATGTTTTGACAATTCCCATATAGGTTTTTAGGACACTGTTCATCTTTCAGTGGATGTGAACGCTGCTCACTAGAGCAGTATGTACAAACATATGTATCCTCCATTTGAGATGTCTTTGCATTGGGCACTTCTCCCACATGGAACTTATTCCTCTGATCATCAACTATGGAGGACCTATATATGACAGGAATTTGCAGGTCATATTTGTTCCTTAGTCAAAACAAAAATTATTACCTAGTTTACATGAAAGGAAATGTTAAGAGAAACCCCAGGTGATCCCAGTGATTAGGGTAGGACAGAGGTTAGAGATTCAACATAGTAGACAGGTGCAGTTAGCATGATCACCAGCCACCTCTGCAAGTGGATGGGAAGTTAAGGCTATGAACTCATAAACCTTGTTGTGGAAAACCTATATCCCACAAGCAACTCATAGACCCAAAAATAGGAGTTCTTACAATGATTAAAAACTAGTGTTAATTTTTCTGTGTCTCTTCTTATAAATACCCCATTAATTTTTCAAATTTCATTAAACTTGGCTCTTCTATCAAAACTTGCATGAATTTCTTTTCCTCTTCAGTCCTTCAATGCCTGAGTATAGCTGGCACAGGGACTATGCTGATTTATTCACTATTCTTGAGACTCTCCCTGAGTCTCTATATACTATGTGAAGAGATTTTCATAGGCAAGGGAAACAACATCAGAGTTTTGTCTCTTGATCTCAACTCCAGTTTCTAAGACTCATTACTCTTTAAGAAAAAGAAAAAAAAGTATGATTTCAGTGAGATTTTACAAAGAAAAATGGTATTTTAATCCAACAACTTATAAACCTTCTATTTTGTGACATTTGTGGTGGCTATACACGTGGACTTCGCCAGATGGAGTACACAGGAATCAGATTGACTACATCTGTGGCAAGAGGTGATGGAAAAGTTCAATATCATCAGCCAAAACAGGGCCAGGAGATAATTGTGGAACAGACCATCAACTGCTCATATGCAAGTTCAACTTGAAGTTGAAGACAATTAAAACAAGTCCATAAGAGCCAAAATATGATCTTGAATATATCCTTCCTGCATTTAGAGACCATTTAAAGAATAGATTTGATGCACTGAACACCAATGACCGAAAACTAAAAGAATTGTGGGATGACAAGAATGCCATCCATGAACAAAGCAAGAGGTCATCAAAAAGATGAGAAAAGAAGAAAAGACCAATATGGATGCAGAAGAGACTCTGAAACTTGCCCATGAGCAAAGAGTAGCTAAAGCAAATGGAAGATATGACAAGATAAAAGAGCTGAACAGAAGATTTCAAAGAGCAGCTCAGGAAGACAAAGTCAATTATTGTAATGAAATATGCAAAGATCAGGAGTTAGAAAACTAAAAGGGAAGAATACACTCAGCATTTCTCAAGCTGAAAGAACTGAAGAGAAAAATTAAGCCTAGAGTTGCAATATTGAAAGACTCATGGGCAAAATATTGAATGATGCAGGAAGCATCAAAAGAATATGGAAGGGGGAGGCGGGGCAAGATGGCGGACTAGGCAGAAGGATTGCACAGACCCTCTTCAACAAAGAAAAGGGAAACCAATTAACACAGACACAGAAGATAATCTTG
>NW_006921791.1:1886813-1893195 GCF_000298275.1 Orycteropus afer afer
GTTGATCTTCATCCATTTCAGGAGGTGGCATATGTTTAAGAACCAATGATATTGAAGGAAGAAGTTGAAGCTGCACTAAAGGAATTGCCAAAGAACAAGGCTCAAGGAATTAATGGAATATCCATTGAGATGTTTTAAAAAATAGATGCTCTACTGGAGGCACTTACTCAGTTATGCCAAGAGATTTGGAAGAACAGCTACCTGGCCAACTGACTGGAAGAGATCTATATTTGTACCCATTCCAAAGAACGGTGAACCCACAGCATGTGGAAATTATCTAACAATATCATCACATGCAAGTAAAATCTTACTGAAGATAATTCAACGATGGTTATAGCAGTATACTGAGAGAGAACTTTCTGAGGTGCAAGCTGGATTCAAAAGAGGATGTGGAACAAGGGATATCATTGTTGATGTCAGATGGATCTTGGCTCCTCAGAGCAAAGAATACCAGAAAGATGTTTACTTGTGTTTTATTTGACTACGCAAAAGCATTTGATCGTGTGGATCATAACAAATTTTAGATAATATTGAGAAGAGTGGGAATTCCAGAACACTTAATTGTACTCATGAGGAACTTGTACATAGACCAGGAGGCTGTCATTTCAACAGAACAAGGGAACACTGCATGGTTTAAAATCAAGAAGGGAGTGTGTTAGGGTTGTATCCTTTCAATATACTTATTCAATCTATATGCTGAGCAAATAATCCAAGAAACTGGACTATATGAAGAAGAACATGACATCAGGATTGGAGGAAGGCTCATTAACAACCTGAGATACACTGACAACACAAATTGTCTTGCTGAAACTGAGGATGTGTTGAAGCATTTACTGATGAAGATCGAAGAGTACAGTCTGCAGTATGGATTACATATCAATATATATATATATTAAAAAAAAAAATCCTCACAACTGGACGTATAAGCAGCATCACTATAAATGGAGAAAAGATTGAAGTTGTCAAACACTTCACATTGTTTGTTTCTACAATTGACACCAGTGGAAGCAGCAGTCAGGACATCAGAAGACATATAGCACTGGGCAAGTTGGCTGCAAAGGACCTCTTTCAAGTGCTGAAGAGCAAAGATGTCTCTTTGAGGAATAAGATGAGCCTGACACAAGCCATGATATTTTCAATGGCCTCATATGCATGTGAGACCTGGACAATGAATAAGGAAGATCAAAGAAGAATTGATGCTTTTGAGTTGTGGTGCTGGCGAAGAATGCTGAAAGTACCACAGACTGATAAAAGAACTAACAAATCTGTCCTGAACATAGTCCAGCTAAAATGCTCCTTGGAAGTGAGAATGGTCAGACTTCGTCTCACCTACTTTGGTCATATTATCAGAAGATACCATTCCCTGGAGAAGGATATCATGCTTGGTAAGGTGGAGGGTCCACGAAAGAGGGAGAGGGCCTCAACTAGATGGATTGACACAGTGGCTGCGGCAATGGGCTCAAGTATAGCAAGAATTGCAGAGCTGGCGTGGGACCAGGCAGTGTTTCGTTCTGGTGTACATAGTGCCGCTATGAGTCAGAGACAACTCAATGGCACCTAACAACAATAACAACATATTCTGTTTGGCCTTATAGTGAAATAAACATTCAAAGCACCTATTCTAACCAAGCATTTTTTAAAATATCATCTTGCTTAATCATCACACATGCACAAGAAAAGATTGGAAATCTGAACCTAAGATTAATTTAATTTCTCAAGAAAACATACAAGTAGGCAGTCAAAGGTAACATATTTGTTGAGTAAATTTTCAGAACACATAGCATTGGTATATAACTCTGACTTTGTGTGGTTCTTTTTTTATTATTATTTTTATTGTGACTTGGGTGAAAGTTTACAGAGAAAATTCACTTTTCATACACTTTGTCTCATGACATTGACTGCAATTTCCCACAATGCAACACTTCCTCTCCCACTTTCTTCCCATAGTTACCTCTTCCCTATGTCCTTCCCTCCCATGCACTCCTACCCCCCAAGCTGTCTCTCTGTGCATTCACTGTCCTTCCATTCTCCCATAATCGATCTCTCCAAGGAGTGTATCTACTTAATGTGAATGTTCAGCTCACATGTCTGACTTTTGTTTGGCTGGAAGTCACAAGAGTGAATTCAATTCCTGACCTAAAGGGCAGCTAGGGGCCATAGTCTCAGTGGTTCCATCAGGCTCTAGCATAGCAGACCAGCAAACCTGGTCCCCCTTTTTTTTTCTTTAATGATTTTGAGTTTTGCTCCACATTGTCTTCCCACTCTATTCAGGATCTCCTACATAGATCCCCCTCTGAGTGGTGGACTGTGGTAGCAGGGCACCATCTAGTTCTTCTGGTCTCATAGTCATATAGGTTGAGGATTGCATGCTGTACCAGTCACTTGGACTAATTGCTTCCAAACATCTTTGGTTTTCTTCATTCTTCTTTGCTCTGGATGAGGAGAGACTCATTGTTTGCATCTAGATGGCTGCTTGCAAGCTTTTATGATCCTGGTCACTACTTGCCAAAGTAGCATGTGGAACAATGTTTTGTGTAGTAAGTTATGCCAATTGAGTTTGATGACCTGTGAGACTATGGCCCCAAGCCCACAGGTCCAACTACTTGCTCCCTATGGGTAGCTGGCTGTGTCCAAGAAGTGACTACAACCTTGTCCTTTGTCAGCTCTACCATATACCAGGAAATTCCTAAAGAACCTAGAAATACACTTGTAGAAACATTGTCTGCCAACCCTATACATGACCATGGGCCCACTCCTGCATAGACATACTGAATAGTTCAGCCTGCCCACTCATCTATCCACCTGTAGATCAATGTTTGCCTTCACTGACAACGCAGTACTGTATGTGCAAATGGGTTCATCTTTGTTGTCTGTACCTCTGTGTACCTCTCTATGTCTTCCTCTTCCTCAATGCCACTGTGTTGATCTCTCACATTTGTATGTTGCCCTTCTCTTCACCCAAATCAGTACTTGTCTCTACCTACCTAACAGTGTTCCCACCATTCCCCTCCCACCCCTAGTAACTGACAAAGAAAATTTCTTTCAATATATAAACCGTTGCTTGACTTTTTACAATAATGGACTAATACAATATTTGTCCTTCTGTGATTGACTTATTTCACTCAGCATAATGTCTTCCATGCTCATCCATATCATGCAGTGCTTTGCTGATTCTACGTTATTCTTAAATATTGCATTGTATTCCATTGTGTGTATTTACCATACATTGGTTATCCATTCTTCTGTTGGTGGGCACCTAGGCTGTTTCCATCTTTTGGCTATTGCAAATAGTGCTGCACACATGGTTGTGCATATATCTGTTCTTGTCCTGGGTCTTAATTCTATAGGATATATACCTACTAATGGAATTGCTAATTCAAATGGTATTTCTAATTCCAATTTTTTAAGGAATCACCATACTGCTTTCCACAGTGATTGTTTCATTTGACATTCCCACCAGCAGTGTATGAGAGTCCCAATCTCTCCACATAATTACCAGTGGAGAGATTTGTTATTTGTTATTTTCTGTCTTGTTGAACTTTGCTACTAGAGCTGGGCCAAGATGGTATCTCCTTGTTGTTTTGATTTCTATCTCTCTAATGGCTAATGATCGTGAGGATTTCTTCATATGTTTCTTGGCCACCTATCTTCTTTGGTGAAGTGTGTATTCATGTCTTCTGTCTTTTTGTTGAGGTGTTAGAGTTTTCTATAATTCTAGAGAGAAGTCCCTTGTCCCAGATATGTTGTTGCCAAATGTTTTTTTCCCAATCTGTATATTCTCTTTTGACTCTTTTGGAGAAATCTTTTGAAACACATAAAAATTTAATTTTTAGGAGGTCCCATTCATCTAGTTGACATCTATTGTTTTTGCATTTTGGGTTATGCTTGATAGTCTATTTATGCCATATATCACTGTTGTTGTTGTTATGTGCTGTGGTATCAGACCCAACTCATAGGACTCATAGCAACTCCTCCTTGGGTTTCTGAGTTGGTATCACTATGGAAGTAGATTGCCCAACCTTCCTTCTAAGGAATGGCTGATGGATTTGAACTGCCATACTTCTGGTTAGCATATTAGGGCCCTTAAATTTGCCCCTAGTTTTTCCTTGAGGAATTTCATAGTTTTAGGTTTCACATTTAAGTCTTTGATCCATCTGGGGTTAGTTTTTGTGTATGGTGTGAGGTACAGATCTTTGTCAATTCTTCTGCAAATGGATATCCAGTTTTCCTAGCACTATTTGGTAAACAAATAAACTCTTTCCCATTGAATGGATTTCAGCCCTTTGTCAAAGATCAGTTGATCATAGGTCGATGAATCTATTTCTGGGTTCTCAATTCTATTCCATTGGTCTATGTGTTTGTCATTGTTCCAATTCTGGGCAGTTTTGATTACTGTGTGTAGTAGGTTTTAAGATCTGGGAGTATGAGACCTCCTACTTTATTCTTCTTCGTCATTAATGCTTTGCTTAGCCAATGCCTCTTTCCTTTCCATATAAAGTTGTTGTTGTTATGTGCCGTCAAGTAGGCCCCAACTCATAGCGACCCCTTCATGGGTTTCCGAGGCAGTATCACTATGGAAGTAGATTGCCCAACCTTCCTTCCGAGGAGTGGCTGGGGGGTTTGAACTGCCAGACTTCTGGTTAGCAGTCAAGTGCCTTAGGCACTATGCTACCAGAGCTCCTTATATAAAGTTAGTAATTGGTTTTTCCATATCTTTAAAGAATGTTGATGGATTCTGGATTGGGATTGCATTGAATGTATAGATTGCTTTGGTAGAATTGACATTTTCACATTGCTCAACCTTCCTGTCTGCAAGCATGCTAAGTTCTTCCATTAATGCAGATCTCATATGGTTTCTTGTAGTAGTCTTCTGTAATTTTCATCATGTAGGTCTTTTGTGTCTTTGTTGTTGGAGTCTATTGAATAGGAATTTGTTGGAAATTTTTGCATCTATATTCATGAGGAATATTGGTCTCTAGTTTTCCTCTTGAGTGAAATCTTTGCCTGGTTCTTGTATCAAGGATATGCTTGCTTCATAAAATGAATTAGGGAGATTATATCCTTTTCTACGTTCTGGAAGAGTTTGAGTAGGAATGGTGTCAGTTCTCTGAATGTTTGATAGAATTCTCTGCTGAAAATATCTGGGCCAGGACTTTTTTTTGTTAGTAATTTTTTTTTATGATCTGTTCAATTTCTTCTTGTATTATAGATTTCTTCAACTTTTCCACCTCAGTCTGTGTTAGTTTAAGTAAGTAGTGTGTATCTAGAAATCTGTTCATTTCTTCCAGATTTTCAAATTTGTTGGAGTACATTTCTTCATAATATCCTGATATTATCCTTTTTACCTTATTTTGTTGTGATGTAGCCCATTTTGTTTCTTATTCATGTTATTTGTATTCTCACCCTCTTTTACTTTGTTAACTTTGCCAGTGGTTTGTCAATTTTATTAATCTTTTGGAAAACCAACTTCTAGTCTTGTTAATTTTTTCTATTGTCTATTTTCTGTTTCATTGATTTCTGCTCAAATCTTTATTATTCCCTGTCTTCTGGTGACTGTAGGCTTTTCTTGCTGTTCTTTTTCTCAGTGTTGGAGATGTTGGATTAAGGTGATGATTTTGGCTCTTTCTTCTTTTTTGATGTGTGCATTGATTGCTATAAATTGGTCTCTGATCACTGCTACTGCTGTGTCCCAAAGATTTTGGTATGTTGTGTTTTCATTCTCATTTGATTCAAGGAATTTTTTATTTCTTCTATTATCCATTTGTTCTTGAGGAGGGTGTTGTTCAGTTTCCATGTATTTGCTCTTTTTCCTTTCATCTTCCTATTGTAGATTTCTAATTTTATAGCATTGTGATCTAGAAGATGCTTTGCAGTATTTCAATATTTTTAAATTTATTAAGGCTTGTTTTATGGCTTAACATATGGTCTATCCTGGAGAATGTTCCTTGTGCACTGGAAAAGAATGTATGTTGTGCTGCTGTTGGATGAAGTGCTCTGTAGATGACTATAAGGTCAAGTTGGTGGATTGTACTGTCTAGTTCTTCTGCATCTTTGCTGAATTTCTTTCCAGTTGTTCTATCTTTCATTGAAAGTGGTGTATTAAAGTCTCCTACTATGACTATGGAGTCATCTATTTGTCTTTTCAATTTTGTTAAATTCTGATTTATGTATTTTGGCACTCTTTCATTAGGTCCATAGATATTTATTATGGTTATATCTTCATAATTTGCAGTATTTCAATATTTTTTAATAAAAAAGTCTGTCGGTTTGTCCTACTGTGGTGACATGTAAATGTGAGTTTTGAGGCTGAGCCTCTGGTGTTTAAAACCCAGCGAGATGCACCTGGTGCATAGGTAACAGCCCAGTTTATAGACTGAGACAG
>NW_006921791.1:1895957-1906447 GCF_000298275.1 Orycteropus afer afer
GGCCTTCAATGAGATGGATTGATACAGTGGCTGCGATGATGGGATCAAGTATAGCAGGGATTGTGGGGCTAGTGCGGGATTGGGCAGTGTTTCGTTCTGCTGTGCATGGGGTCGCTATGACTCGGAAATGACTCGATGGCACTTAACAACAACAACAACAATATCTTCTTGTTCAATTGATCCTTTAATCATCATCAAATGTCCTTCCTTATGGTTGTTTTTGTTTTAAAGTCAATTTGATCAGAAATTAATGTTGCCACTCCTGGTCTTTTATGGTTTCCATTTGCTTGATATAACTTTTTCCAACCTTTGGTTTTTCGTCTATTTTTGTCTTTGTCTCTAAGGTGTGTCTCTTGTAGACAGCATATTGATGGGTTATATTTTCTTATCCAGTCTGCAATTCTCTGTCTCTTGAGTGGTGCATTTAATCTATCAACATTCAGTGTAATTATCGACAAGTATGAATTGGTTGCTGTCATTTTGTTATGTGTTTTTTTGTGATGTTCCTGGTTTCTTTGTTCCATATAATTTTCTGTTCTGAGCTCATTATATTTATTAATCATGTCATCATTTTCTTAGTTGCTGTTGTTTTAGTATTTGTTAAATATTTGTGCTTGTCCTCTGTTTTATTGTGATATGAAGGTTTATCATTTTCTTTGAGGTTACTTTTGATTTATAACTTTTTCCCCAAGTTTAGAACAGTCCATTCTATCTTGTAACTCTCTTGACTTCCTCACCTTTTAGAAGTTATGTAACTACACTATTATTTCCCTCTTTTTGAAGGTAGTATTTCTCATTTGCCAATTGATGTCTCTGGTTCCCTGTTTATAATCTTGTAAGCTTACTTTACTTTAGGTACTTCCATAGCTGTGTTGGTTTCTGCGTTATGTTATCTTGTGTATTAATGGTCAGTTATTTCGTATTGTTGGTATTGGTTCTCTGTCCAATTGTTTGATATTATTAGCATCTCTTGTAAGGTTGGTCTGGTTTTAACAAATTCTCTTAATTTCTGCTTATCTGGAAATCTCCTAATTTCATGATCATATTTGAGGAACAATTTTTCTGGATACATAATTCTTGGCTGAATATTTTTCTCTTTCGGAGTTTTATATATACCATCCAATTGCCTTCTTGCCTGCATGGTTTCTGCTGCAAAATCAGAGCTTAGTCTTATTGGTTGCCCTTTGTAGGTAACTTTTTGTTTTTCCTATGCTGCTTTCAGGATTCTTTCTTTCTTTCTGTTCTGAGTTTGATGATGATATGTCTTGGTGATTTTCTTTTAGGGTCTATCTTTTTGGTGTTTATTAGACTTCCTGAATGGATATATTCTCATCTTTCATCATGTCAGAGAAGTTCTCTTCCAACAAATCTGGGACAATTTTCTCAGTGGTTTTGTTTTTCTCTTCCTGTTCTGGTATTCCAGTGACATGCAAGATATTCCTTTTGATGGTATCACACATGAATTTTAGGCTTTCTTCATTTTGTTTTGATCTTTTTATTCTGATTGATTCCTTTCCAAAGAAGTATTCAAATTTTTGTCTTCAATCTTATTAATTGTGCCTTCCATTGATTCGAGTCTACTCCTCTGCCTTTTCAATGTGTTATCTATTTCTGAAAACTTAATATTGATCTTCTGGATTTCCATCTGTAGGTTTTGCATCATTTCTAATTTTTCTTTTTTTTTTTTTTTTTTTGTCATTTTGTTCTTGTATTTTCTTCTGAAAATGTTCTAGGGTTTTGTCTGTGTTTTCCTTAATTTTGTTAGTTTTCCTTGATCTGTCTTTCAATCCGCTGAAGGTACCTCAGCATAATTCTAGGAGCTTTGGTAGTGTAGTGGTAAAGCACTTAACTGCTAACCAGAAGGGTAGTGGTTCAAACCCACCAGCCACTCCTCGGAAGGAAGGTTGCACATTCTACTTCCATAATGATACTGCCTTGGAAACCCAAGTAGGGGTCTCTATGAGTCAGATATGACTTGACAACACATAACAACAACAATAAGTATAATTCTTTTGAATTCCTTATCAGGGAGATCCAATGCTACTTTGTCATCAGGGATGTGTTCTGGATCTGTATCCTGCTCCCTTTTTCTACCACTTCATCTTTCTTCTTTGTATGGACTGTGATGGTCTATTTTCTCCAAGACATTGTGACTTTGTTGTATTTATATTTAATTGGTGATTGTATGCTAGAGTGTTTCACTCAAGTTTCTCGTATTTTTTTTTAATATATCTCAGTAAGCAGTGTACTGAGTTCCTCTGTTCACTATTGGCAGCACTTATGCAATCACCACCTGTGTTCTGGTGATTGTGATAGAGAGTAAGAGTGGCTGCACAGATCTCTGTTACCTGTTTGTGAAAAGCAGGGTGAATCTGGCTCTTCTTGGTGGTCATTTATCATTGGCCAGCTGGTGTAGAAGGAACTGGTGGTTCTCAGTAAATGGAGCTGCTGGAGATGCAAGTGTGTTTGCATCATATGGATACAGTTGCTGTCTCCCACTCAGTTAGACAAAAACAACTATGGAAAACCAGCAAAAAATCAAAAGCAAGCAGATTAAAAATACCCTGCATAAACACACAGGAACAATCACCAAAAAGAGTAGGGGAAAAAAAAGAGGAAAGACAATAAATGAGAGAAAATATTTAAAGAAATACTTTAAAAAGCCAAAAAAGGTATGAATAGAAAAGGCGGGGGGCAGGGGGAATGCAATATCTGGTTAGGAGACAATAAGAGAAAAGAGGTAGAGTAAGAGAATAATGAAGAATAAAATGAGAAAAATGCAGAAAGAAAAATAATAAATCAGAAGAGCCATGAGAAAGAAAAAAATAGACACCAGGAATAGGGAAGAAATAAAAAGCTGAAAAATAGAATGTGGGAAGGGAATAAGAAAGAATTAAAAAAAAAATGAAAAAAAAATAAAATAGATTTAAACAGACAAAAAAAAAAAATCTGGACAGAGCAGGGCAGGACACTCAGGCTCTATCATAGAACACAAACTAGGATGGAATTCCTGCCAGCCCACAAGGTAGGTGGGAGTGAAGGATGGCCACACCTCCATTCACCAAAAGGGTGTGAGATATAAGAATAATATCACACCTTTCCGTTGTTGTTGTTGTTATATGCCATCGAGTCAGATCCAACTCATAGCGACCCCTGCTTGGGTTTCCAAGGCAGTATCACTACGGAAGTAGATTGCCCCATCTTCCTTTCGAGGTGTGGCTGGTGGGTTTGAACCACCAGCCTTCTGGTTAGCAGTCAAGTGCCTTAGGCACTATGCTACCAGAGCTTCCAAAGTCCTACCAAGACCCATCAAATGACTATCACTTATACCTTTCCCTCATTTACTTAGAGGCACCTTATAATAAGAAATAGTTGGTAGAAGAAAAATATTACTAAATACATATTTTCTATACCAAGCATTTTAAATATATTTTTGTTAAATTTATTTTGACAGATAGAATGCAACTTCAAATTATTCTATTTATAGGAAACACTGCCATTTAATATAATTGGCAGGGTCCATCCTCATTCTCAAATCAATCAATCAAATATGATTTACTTTCTCTTGGAAAAAGTCTGAATTCATTTTAAATCCAAATAAACATATTAATAAATGTTCCCTTGACAGCCATCTCACTTCTGAATTTAAAATATTTCAGCAAGCTCCCAAATACCCTGTTTCTAACAGACACTTTATTCTTAACATAAAATATATATGATGGGGAAAGATATGAAGCCCTAAGGTGGATTTATGATGCCTTGATTAAAAGATGCTTAGATTCCACAATATTTCAAATAATCTCTTTGTAGCCCCAGAAATTGTTATCCTCCATGACAGTGCACCACTGTACATTCTATTAGGGTGAGAGATATGCCTTTCAAAAAAAAAAGAGTGAAGTAGAAGAATGGCTATTGGACAAGGAAAGTGGTCAGGAGAATTCAATTGGGAAAGTAAATTATCAAGCTTAGGAAAGAGTGTATGTGGAATCTGAGACTCTGGAAATTAATCCCTTGAAAATATCCACACCATATGCTCCTAAGAAAGTCTTTCACCACCACCAGGCATGTGTACTCCAGCTGAAGACTTTTTTTTTTTTTTTTTAAAGCAAAGGCATCAGAGAAGCCATGCTCATTTATTTTCCTTGAGAATAATGTGCAACCCTGTGTTAAGTTTAGGACTTGCTCCTTCTTTTCTTCTTCCTCATCTCAAACTTTGCACACGTTTGTTTCTCACAGAGATCATCCTAGGTGGGGAGCTGCCAACACAGCCTTAGCAAGATGGCTTCCTCCAGTCTATGAAGATGGAATCAGTCAGCCCAAAGGCTGGAATCATAACTTCTTATACAATGGGTTCCCACTGCCTCTGGTTTGTACATGAGGATGCTACTTAAGTTACATTGAAATTACTTTTCCATAATGCTAACAAACCTCCCATAATTCTTGAAGAAAGTAACATTTTACTAAGATTTTGCTCAATGTGCCAAACACTGGACCAAATGCTTTATATAATTTCCTTTGATCCTCACAACATTGCTACAAGGTAGGTAACCACTCTCTCTAATTACAGCTTAGCAACTGAAGCTCCTGAAAATTAAAGTCACTCAACTAATGAGTGTAACAGTGTACATTTAAATTAAGATTCATCAAACTCTAATTTCTCTGCTCTCTTCAATTACTTCAGTGTTTTATTTATTTAGTTTTTTAATTCTTTATTCATTAGGTAGAGCACTAGGTACATTCAAAGGTATTGATCAGTTAATTAATTCACTCATTTATGAAAAGATGATGATTATGCCTTTATTTCCAGAGAAGAATTTGTTTACTAAACAGATTCATACATAACCGGGTCAATTTGGTTAAACATTTTGCCTCCAATTGACTTACATATTTCAATAAATAAACTAGTTATGGCATATTATGCAGTTCCATGTTTTTCCTTAGAATATTTTCAATAACAGATTTTTTTAAAAGAATTATAATAGTTGACGTTCTGTTTAGCCCAAAAGAAGGTCAGTATTAGAAATTAAGATCTGTTCAGATCAACTGTGAAATGATACACTATCACAAAATTCTCTTGCATATAAAATTTTAATTTAATTTTTCTAGATGACTATTTAGTAAGAATGCCAATGATCATGAAGATGGCAAAGAAGCAAGTAACACGTAATTTTATTCTGTTAGTAATCGTACTCTTAGAAATGTTTTTTGCTGTTAGACTCAATAGTAACTAATAACAATATTTAGAGAGAGGATAGAGTGTTCTCAGAAGCTAGAAAGAACAAGTGGAGAGGGTTGAATGATGTGAGACACTGAGAAAGTTCATTGCTCTCAGAAGCAAAGGACCAAGTACATATGTTTCTTGTTCCACATTTAACTTTCTGCAAATCACTTAACCTCCTTAGCCTCATTTGGGTTATCTATATAATGGGGTAATAATATCTTACCTGTTTTGTGCTAGACACTGGGTCAGTTGGCTGAGGTGTTTTTAACTCTTAGTATTATGAGATTAAGATTAATGAACCCATATCTGTTCAGAATTATATAATTATTTAGAAAAATCAGAATTTAAGAAATCTTTGAAGGTAGACTGTATTAGTTTCCTATTGCCACTGTAACAAATTATCACACACTTAGGGGCTTAAAACAACACAAATATATTAAATTACAGTTCTGTAGGTCAGAAGTTTGATCTGGGTCTCTCTAGCATAAATTTAAGGGATCAGCAAATCTGTATTGCCTTCTGTGAGCTCTCAGGGAGGAAACTCTATGTCCTTGCCTTTTCCACTTGCCACACTCCTTGGCTCCTGGCCTCTCCCATCCTTAAAGCCAGTAACCTTTCATCTTTCTTTGTCTTTCTTCTACAGTCACATCTCACTCTAACCACAGCCAGGAAAGTTTTTCAGATATTAAAGACCCAGGTGGAACCCTGGATAGTCCAGGGTGATTTCCCCACCCCAGCATCCTTAACTTAATCACATATGTAAAGTCCTTTTTTCTATGTGGGGTAGTATATTTCTAGGTTCCAAGGATTCAAGGGTAGACATATTAAGTGGAGTCGGGGAATTATTCCACTGACCACAATCCACTATCTAGTCCTCAAAAATTTACATATGTCCCACATCCAAACTGCATTCACCCCATCTCAAGGTCTCCAACAGTATCAATCCATTACATCATTAACTTGAAGTCCAAAATTTCATGTAAATCTCATCAACTCAAAATTCCCTAAGAGTAGAAGCAAGCTATCTGTATCCAAAACACAATGGTTGGGCAGATGTAGGATAATAGGTTAAAGCTATCAACATCCTATACCAAAAAAGGTTAAAAATTGAAAAATGGGAAAAAAAAAGTGGAAGGGAAAAAGAAGTTAGTGGTCCCTATCAATTTCAAAATCAATCTGTGCAAACTCCATTAGGTTTCAAGGCCAAGAGACAATCCCCCTTTGCTCAAGCCTTATGGCTCTAAGGCATGCACTCTATCATAATCTATCATATTACTATTAAACTACTTTATTTTATCCTACACTTGAAAAATCAGCCTTTTCACATACATTTACAGAAGAGCAAATTAAGGCTTACAGAAGTTAAATTCTAAAATTACAGTGAAATGGCATGACAGTGATTCAAACCCAGGTGTGTCTATCTTCAAGGCTCACTCTCTTTCCACTGTAATCACAAGGAATGGATCTTCTATGAGTTTGTCAAGATTTCTGTGAACAAGAATACCACCACGAAATTTATTATCCCAAATTGTTATTTTTCTGCTGAAAATATGGCTTTCCAATATCGTGATAAACTGATTTTCTCTTACCCAGGTTCGGGAAGTGACAAGACAAGTTATTCAAGTTTCAAATGAGGCTGTTACAGAAGATGACCAATATTCTGATCTTCTTATGGTGTGGGGACAATATATTGATCATGACATTGCATTCACACCTCAAAGTACCAGTAAAGCTGCATTTTGGGGAGGAATTGATTGCCAGCTGACATGTGAAAACCAAAACCCATGTTTTCCCATACAGGTAGAAATTTTTTAACTCTTTTTTTCATATTTTTATTATAAAGTGATTGAATACCATTGTAAAAATTCAAACCACAAAGAAAATTATAAAATGAAAAATCAATATCTCCTTCTATTGCTCCTTTTGTGGGGAGTTTATGAAATTCTTATGCATCCCCACAGAAACAATCTATGAATTTATGTATATGTAATAAATGCATATGTGTTTGAATATGCTGTTTTTCTACAGCTGTTGTATCATATAGTATATATATCACTCTGGGCCTTATATATGTCATTTAATAATAGTTAATATATTTCTCAACATATAATTAGATGGACAGATATTTGACTGTTTTATGATGTCATAATATTTTGTTGTGTGGAACAAGTTATATTCTGTTGCTACTTACTTAACCAATTCCTTGATTCGTAAACATTCCAATGTTTTTAGCTTTGTTGTGTTATACTGTCACAAACAATGAGGCAAAATATATATTTAGACATAAATATCTGTGCACATGGGTATACCTAAAGGAGACATTGCTAGGAATAAAATTGCCATGTCAGAAAGTATGAGCATTTAATTTTGATAGATATTGAAAAATAGGTCTCCATTGAGACTCTAATTTCCACTCTTACCAGCAACAAATGAAGCAATACAGGTAGAAATTTTAATTACTTCTCCTTAGAAACAGCTTTCAACTTGGTAACGGAATTTTTCTACCTAAAAAGCAAAGATTGTTTGGGGTTCATGTACTCACTAATATTCATTCAATAAACCTTCACTTATTTTGTAACAAGCTATTCTGTGCTAAGGACACAAAAAATGAAAGACACAGGCTCAACTCTGGAAGACCTTCTCCTAGTAAATGAACCAGAAAAGTGAACTAACAATTACAATGCTTGAGAGTAATATCTGTATAGGAGGCCACAACTGGCAAGACAGCCATACAAAATATACCAAAAAGAGGAATTGTGAGGAAGCAGGAAAAATAGTACTGTAAAGCCTACAACAAACCATAGTAAATTGAGTTGCAACCATCTACAGTCATGTGCAAACCATCTTTTTATCAAGCATCCTTAGAGTTGTCCCAGCTGAATACGCCTCCAGCCCTGATGTTCATTCTCAGTCACCCTCAGAGCCCAGAGGTCTTAGGAGCTCTGATGGCCTAGTGCCTAAGGCATTTGACTGCTAATCAGAAGGTTGGTGATTGAAAACCCCCAGCCACCCGTGGTAGGGAACCTGGGCAATCTCCTTCTGTGAAGATTTACCACCTTGGAAACCCAAACGGGGTCTCTTTGAGTTGGAATCAACTCAACGGCAGTGAGTTTGGGTTTTGGTTTGGTGCCGTCCTCACAATCGTTGCTCTGCTTGAGCATTGTGTCAGTGCATCTCATTGAGGGCCTTCCTCTTTTTCTCTGGCTCTTCACTTTACCAAGCATGTTATGCATCTCCAGGGAATGATCCCTTCTGACCACATGACCAAAGAAGGTGAGATGAAATCTGACCATTCTCACTAAGGTGTTCTGGCTGCACTTCTTCCCAGGATATATTTGTTCATTCTTCTGGCAGCCCATGGTATTTTCAATATTCTTAGCCAACACCACAATTCAAAGGCATCAATTCTTTGATCTTTCTGACTCACTGTCCAGCTTTCACCTGCATATGAGGTGATTTAAAATACCATGGCTTGGGTTAGGCACACCTTGGTCTTTGAAGTGACATCTTTGCTCTTCATCACTTTAAAGAGTTCTTTCACAGCAGATTTTCACAGTGCAATATGACCTCTGATTTCATGACTGCTGCTTCCATGGGGCTGATTGTGGATCCAAGTAAAATTAAATCATTGACAACTTCAATATTTTCTTGATTTTTGTTACTTATTGATCCAGTTGTGAGGATTTTTGTTTTCTTTATGTTGAGGTGTAATTCATGTTGAAGACTGTAGTCTTTGATCTTCACAAGTAAGTGCTTCAAGTCCTCTTCACTTTCATCAAGGAAACTTGTGTCATCTGCATATCACAGGTTCTTAATGAGTCTTTGTCCAATCCTGATTCCACATTCTTCTTTGTATAGTCCAGTTTCTGGGATTATTTGCTTAGCATACAGTTTGAATAAATGTGATGAAAGAATATAACCTTGACACATGCTATTCCTGATTTTAAATCATGCACTACTCCCTTGTATTATTTGAACAACAGCCTCTTGGACTATGTATGGGTTCTTCATGAGCAAAATTAAGTGTTCAGGAATTCTCATTCCTCATTATGTTATCCACAATTTGTTTTGATCCACATAGTTGCCTTTACAATAAACAATAAAACATAAATAGACATCTTTCTGGTGCTCTTTTAGCTAAGATCTTTCTGATCAGCAGTGATATATTTTGTTCCTCCTCCTCCTCTTCTGAATCTAGTTTGCATTTCTAGAAGTTTCCTGTCAATATACTGCTGCAAGCATTTTTTAATTATCTTCACCAAAATTTTACTGTGTGTGCTATCAATGATACTGTTCCATATTTTCCACCTTCTTTTGGATCACTTTTCTTTGGATTAAGCACAAATATGGATCTCTTCCAGTCAGTTGGCCAGGTAGCTGTCTTCCAAATTTCCTTGAATAGATAAGAAAGTGCTTCCAGAGCTGCTTCCATTTGTTGAAACATCTCAATGGGTATTCCATCAATTCCTGAAGCATTGTTTTTTGCCAGTTTGTTCAGTGCAGCTTGGACTTCTTCCTTCAATACAATTGGTTATTGATCATATGCTACCCCATTAAATGACTGTACAGTGACCAATTCTTTTTGGTATAGTGACTCTATACCATCTTCAATACTTCCTGCATTGTTCAATATTTTGCCCATAGACTCCTTCAATATTATAACTTGAAGCTTGAAATTTTTCTTCAGTTCTTTCAGCTTGAGAAATGCCAAGCATATTTTTCACCACTGGTTTTCTAATTACAGATCTTTGCACATTTCATTATAATACTTCACTTTGTCTTCTTGAGCCACCCTTTGAAATATTCTGTTTATTCTGTTAAGCTTTTATTTCAACATCTCTTCCTTTCAATTTAGCTACTTTCTATTCAAGAGCAAGTTTCAGAGTCTCTTGTGATGTCCATTTTGGTCTTTTCTTCCTTTCCTGTCCTTTAAATGACCTTCTACAGATGTACTCGATTTGATTTCTGTGTGATCCATCTGGTGAAGTCCACCTGTATAGCGCCTTTTATGTTGTTGACAAAAGATACTTGCAATGAATAAGATGTTGTTCTTGCAAAATTCTATCACGTGATTACCAGCATTATTTCTATCACCAAGGCCATATTTTCCAACGACTGATGTTTTGCCTTTGTTTCCAACTTTTTCATTCCTATCACCAGCAATAAGCAGTACATTTTTTTTTCTTTTGTTTTTATTAGGATTTGGGTGAAGATTTACAGAGTAAATTCACTTTTCATACAGCAGTTCACATATACTTTGTCTCATGTC
>NW_006921791.1:1907767-1913138 GCF_000298275.1 Orycteropus afer afer
TGTTATGGCTCTCACTTCTTTAGGGTATATACCTAGTAATGGGATGGCTGGGTCAAATGGTATTTGTATTTCCAACTTTTGAAGGAATCGCCATACTTAAGCAATACATTTTGATTACATATTTGGTCAATTTCAGACTGCAGAAGTTGGTTAAAAATCTTCTATTTCTTCATCTTTTGCTTTGGGGGTTGGTGTATAAATTTGAATAATAGTCATGGGAACTGGTCTTCCTTGTAAGAATATGGATAATATCCCATCACTGACAGCATTGTACTTCATGAAATATGTTGACATTTTCATTTTTGATGATGAATCCAATGCCATTCTTCTTCAATTTATCATTCCTGGCATAGTAGACCATATGATTTTCTGATTCAAAATGGCTCATAACAGTCCATTTCAGCTCACTAATGACTAGGATATCAATCTTTATGCATTCCATTTCATTTCTGACAAGTTATAATTTTTCTTGATTCATACTGTATATTCCACCTTCTGATTATTGATGGATATTTGCAGCTATTTCTTCCCATTTTGAATCATGCCCCCTCACCAAAGGAAGGTTATTAAAGTTGACTCTGCTTTGAGGAGGCAACTCTTCCCCGACTGTATTTTGAGTGTCTTCCAACCTGAGGGGCTCATCTTCTGGCACTATATGAAATAATTTTTCAGGGTTATTCATAAAGTGTTCCTCTAGTAATGTATCAGACAGTATTTCACTACTATTCATAAGGTTTTCAGTAGCCAATTCTTTCCAAAGTGGATGGCCTTATCCTTCTTCGCAGTCTATCTTATTCTGGAAGCTCTGCTGAAACCTGTCCAGTATGGTTGACCCTGCAGGTGTTTGAAATAATGGTGGCATAGCCTCAAACCACACAGCAACTGGCAAACCACCAAAGGATGACAAAGTGACAGACAAATGGAGCTTATACAAGAGTTAGTCCAGAAAACAGTTCTTGAAGGAGGAATTTTTGGTTTACAGAAGCTGTTACTCAGACAACTTGAGTTTAACAGACTTAGGAAGGATCATCTGTGAACTAATGTCATGTGACAGTCACAAAATGTGGTAGAAAGATGAGTTGTGGGGTTAAAATCGTATAGTGGTCACTGGAATATTGTCATGCTTCTAGAGGATAATGCAAACTCAACTTAATGAGCTTCATGGACACTAGGCATTTTTGTTCCGGTAAGTCCCCTTCTGCAACAAAAATATTTAAAATTATGTTTTATAACTACATTAATAAAAATATAATTATATTAATATTGTATATTAAAATATTTTCTTCAAGCTAAAATGTCTTTTATTTTCTCTTGATTTTAAAAGAAAATAAAACATTTTTGTAATTCCACTAAAATTAACCTGGGTCCCAGGCACCATGACTAATGTGCATCATGGATATTGTGGCCCTGGGAAACTCAGACATCCATCCGGTTTCTGGGAGCAAACTGTATCTCAGAAAGAAGATATACAGAATAGGTAAGAGCTCTGGTGGCATAGTGCCTAAGGTATTTGACTGCTAACCAGAAGGCTGGTGGTTCAAACCCACCAGCCACTCTTCAGAAAGAAGATTCTACTTTCACAGAGATACTGAGTTGGAAACCCATGAAGGGGTTGCTATGAGTCAAATCCACTCGATAGCAATGAGTTTGGTTTTTTAATTTGTTTGTTTGTTTAAAGGAAATGAAGATAACTAGGTTAGCTACTAATGGAAAGGTTGTCAATTTGAATCTATCAAGAAGAGCCTCAAAAAAAAAAACCCTAATTATCTGAAAAATTAACCATTGAAAGCCCTATGCAGCACAGTTTGACTCTGACACACATGGGGTCATTATGAGTTGTAGTAGACTCTATGGCTACTATTATTTTAGTGGGAGAAACTGGTCTTACCATTAAAAAAAAAAAAAAAAAAAAGGAAAGGAAAGAAAAAAAAAAGACTAACAGGAAGATTCAGATTCAGAATGAAAAACAGAGAAAAACAGATTTGAGTTGGGCCCTCGATACACACACACACACACACACACACACATGTTCCAGGATCCTCTGCCAACAAGGAATTGTAAAAGCAGAATATTGTAAATCAAAAGGACCCAAGGGAAGCTTATGACAGGGAAGAAGCTGACTATGATGCCCATTTAATGTCCTTCAAAAAGTTCGTGAATGGTCCAAGCCTTAGCTCATTATGGAGCTCCCAACTCTTTCTCCACGGAAAAACTTTTGCTCTCAGTATACATTTTCTCTAACCATTTCATTCTCTCTTTTTAGGTCTCAGTTATCTTGCAGATGAACCATGCTGGTTATCATCTGTCTTCCATATACTTCAACCTGTTGTTTTGGCTATGGACTATGTTCCACAACCAACACTCATAAAACTTCATTCGCATATTAAGCATCTAAATTTGTGAGGGCCAGGATATTAGAATGGCTGGGGAAGGGAACTATAAGCAAAAGGGAGTAAATCTGGGATTGATTATCTAATGAACTGGGACCCACCGAAGATCTGAGTAATGAGTTGTGAATCAAAGGCTTTTATATGGCAGTTTCAGAGACATAGAAATAAAAACAATGCACACACAAGAGAGAAACAAACTGGAGAAAACTGTTTTCAAATTTGTGATCAACAAAAATTGTTATATTTTTTATTAGCTATTTTACAATAATAAAAAAAAAATAAACATTTGAATAGAACGGACACCTGATATTATCAAGAAAGTTTCCAATGTACAAAAACAAACAAATAGACATAGACACAAGTATAAAGGAAATATAAGTTCACAATAAGGTACTATTTTTTAACCTGTGTGTGCTGTAGAGTTGATTTCTACTAATAGCAAAACTATATGACAGAGTAGAACTGCCCCTACAGTCTTCCTAAGCTGCAATGTTTACAAGAGCAGATCTCCATGTCTTTCTCACATGGAGCTGCTGGGTGACCTTTCTGTTAGCAGTTGCATACTTAACCATTGCACCACCAGGCTTCTTTTTCTAGCACATAGAGGTCTGATATTATAATCAATGCTCAAAAAAAAAAAAAAAAAATGCTACACATGCCTCCTTATACATGTTTATGTCAAGGTATATAATAAGAATGGAATTAGTGGGTCATGGAATATGTTTTATTTTAATGTTGTTGTTGTTGCTATGTGCCGTCAAGTAGGATGTAACTCATAGCGAACCCTCCTTGGGTTTCCAAGGCAGTATCACTACAGTAGATTGCCTAACTTCCTTCTGAGGAGTGGCTGGTGGGTTTGAACCACCAGCCTTATAGTTAGCAGTCGAGTGTCTTAGGTACTACGCCACCAGAGCTCCCTTAATTTGATGGATACTCAGTAGATACTCCCAAATTTCCCTATACCAGTGGGAGCATAAATTGAATTTTTGAATTGTTTACTTCATAGGAACAGTTAATATCATTTATCTCCTACGATTTGCCAGTTTGATGGGATATAGATATAGATATAGACATAGACATAGACGTAGACGTAGACATAGACATAGACATATATCTGACCCATAGGAACTCCTCCTTGGATTTCTGAGGTGATATTACTATGGAAGTAGATTGCCCAACCTTCCTTCTGGGGAGTGGCTGGTGGATTTGAAACTTAGCCTTCTGGTTAATAGTCAAATGCCTACACTGCCACCAGAACTCTCTCTCTCTCTCTCTCTCTCTTTATCTATCTAGCTATACATATATATACATATAGCTAGATAGATAAAGAGAGAGAGAGAGAGTTGTTGTTAGGCGCCATTGAGTCATTTCCAACTCATAGCAACCCCATGTACAGCAGAATGAAACATTGCCTGATCCTGCGCCAGCTCCATGATCCTTGCTATACTTGAACCCATCATCACAGCCACCATGTCAATCCATCTGGTTGAAGGCCTTCCCCTCTTTCGTCTACCCTCCACCCTATCAAGCATGACATCCTTCTCCAGGGAATGGTCCCTTCTGACAACATGACCAAAGTAGATGAGATGAAGTCTGGCCATTCTGACTTCTAAGGAGTATTTTGGGTGCACTTCCTTCAGGACAGTTCTGTTAGTTCTTTTAGTAGCAGTCCATGGTACTTTCAGCATTCTTTGCCAGCACCACAACTCAAAAGCATCAACTCTTCTTTGATTTTCTGTATTCATTATCCAGCTCTCACATGAGTAAGAGGCAATTGGAAATATCATGGCTTATGTCAGGCACACCTTAGTCATCAAGGAGACATCCTTGCTTCTCAGCACTTGATACAGTTCCTTCGCAGTTGACCTTCCCAGTGCTACACGTTCTCTAATGTCCTGACTGCTGCTTTCATTGGTGTTGATTGCAGAACCAAGCAACGTGAATTCTTTGACAACCTCAATCTTCTCTCCATTTATTGTGATGCTCCTCATTGGTCCAGTTGTGTGGATTTTTGTTTTCTTTATATTGAGATGTAATCCATACTGCAGACTGTATTCTTCCACCTTCATCAGTAAGTGCCTCAAGTCATCCTCACTTTCAGCAAGCAAAGTTGTATTTTCTGCCTATCTCCGGTTGTTAATGATTCTTCCTCCAATCCTGATGCCATATTTTTCTTCATATAGTCCAGCTTCTCGGATTATTTCTCAGTATATAGATGAAGAAGTGTGGGGAAAGGATACAATCCTGATGCACTTCCTTCTTGATTTTAAAACATGCAGTGTCCCCTTGTTCCATTTGAATGACAGCCTCCTGGTCAAGGTAAAGGTTCCTCATGAGTACAATCAAGTGTTTGGGAATTCCAATTCTTCTCAATGTTATCCATAATTTGTCATGATCCACATAATAAATTGCCTTTGCATAGTCAATAAAACACAAGGAGACATCTTTCTGGTATTCTTTGCCTTGAGCCAAGATCCATCTGACAATAGCTATGATATCTCTTGTTCCACGTCCTCTTCTGAATCCAGCTTGCACTTCTGGAAGTTCTCTGTCAATATACTGCAGCAAATGTTTTTGAATTATCTTCAGTAAGATCTTACTTGCATGTGATATTAATGATATTATTCTATAATTTCCGCAATCTTTGGGATCACCTTTCTTTGAAATGGGTTCAAATATGGATCTCTTCCAGTCAGTTGGCCAGGTAGCTGTCTTCCAAATCTCTTGGCATAACCGAGTGAGTGCCTCCAATGGGGCATCCTTTTGTTGAAATGTCTCATTGGGTATTCTGTCAATTCCCGGAGCCTTGTTCTTCTCCAATTCTCTCATTGCAGCTTCGACTTCCTCCTTCAGTACCATTGGTTCTAGATCATATGCCACTTCCTGAAATGGATGAAGATTGACCAGTTCTTTTTGGTACAGTGACTCTGTGTTTTCCTGCCATCTTATCTTGATGTTTCCTGCATCATTCAATATTTTGC
>NW_006921791.1:1913739-1966126 GCF_000298275.1 Orycteropus afer afer
CATGTGAGTTCCAGCATTATTTCTGTCACAAAGGCCAAATTTTCCAACTACCAGTAATTCTTCTTTATTTCCAACTTTTACATTCCAGTCACCAGTGATAATTAACACATCCTTATTGCATGTTCGGTCAGTTTCAGATTGCAGAAGTTGATAAAAAAATCTTCAATTTCCTCATCATTGGCTTTGGTGGTTGGTGCATAAATTTGAATAACAGTCATATTAATGGGTCTTCCTTGTAGGCATATGGATATTATCCTATCACTGACAGCATTGTACTTCAGGACAGATCTTGAAACATCCTTTGTTATGATGAATGCCACGTATATATGATTTCACTTTACTTGTGAACTAAAAAATAATTTCATTTTATTTCTTTTTCTATTAGATGTCTGTATATGTCTTTGCCCTTAATTTTATTTGTTTTTCCTACTGGTTTATATAGGATCATATATTCTACATCTTAACCCTTAATCACACGTGATGACTTCTCTTTTAGCCTTGTGTATGGTGTCATTATTTATAAAGTAAGGAAGTCTGGTGACATAGTGGATAAGACATTTGGCTGCTAACCAGAAGGTCAATGGTTCAAACCCACCAGTTGCTCCAGGAGAAGAAAATGAGGCAATTTACTCATAGAGATTTACAGTCTTGGAATTCCAATGAGGGTCACTATGAGTTGGAGTTGACTTGATGGCAGTGAGTTTGCTTTGGTTTATTTGTAAAATAAAGTTTAAATTTTGGTATATCTAATTAGTCAATCCTTTTCCTATGTTGACTTGTTTAGAAGATTTCCATCTAAATGTCATGAAAATATTTTCTTTTAAAACTTGAAATTTGAGGTTTTGATATAACACTTGATCTTACAAAGAATTTATTTTTATGTTCAACATGAGGTGGGAATCTAATTTGACTATTTCTCTAAATATATGGCCATTTTATCTTAAACAGTCCATCTTTTCCTACTAATTTCAAATGCTATCTTTATCACATGCTAAACTGCCATATGTATTGACCTTTTTCTGGATTCTAGGTTCCATTGGTACATATTTAATTACTATAGCTTTGGATAATGTTCTGATGATTAGTACGGACAGAGTCCCATTTTTGGTTTTACATAATTATCTTGGCTCTTCTTTAAAATTGTTCTGCCATATAAATTTTGGAATTTGTTAAGCACTGTGAAAAATCTTGTTGAGATTTTAAATGAGATTACTTTTGTTATGCATTAATTTGGATTTTGTTTATGTCTTACAAAATTGGGCCTTCCTTTTCAATAAGTGCATCTTTTCATTTATCAAGTCTTTTACAATCTTCCCTAAAATTTTATATTACTGTCCATTAATGTTTTACATGTTATGATAGATTTTATTGGATTTTACTGCTGTAATGAATAAAAACATGCTCAATTATATTTTTTCAAATGGCTATCCTTCATATGTAGGGAAACATATTGACTCTTTTGAATATAGATCTTGTATCTGGCCAATTTGCTAGCCTAATATTTTATGCACTGATACGCTTGCATTTTCTATATAGATAAATATATCATTTGCAAGTAATACTAATTTTCTCCTCCTTTCATATTTATAGCCATGTGTCACTTAATATCCATGATACATTTTCTAAAACAGAATATTATGTGATAAGAACTTGCACAAAAAATATATTGTAGTCTAGTCCTGCTGTTTCTTCAGGCATCTTGAACATGCTTCATGCTTTAGCAATTATTGTCAGTATGCTGAAAGAAATTCACTTTTGGTTTGTTCCTCAACCCATATCATTAGCAATTTCTCCATATCTGATATAGGCCCGTCTTGCACTATCATTACCCTGTAGCTCTCATTGAAGCCCATCCTTTAGCAGCTTGGAAAATTTTTTCTTTGTTTTTGAGGATTGTTGTGATGGTCAAGTGCAACATGCCCAAATCAAGAGCAACAGCATTCACTGATTTTCCACCTTCATGTTGTTTAATAGTTTTATTTTTTCACTTCTAAATTTGCACTTCTCCTTTGCCTCTTGCTGCTGCTATCAAAAACTAGCATTGGTTTTGCTGCACCTAGGAGCTGTGATGCACTTCTAAAGAAAATTAAATAGAGATAATGCTACAACTTTTATGAGATGTACAATACATGAGATTGGATGGTGCTGAATTGAAGAATATACTGTTACATGGCAAACTTTTTAAATAGAAGGTGCAGTACAGTACATAAACCAGTAACACAGGAATTTATTATGACTATCAAGATATAGTTTGACACCATACCACCCTGAATGTGCCTGATCTCGTCTGATCTTGGAAGCCTGGTTAGTACTTGGATGGGAGACCGCCTGGGAATACCAGGTGCAATAGGCCTTAGGAGCTCCGGTAGCATAGTGCCTAAGGCACCTGACTGCTAACCAGAAGACTGGTGGTTCAAACTCACCAGTCACTCCTCAGAAGGCAGGTTGGACAATCTACTTCTGTAGTGATACTGCCTCAGAAACCCAAGGAGGGATCGCTATGAGTTGGATCTGACTCGACAGCAGTGAGTTTGGTTTTTTGGGTTTATGACCCCCATTTGGCCATATAATGAATTTTTTTTTTTACACATTGTTCATATTGGTTTTGTTTATGAATAGGTCTTAATTCAAATATGAGTTGATTATACTAACAATGCATATTCATAAACAAATATAATCTCACATAAATAGATAAATTTGAAAGTACATATGATTTTTCTTTGCACATTCTTCCTTCTTCCAATTCTCCTTTTCTTTATTTACTTTCTTCTCATCTTCTCCTCTCCATTTTTATATTAGTCACTCACCAACAATAGTCCAAGTCAAAACTCAGATTTTTAAAGTGTGTGTGTTTGGGGTAGGAGGGGTGAATTAATGAAACGAGATTGGCAGGAACTTAATGGAAACTGGATAACGGACGGGTACAAAGAAAATTAGTGTACTATTTTCTCTTTGCGTTGAGTGTATTTGAAATGTTGTACAGTAATTTCCTTAAGTAAGGTGTATCCTTTATATTATCTCAATACTCTTAAAGCTACCCATATAGACACATACACAGATATATTTTTTTCAATATTGTTAACAATAACAGGACTATTTTAACAGAGTTTCTGCATGTGGAATAGGTCACTCAGTATTACCTCATGGAAATGCTTCCAGTCATCTGGTATAGCTTCAAATCTTCTTTCTCATACCTGGAGAATATTTTATGCTGTGGATTATAATTATGTACTCAGCCCTTACCACTATGTAAAGACATCCTGATATGTCATTGATTTAATACCATGGTTTAGGTCCCCAGAATTGAAATAACCAGATTGAAAGACACTTTTTAATGTTGTTACATTGTTTTCACAAAATGATGAACACTTCACAACAATGTCTGAACATATCCTTTTCCCACATATACAACAATAGAATAGACATAGTTTTTTTCCTTAAATTTTCTGCTAGTTTGGTGTTTATAAAGTGATATTTCATTATTACTTTGTGTGTGTCCTTTGAAAGTTAATGAATTTTAACCATGTCCTTTACTTTTTGACAACCTGCTTTTATTCTTCCATGAATTGCCTATTCACATCTTCTGTCCACTTTTGTCTATTTTAATTGTTGTTTGTATACTCTAAACAGTAACTCTTTGTCTCTACCTTTCTTTACAAATACCATCAATACGGTAACTTTCATCATAAAGCACTGTGTACTTTTTATAGTAAATATATTTATGTGTTAAATGCTCCTGAGACCCAGCCTTGGTTAAGAGATCTTCTTTGTTTCCAAATTGTAAAAGTAATATCCTAGACACTATTGCAGTGCATATTTCATTTGTTTTACATGTATAAACGATGGTGTAGTTTTATTTTCATCCAGAAGGAGAGACAGAACTACACCAGCCTTCCTTCTCCCTATGAATTTAACTATTTGTCATAGAATAATTTTGCATATATATTGAGATATAATTCTGGATTCTCTATCTTGTTTATATGTTTACCCATTCCTATAGCTATATTATATTTTATTAAAGTGGCCTTATAGTATATTTTAATATATGTTGAATCATTATCTTCATCCTTTTCTTCTATCCCATAATTTATTAAAGAATAAATAATGGAATTTATTTCTTCACATGTACTTTGATTTATCCATTTTAAAATGAAAAAGTACTACTGTGATTGCACATACTTTATACATTAATTTAGAGAGAACTGACCTTAAGAATCATATTTTTAGTGATTTTCTTTATGAATGAAAAATAAAGTTATTAACTAATGATATTTATTGACTTTAATGACAATTTTCTTTTAGAAATTAAAATCAACTATAGTTTTGTTCTTATGGGTAATTTTTGTTAAGTTAAATTTACACATACAATTTTGACAAATTTGTTACCATTACGAAAGGAATTTTTTCACATTACCATTCTGGGTGCTTTGCTAAAGCAAAAATAATAAAAATAATAATAATAATAATTTTTGTACTTTTCCTTGGATTGAAAATATTTTCTTCAATGACTTTATTGAATTTTTAGAATATTTCAGATCTTCTAAGCACTTAACATATTAAGTAAAGAGATGATTTTATTATGTAATTTATCTTACTTTCTATTCTAATAGCTTTATTAGTTCTTATTTTATTTTCTAATCGCTGATCTAATTGAATTAGTGAAATTTCTGAGATAATGTTAAGTAATGGTAGGGAGAGTGAGTGTTTCATCTAGTTCTGAATTTTAATTGAAACAGTTTCATTTTTTCACTGTTCAAGGTAATATTTGCTATTGCTTCTACATTTGTTGTTGTTGTTGTTATGTGCCGTTGAGTTGTACCTGACTCATAGAGACCCCTCCTTGGGTTTCTGAGGCAGTAACACTATGGAAGCAAATTGCCCAACCTTCCTTCTGAGGAGTGGCTGGTGGGTTCGAACCACCAGCCTACTGGTTAGCAGTCAAGTGCCTTAGGCACTATGCTACAAGAGCTCCCTGCTTCTACATTAAAGTTAAGCAATTTCATTCTATTCCTGTTTTCCTTCTATTTTACCAGGAATCATAAATAATAACGAATTTTATCAATGCATTTTAACTCTGTATTCATATGATCTTTTTCTCCTTGAACTTGATGATATCATGGGTTATATAAATTTATTTTTTAAGTTAAACCACTCTGGGAATAAATCTTACTTAGTCATAGTGCAGTGCTCTTATGATTCATTGCTTTATTGTATTTTTATTATTTTTTAAAGAAAAGATATTTATTTTTATCATAAGCTAACATTAGAGATTTGCTGACTTTGTAAAATAAATTAGAGCATTTTCTACCATGTTAGCGAAATAGTTTAAATAACTTTGAAATTATCTATCCTTTGATAGAAGTTAGCTGTAAAACACCATCTGTTTCCAGTGCTTTGTTTAGTATTACAACTTTAATCATTTCACCAATCTCTTTTATGATGATTATTTCATATACATTTTTCATTTCTTCTTGAAATAATTTTGTTACTTCTATTTTGCCAGAAATCATCAATTTGCTTTTCATTTTCAAATATGCTGCCCTGAAGATGGATGTAACAATCACTTATGTTTATTTTAATCTTTCTTGGAGATGACTCTTTTCTCATCTAAATCTTATTTTCAATACTTTCTTTTTTCTTTCATCAGATTTCTGAAGTTTGGGATTTATATTTCATTTCCTCCAGTTTTTCTTATGTTACTAATTTTATCTTTGATTTTTATTAACTTATCATTCTTGGTTTCTTTTTCTTTGTTCTTTAAACAAATTCTTAGGATTAATATTTAGTTACTTTTTTGTTGTTGTCATTATCTCTTTTTTTAACGAAAACAATTTAAAGACTAGATTTTCTTCTGAAGAAAACCTTTGTTGTTATACTAAGATTCTTATTAACATTTAATTTCTTATTGATTTCAATAGAGTTTTTAATTTCTTTTCAAATTTGTCTTTGATCATATCTAACCAACCAAACCAAACTCACTGCCATCTAATCAAATCTGACTCATAGTAAATCTTAACAGAATTAGATCACCCCATCTTCCTTCTGTGGAACAGCTGGTAGGTTTGAACTGCTAGCCTTCTGGTTAAAAGCCAAATGCCTTATCCACTATGCTGCCAGAGCTCCTTTTATGGTTATCTAGGGAAGTTTTTTTTTTTTTTTTTTTTTTAACCAACTTTTAATTAATTCTTATTTTATTATATTATCAATTTCATTTATCTATATCATTATTAACTTCAGTTCTACTGGATTTGTATAATTCTGAAGGATGTGTACTGAAGTTTCCCACGATAATGGTTTACTTGGCTTTTTATTCTTTTTGCTTTCTTTTAGTTGATAGAATTTTAGATTTTTCACTACAGTTTCACAGTGGCCCTCAATTTTAAAATTTACTGCTCTGACCTCTAGCCTCCAGCCCCTTAGCTGTCTTGCTTGGGGATCTTTAATAGAAACAGCATTTCATTCACAACTAGTAAGATCTGATAATCAGTTCCTGAGGCAAGGCTAGGGACTCATTAGATCCTTCCCCAGCATGACTCAGATTGCCTGTAAGTAATGACGAAGCCATCTGCTTTGTTTCTTCTACTTATTAAAAATGCCATCCTGTGATCTTCATCCACAATGGCAAACTCAAAAGTCTCTCTATCACTATCTTTGACCCAAATTATTTTCCTTGTACCAAATTTGATTTAGCCCACAAAGGACTGCAGAGATAGAAATCTAAGTTGGATGAATTGCCTCTGGTCTTCAGTACCTGCATCGACTTATTTAACACTGTAAGATCAATGGCTGAAATAATCCTTTCCTGGCACTGGAAATTATGCTTTTTATTTTCATCCATTCCTACTCTACATTCTCAAGTGGTGCCTTTTTTGAAACTTCCAACCTTGGCCCCTCACTGAGATGACTCATGGGGCTCATTATGTAAGTATATGGTGATGTACTTCTGGAGCTTACATATATCTGCATTTTTTTTTTCTCCACACAACCACAGCAGAAAAGACACGTCCTCACTAAGTAAGCCAGTCAGTAGTAGCAAAATCTAAAGAAAGTTGTGATGACTTACTTACAGCTCCTGAGAATTTTCTGCTTTATATTGATTACTGATTTCTAATTTATGATTTATCCACTATATCTTCCTTCCACAAAACACTACCCTAGCTCTTTCCAAGTACTAGGATTAAAAATTAAAAACAAAAATATCTCCTGCCATAAAGATGCTCACAGTTTTGTAAACCAGGCAGGCTTATAAATGGATATAAACCACAGTATTTGTCTAGAGACTGACTCAAACTCTGAAGGGTCTGAAAGGTTTTTTTGCTATATCTAAATAATCCTGGTTCCTTTTCATTGTATTTCATGTTTAGTTACTGTAAGCTATTTGTAGCACCAATAACACTAAAGACATTCCTCATCCATACCTGGATTATTGCACTCCTTGGCTGCTACATAACTCCACTGTACCAACTGAATACAGTGCAGTGGCCCTGTTCTGACTCCTAAGGCTGTCTGGCATCTTGTCCCAGCCTACTGCTCCAACTTCACAGTCCACTTTCCCAAGCCTGTTCTCATCATTCTCTCTCTTTGTTGTTTTATATGTTCCTGTACCTTTGCTTGCATTGAGTCACTTACATAGAATTTAAGAAACCAAACAAAAACACTGTACAACATAATGAGGATTTGGAATTTTGAGATGAGGAAGACAGTTTTACTCTTCAAGAAACTTCCAGTTTAAAAGGGGAGAGAAAGTTTAAAAAAAAGAAAGAAAAGAAAAGAACTAACTGTATTTCCTTGTGAAAGTGTTATAAATAATTGTATAGAAAGAAGTATTATGGGCCTGTTGATAAGGCAAGTTAACTCTAGAATGAAGAGGAGAGAAAGATTCAAGGATACTTAAAAGACAATCTTAAGTTCTACTTTCAATATTAATTCCAACTAATACTGATTGATGCCTGACACCAACTTCTGTCAGCACTTAGAATTTATTGTCAGTAATGTTTATTTAAATTCTTAGCTACATTCTATGACAGCTCTTTACAAAATTTTGTATATTGTTCTGCAAGAAAGCCATTAAGAATTTAGTCCATTGTCATAGGATCTTTTTATTCTCCACAGTGCTTGGCACAGTGCTTTGCCCATTATGTTAACTCTCAATAACACAACCCTGTGCTATTTAGAGTAAAAGTCCTTCTTTTTGAGTTTGTGCCCTATGGAGACAACTCGACGGCACATAACAACAACAACAAAATCTCAGACTCAGTAACTACACAACAGAGATTATAATAAGGCCCTTTTCGTAGTGTTGATGTAAAGATTAAATGTCAATTACCTAGTGCAGGGTCTGATCCTTTGTATATGTGCAATAAGGAAGAGTTGTTATTATGAAGATCAAGTTCTTTTCTCAGTTTATACAACACTTTCACATTCAGTACCTTACTTGATTTTGCATAAGAAACTTGGAAATGTGCCATGCTAACACATATTTTTAGATTTTCATGTTATACATGAGGAAACTGAGGCTGGCTACAGGCAGAATAAGAACCAGAGCCCATAGTCTCCTCACTTCTGCTCCATTGGTTTTCCCACTAAATGTTACCCATACCTATGTATCTATTTGCCCACTATTTTTGTAAACGAAGCATGTGTCTTTGTTGTTGTTAGGTGCCGTCGAGTCAGCTCCAACTCATAGTGACCCTATCCACAACAGGACAAAACACTGGCTGGTCCTGCGCCATCCTCACAGTCTTTGTTATGCTTGAGCTCATCATTGCAGCCACCACATCCATCCATCTCGTTGAAGGTCTTCCCCTTTCTGGCTGACCCTCTACTTTACCAAGCATGATACCTTCTGTAGGAAGTGATCCCTTCTGAGAACATAACTAAAGTAGATGAGATGAAGTCTGGGCATGCTTGCTTCCAGGGAGCATTCTGGCTTCACTTTTTCCAGACAGATTTGTTTGTTCTTCTGGTAGTCGGTAGTATTTTCAGTATTTTGCGCCACCACAATTCTAAGACATCAATTCTTCGTCAGTCTTCCTTATTCATTGCTTATTCATGGTCCAGCTTTCACATGTATATGAGATGATTGAAAATACCATGGCTTGGGTCAGGCACACCTGAATCTTCAAACTAACATCTTTCTTCTTAACTCTTTAAAGAGATCTTTTGCAGTAGATTTTCCCAGTATAATAAGACATCTGACTTCCTGACTGCTGCTTCCAAGGGTATTGATTGTAGATCCAAGTAAAATGAAATCCTTGTGCTGTTGCTTATTGTTCGAGTTGTAAGGATTTTCATTTTCTTTATGTTAAATTGTAATCCATACTGAAGACTGTAGTCTTTGATTTTCATCAGTAAGTGCTTCAAGTCATCTTAACTTTCAGCAAGCAAGGTTGTGTCATCCGCATATTGCAGGTTGTTAATGAGTCGTCCTCTAATCCTGATGCCACGTTCTTTTTCCAGCTTCTCAGATTATTTGCTCAGCATACATAGTCAATAAGTATGTTGGAATGATACAACAACCCTGGCATACACCCTTCCTGATATTAAACCATGCAATATCCCCTTGTTCCATTCAAACGACAGTCTCTTAGTCTATGTACAGATTCCTCATTAAGATAATTAAGAGTTGTGGAATTTCCATTCTTCACAATGTTTTCCATACCTTGTTATGATCCACACAGTCAAACACCTTTGCATAGTCAATAAAACACAGGTAGATATCTTTCTGGTATTCTTTGCTTTCAGCCAAGATCCATCTGACATCAGCAATGATATCTCTTGTTCCACATCCTCTTCTAAATCCAGCTTGCATTTCTGGAATTTCCCTGTCAATATATGGCTGCAACTATTTTTTAATTATCTTGAATTATCTTCAGTAAGATTTTACTTGTTTGTAATGTTAATGATAATGTTCAATAATCTCCACATTCTGTTGGATCACCTTCCTTTGGAATGGGCAAAAACATTGATCTCTTCCAGTCAGCTGGCCAGGTAACTGTCTTCAAATTTCTTGGCATAGATGAGTGAGTGCTTCAAGCACGACATTCATTTGTTAAAGAATCTCAGTGGGTATTCCATCGATTCCTGGAGCCTTGTTTGTCACCAATAGTTCAGTGTGGCTTGGACTTTTTCCTTCAACACCATTTGTTCTTGATCATATGCTACCTCCTGAAATATTTGGACATTAACCAATTATTTTTGATATAATGACTCTGTAGTCCTTCCCTCCTCTTTTGATGCTTCCTGCATATTCAGTATTTCGCCCATGGTATCCTTCAGTATTGCAACTCAAGACTTGAAATTATCTTCAGCTCTTTCAGTTTGAGAAATTTCAAGTGTGTTCTTCCCTGGCTGTTGTCCTATCAGGGATAATAATAGCAACACCAACTCTTACTCAATAATAGTGTTGTTGTTGTTGTTGTTGTTATGTGCCATCGAGTCGGGTAAGTTTAATTCTTCAAGTGCTCTTCTCTATTCTAAGGACTTTACAAGTTTTAACTCATATATTCCCATTTGCTAAAAAGGCAAGGAGGTCATATCTTCTGTCCTCCTCAAACTCCTCAAGAGGAAGACAGAATCACTATCAGTAGCCCAAGGCCCATTACTGTGAGGCCAGATATGCTGCATCCCTTTAGCCCTTTCATCAACCCTGACACCAACCATTCCTCCCCCAGCACTCACCACCTTTCTGCTGGGTTCAATAATTCACTGCAGTGGCCACACAGAACTCACAGATTATGAGGTTTATTAGGGAAGCACCAGGCTACAATTCAAGTTCAGGAAAAATGCTCAGTCTCTCTCAGCCTGCTGTCTTCTACCATCAGTCTCTCATCGTCTCTCTCCCAGCAGTGCATGTCCCTGGGAGTCTCTCTCAGCAATGAGTGTCTCTTGAGTCTCTTTCCCACCAGCACATGTCCCTCAGGAGCAAGTTTCTTCTCAGGAGCATGTTTCTTCTCAGCAGCACATCCTTCTCAGCAGTCAGAGAGACTTCTGCCTCTAGGAGGCCTCCTTTTGAGCCTAGCAGAGTGGCCAAACTAAGCCATGATAACATCATAATTCTAAGCACCTAAGAGAGAGCGAACTTCCCAGAACACTGTGCTGCTCCCAAAAGAAATACCCCAGGTGGATGATTTTAACAATCAGAGTGACTCATTTTCTCACAGCAAATTCCACCATGGAGTTTACAAAGACTTATGAGTAGAAAAGCCATACCAGGTAATTTACCATACCGCACAATTGGTTATTAAAAAAAACAAAAAAAAAGTAAACTTGTCCAAGAGTCAGAAAATAAACAGAAGCTGTGGGGATCCGATAATCAGAAAGGACAGTTCTAAGAAAGTGAAATTATTGATTAGTCCAAGAAAACTTCAAGGAGTTCAGAATTTAAAGACTCTAAGGCATAGGATTGTTTTTAGGTGGTTTTGAGTTAACTCCAACCATGGTGCTCCCATGTACAATAGAGTGAAACACTGCCAAGTCCTACACCATCCTCATAATTGTTGCTATGTTTGAACCCACTGTTGCAGCCTCTGGGTCAATCCATCTCTTTGAAGGTCTTCTTCAGTTTCACTGACCCTCTATTTTATCAAGCATGATACCCTTCTCCAGGGACAGGTCTCTCCTGATAAGATACCCAAAGTATGTGAGAGAAGACTCTCAATCCTTACTTCTAAGGAGAACTCTGGCTGTACCATTCCCAAGACAGCTTTATTCATTCCTCTGGCAATACATGGTATATTCAATATTCTTCTCTAACACCATAATTCAAATACACCAATTCTTCTTCAGTGTTCTTTATTTATTGTCCAATTTTCACATGCATATGAGGTGACTGAAAATAACATGCTTTGGGTCAAGGGCACCTTAGTGTTCAGAGTGACATCTTGGCTTTTTAGCACTTAAAAGATTGTTTGCAGCAGATTTGCCCAATGTAATACATCATTTGATTTCTTGACCGTTGTTCCAATGTGCATTGCTTGTGGATCCAATAAGCCATAGGATGGTGACTCAATCCTGCTAGGTTCTGCCTCTCCCAGACAAGTGACCCACCCTGGGAGAAGATAGGTTGGGGTAACCGGAAGGGCTATGGTGAACTGATCCATCACAGAAAGTCTGCACACAGAGAAATGACCAAGTGGTCTAGGGTCATCCTTGGCAGTGCACTTCTATTGTCTTTACAGAAGGGGTCTAAGAATTCTAAATGAACTTGATTTTCCTCTTTACCCAGCAGCTCCCCTTCAACGACTCACTGACCGCGGGCACTGAATGTTTGCCCTTTTACCGATCTTCTGCTGCTTGTGGCACTGGGGACCAAGGAGCATTCTTTGGAAACCTCTCCAAGTCAAATCCAAGACAGCAGATGAACGGGCTGACCTCCTTCCTCGACGCATCCACTGTTTATGGCAGCAACCCTGCCTTGGAGAAGAAGTTAAGGAACTGGACCAGCGAGGAAGGGCTGCTCCGGGTCAACCAGCGCTACCGAAATGGGGTCCACGCGTACCTTCCCTTTGTGCCGCTGCGTGTGCCCTCGCCCTGTGCCCAGGAGCCTGGCGCCGCTAGCACAGAACGAGTGGAGTGTTTCCTGGCAGGAGACGGCCGCGCCAGCGAAGTCCTTTCCCTGACCGCCTTGCACACGCTTTGGCTGCGCGAACACAATCGCCTAGCAGTCGCCCTGAAGGCTCTCAACCCTCACTGGAGCGCAGACACCGTCTACCAGGAGGCACGCAAAATTGTGGGTGCCCTGCATCAGGTGCGCCAAATCGTGGATGCTCCGCATTAAGGATTAAATTCAGCTGGATGGTGTAGGGCTGTGTCCCGGGTTACCTTTGAGCTTTATGGCTAGACAGCTGTTAACCTATCAGGGATAACAGCAACAACAAGTGCTACTCAATAATAGTGCTACTCAATAATAGTAATGATTTAATTCATCGAGTGCTCTTTCTGTGTCAGGATCCATTCTTAGGACTTTACAAGTTTTAACTCATTTTTTTCTTACAACAACCCTTTGAAGTGGGAAGATACCAAGGATTTTGGCATATCACTTACATCTATAAAATGTAATTGCTAATGTTATTCACCTCACAGGGTAGATATGGGAAACAAATGAATTATTTTAAATTAATAGTTGCCATTTGTTGTGTGTCTATTGCATATTAGGCTTGTGTTGTTGTTACTTGTGCCAATGAGTTATTTTCTACTCAGAGTGACCCCTTGTGACAGAGGAGAACTGCTTTATAGGGTTTTCTAGATTTTATGATCTTTATAGAAGCAGGTCACTAAGTCTTGCACTGCCAGCTTTCAATTAACCTCCAAGGACATAATTGATTGTGCTACCAGAGTTCTGTGCAGGCACTTTGTATTATTCCTTTAGGGCTCACAGTGGCCCATTGGGGAAGGTAACAAAGGAAGTCTTTGAGTTGCATGGAGTTTAACCCTTTCAAGATCAAGCTATTTTTGTTTGTTTGTTTGTTTTCAGTAAGGGAAGGCATTTTGAATGTAATTTTAAAAACTGAGATAATATGGATGTTGTGGTGGTTAAGGTTGTGTGTGCAAAAATGGCAAGGAGGCCACATGTTCTGACCTCCTCTAACCCTACAAGGGGAAGGCAGGATTACCAGCAGTAACCCAAGGCCTATTACTGCAAGGCCAGACATGCTGCCTCCCTCCAGCCCTTTCACCAACCGTTCCTCCCAAAGCACCCACCACCTCTCTCCTGGGTTAGATAATTCACTGCAGTGGCCACACAGAACTCACAGATTATGGGGTTTATTAGGGAAGCACCAGGCTACAACTCAAGTTCAGGAAGAATGCTCAGTCTCTCTCCCAGCCCAATGTCCCTCAGCCAATAGTCTCTCACAGTTTCTTTCCCAGCAGTGCTGGTCCCTCGGTGTCTCACTCAGCAACACGTGTCTCTCGCGTCTCTTTCCTAGCAGCACGTGTCTCTTTCAGGGGCGTGTGTTTCTTTCAGCAGCACATCTTCCTCCACCAGCAGTCAGAGAGAGTTCTGCCTCCAGGAGGCCTCCTTTTGAGCCTGGCAGGGTGGTCAAACTAGCCAATCATAGCATCAGAACTCTAAGCACCTAAGAGATAGTGGGCACCTCCCAGAACATTGTATTGTGCCACGCCCAACAGAAATAACCCAGGTGGATAACATTTACAATCAGCTCCTCAGTTGCTCATTCCACCACTGAGTTTACAATGACTTATGGGTTGAAAAGCCATGCTAAGTAATTTACTACACTGCTTGGCTAGGCCTTGTTGAGTGGCTGAGCAGCTGGTGGTAGTTATTCCCTATGATGAGGGTGGCAATCATCTCCATGGTGGAATCTACCACAAGCAGCTAAGTAACTGCGTTGGTAGTGTGGTCTGCTTCCCGTACGTATGAAGCATATTTGGGAATGGTCTCTAGCTTAAGGCACACTTGAACCCTGCATATATCTGAGTTGTTTTTTCAGCAGCCTGCCATGCTCTGCCAATCTTGAATCAGTGGCCTGCTGTGTTATTTAGTAATATTGGAACTGTGCCTTTTTACTTGTCAACCTTGGGCTTGTTAGTCTCAGCAGCCAGGAGCTGCCTGAGTGAGGAAAAAGCCCCCAGGTTCAGTGGGCCAGGATCAGGAGACAGAGCTGAAACCCAAGGAAGAGGGGCTTTCATCTAGCCCCTAGAGTCTGGCACTTTGAACTCAGACTTAAAGCCTCCAAAAATGTAAGAGAATAAACTCCTGTTAAAGCCATTCCATTTGTGGTATCTTCTGTTAGAGCAGCACTGTGTTGTTGTTGTTAGGTGCTGTCGAGTCATTTCCGACTCATAGTGACCCCATGCAGAACAGAACGAAATACCACCCAATCCTGCACCAGCTCCATGATCCTTGCTATACTTGAACCCATTGTCTCAGCCACTGAGTCAATCTATCTCATTGAAGGCCTTCCCCTCTTTCGTCCACCCTCCACCCTACCAAGCAAGACATCCTTCTCCAGGGAATGGTCCCTTCTTACAACATGACCAAAGTAGGTGAGACAAAGTCTGGCCATTCTCACTTCCAAGGAACATTTCGGGTGCACTTCCTCCAGGACAGATCTGTTAGTTCTTTTAGCAGTCCATGGTACGTTCAGCATTCTTTGTCAACACCACATCTCAAAAGCATCAACTCTTCTTTGGTCTTCCTTATTCATTGTCCAGATCTCACATGTATATGAGGTGATTGAAAGTATCCTGGCTTGTGTCAGGTGCACCTTGGTCCTCAAGGAGACATCCTTGCTCCTCAGCACTTGAAAGAGTTCCTCCGCAGCCTAATATCCTGACTGCTGCTTCCATTGGCGTTGATTGTAGAACCAAGCAATGTGAATTCTTTGACAACCTCAATCTTTTCTCCATTTGTCATGATGCTGCTTATTGGTTCAGTTGTGAGGATTTTTGTTTTCCTTGTGTTGAGATGTAATCCATACTGCAGACTGTATTCTTCAATTTTCATCAGTAAGTGCCTCAAGTCATCCTCACTTTCACCAAGCAAATTTGTATCATCAGCATATCTCAGGTTGTTAAAGACTCTTCCTTCAATCCTGATGCCACACACTAGGTAACCAAAACAGATGTTGATACAAATAGTGGGACACATATGTCCCAAGGAATCTCAGATCCTAGTATTGGTGAGATGACACCCATTTCTTCAGATTCATACAGTTATACAGGCCTCCACCATATGACTGCATATGCTAAAATGAATCACATTACACACCAGAGGCAGAAAACATAGATGGGCATATATGACCCACAGGTCATGAAATGGTTAAGTATCTTGTCCAGTGTTCCACTGGATTTTCCTCAGTTCTCCATGTCCCGCTTGTTCCTTCTCACCTTTGATACATTATGGCCCAGGCACCCAATAAGCAGAACAGACAGCACCAGACCTTACTGGAGAAGGTTCCTAAAAGCCCCACCATGCCAGGGATTGAGCCTTTAGTTCCTCAACAGTGAGAGGGACTTTGAACAGTATTGAGAGGAGGCTTGGAGAAATAGTACGATGCTTGAGAGTCTCTGAGCAGCAAATTGTTACCAACCACTACAGAAATACTTCAGTATGCACACACAAGTGTATATTATTTGAATATCAACAGTGATTGTATAGGTTTGTGTGGTGTATTTGTGCATGTCCATGTGTGATATGCTAAGGTTAGAAAAACAGGAACTTGATACATAAATAAAGTCATAAGAATGAGTATATCTGTCATGGAAGAAGTATAGTCAGAATGCTCGTTAGAACCAAGGATAGCAGGACTTTGAGCAGAAGGGCATCATGCTTGGTAAAGTAGAGTGTCAGCACAGAAGAGGAAGACCCTCAATGAGGTGGATCAACACAGTGGCTGCAAAAATGGGCTCAAAGAGCAAGGACTGGGAGGAATTGCAGGACCAGGCAGTGTTTTGTTCTGTTGTGCTTAGGCTTGCTATGAGTTGGAACCAATTCAATAGAACCTAACAACAACAACAATATCAATCAAGGCTTAAGTTTAACAATGAGATTTAGTATTAGCAAGTTGCTGCGTTGAATAGTTATAACCTTGCTTGATATCTGTAAATAGATAAAATTATTAATATATTAAAAAAAAAACTAACAATATAGGAATTTGTTAATGAGGAAATTAAAAAATATTTGGGCCAAAGCAGTATGACATGACCAAGAATTTATCATCTTTTTAAATAAAAATAATTATTAACCTTGTCACTTTCAAGAAGCTCATCAACCATCATTTCATTTCTCTAAAGTTAAAGGAGTATAACTCCATCAGGAGATCAGCAATATTAAAATGATTTTTCATACTTTTACAGTACCTTACTTCGTTCAGCACATTATCTTGGTAAAGTAAATCCCAGGTGATTATTTTCTGTTTCCCTGAATTGTCACCACCTGATGTATTATGTGGACTTTTTTTGTTTTATTTTGTCTGTATGTCCCTATAATGACCTCTAGAATGTAAACTCTCTGAGGACAGACATTTTTATCTATTTATGCTTTTAATTATTTTTCCAGTACTTAGGATATACATGGCACAAAGTAAGTTATATCTGTGTATGTGTGTGTGTGTAAAGCAAAATATCATTAAAAAGACAAGAAAGGAAGAAAAGACCAAAATGGATGTCAGAAAAGACTCTGAAACTTGCCCTTGAATGAAGAGTAGTTAAAGTAAATGGAAGAAATGACAAGACAAAAGAGCTGAACAGAATATTTCAAAGAGCATCTCAAGAAGACAAAGTCAATTATTACAATGAAATGTGCAAAGACCTGGAGTTAGAAAACCAAAAGGGAAGAACACGCTCAGCATTTCTCAAGCTGAAAGAACTGAAGGAAAAAATTAAGCCTCAAATTGTAATATTGAAAGATTTCATGGACAATATATTGTATGATGCAGGAGACATCAAAAAAAAGATGGTGGGAATACACAGAGTTACTGTAACAAAAATATTGGTCGATGTTCATCCATTTCAGGAGGTGGCATATGATAGAGAACCAATAGTATTGAAAGAAGAAGTCAAGCTGGACTGAGGGGATTGGTGAAAAACAAGGCTTCAGAAATTGAAGGAATCCCATTGAGATATTTTTCAACAGATGGAGAAAAGATTGACATTGTCAAACTTCATATTACTTGGTTCTACAATCAATGCCAGTGGAAGCAGCAGTCAAGATAATCAGACGACATATTGCATTGGGCAAATCTGCTGCAAAAGACTTCTTTGAAGTAATGAAGAGCAAAGATATCTCCTTGAAGAGTAAGATGTGCCTAACCCAAGCCATGGTATTGGAGGCACTCACTTGGCTATGCCAAGCGATTTGGAAGACAGCCACCTGGCCAACTGACTGGGAGTGATCCATATTTGTACCCATTCTAAAGAAAGGTAATCCCACAGAATGTGGAAATTATCTAACAAAATCATTAATATCACATGCAAGTAAAATCTTACTGAAGATAATTCAAGCACTGTTACAGCAGTATATTGACAAAGAACTTCCAGAAATGCAAGCAGGGCTTGGAATGATGGATATAATTGCTGATGTCAGATGGATGTTGGCTGAAAGAAAAGAATATGAAAAAGATGTTTACTTGTGTTTTATTGACTATGCAAATGCACTCAATTGTGTGGATCATTGTGGATAACATTGAAAAGAATGGGAATTTGAGAACACTTAATTGTACTCATGGGGAGCTCTGGGTGCGTAGTGCCTAACTCATTTGACTGCTAACCAGAAGGCTGGTAGTTCAAACCCACCAGCCACTCCTCAGAAGGAAGGTTGGTCAATGTACTTCCATAGAGATACTGCCTCAGAAACCCAAGGAGGGGTTGCTACGAGTCAGATCTGACTCAGTGGCATTATGTTTGGTTTGGTTTTTTGGGATTGCACTCATGAGGAACCTGTACATAGACCAGGAGGCTGACATTCGAACAGAACAAGAAGATATTTCATCGTTTCAAATCAGGAAGAGTGTGTCAGGGTTGTATCCTTTTACCATACTTATTAAAGCTGTGTGCTGAGCAAGTCATCTGAAAAGTTGGACTATAGGAAGAAGAAAGTGGCATCAGGATTGGAAGAAGAATCATTAACAACCTGCAATATACTGACCACACAACTTTACTTGCTGAAAGTGAAGTGCTTGAAGCACTTACTGATGTAGATTGAAAGCTACAGTATGCAGTATGGATTTCATCTCAATATAAAGAAAACAAAAATCCTCACAACTGGACCAATAAGCAGCATCACAATAAATGGAGAAAAGATTGATAGTGTCAAAGGCTTCATATTACTTGGTTCTACAATCAACACCAGTAGTAGCAGCAGTCAAGACATCAGATGACATTGCATTGGACATATCTGCTGCAAAAGACCTCTTTCAAGTGCTGAAGAGCAGAGATGTCTCCTTGAAGACTGTTGTTACCTACCACCAAGTCATCTCTGACTAATAGTGATCTCAGGTACAATAGAACAAAACACTACTCGGTCCTGTGCCAGCCTCACTATCCCTACATACCTGAGTGCATCACTGCAGCCATGGTATCAATCCATCTTATTGAGGGCCTTCTCCTCTTTCATTGACCCTCCACTTTTACCAGTTATGACATATTTCTCCAGAGAATGGTCCTCTCTGACAACATGACCAAAGTAGGTGAGACAAAGCCTGGCCATTCTCCCTGGTACTTTCAGTATTCTTTGCCAAAACCACAATTCAAAAACATAGACTCTTCTTCAGTCTTCCTTATTCATTGTCCAGCTCTCACATGCATGAGGCAATTGAAAATACCATGGTTTGAGTTAGGCACATCTTCATCTTCAAGGATATATCTTTGCTCTTCAGTACTTCAAAGAGGTCTTTTGCAACAGATTTGCCCAATGCAATGCTGCTTCCATTAGTGTTGACTGTAGAACCAAGTATTTTGAAGTCTTTGACAACTTCAATCTTTTCTCCAGCTATTGTGATGCTGTTTATTGGTTCAGTAGTGATGATTTTTGTCTTCTTTATATTGAGGTGTAATCCATACTGCAGACTGTACTCTTTAATCTTCATCAGTAAGTGCTCCAAGTCATCCTCACTTTCAGCAAGCAAAGTTGTGTCATCTGCATATCACAGGTTGTTAATGAGCTTTCCTCTTATCCTGATGTCACATTCTTCTTCTTATAGTCCAGCTTCTCAGATTATTTGCTCAGCATACAGATTGAATAAGTATGGTGAAAAGTTACAACCCTGATGCACTCCTTTCTGATTTTAAACCATGCAATATCTCCTTGTTTTGTTTGAATGACAGCCCCCTGTTCTCTGTATAGGTTCCTCGTGAAGACAATTAAGTGTTCTAGAATTCCTATTCTTCTCAACGTTATCCACAATTTGTTATGATCCACACAATTGAATGTCTTTGCATAGTCAATAAAACACAAGTAAGTATTTTTCTGGGAGCTCTGGTGGAGTAGTGCCTAAGGCATTTGACTGCTAACCAGAAGGCAGGTGATTCAAACCAACCAGCCACTCCTTGAATGGAAGATTGAGTGATCTCCTTCCATAGAGATACCTCCTCAGAAACCCAAGGAGGGGTTTTGAATCACAGCAGTTTTGTTTTGTTTTTAAACATCTGTCTGGTATTCTTTGCTTTGAGCTAGCATCCATCAGACATCATTTATGATATCCCTCGTTCCACGTCCCCTTTTGAATCCAGCTTGCATTTCTGGAAATTCTCTGTCAATATACTGCTACAACCATTGTTTAATTATCTTCAGTAAGATTTACATGTGTGTAAAATCAATGATATTGTTTGATAATTTCCACATTCTGTGGGATCACCTTTCTTTGGAATGGGTACAAATATGAATCTCATCCAGTCAGTTGGCCAGGTAGCTGTCTTCCAAATCTCCTGGGATAGCCAAGTGAGTTCCTCCAGCGCATCATACGTTTGTAGAAGCATCTCAATGGGTATTCCGTCACTTCCCAAAGCTTTGTTTTTTGCCAATAGCTTCAGTGCAGCGTTAACTTCTTCCTTCAATACCATTGGTTTTTGATCATATGCCACCTCCTGAAATGGATGATCACCTACCAATTCTTTTTAGTATAGTGACTCTCTGTATTCCATCCATCTTCTTTTGATGTTTTCTGCATCATTCAATATATTGCCCATGGAATTTTTGGCTACTACAATTCGAAGCTTAAATTTTATCCTCAGTTCTTTCAGCTTGAGAAATGCTGAGCATGTTTCTTCCCTTTTGGTTTTCTAACTCCAGGTCCTTGCACATTTCATTATAATTGACTTTGTCTTCTTGAGCTGCTCTTTGAAATCTTCTATTCAGCTCTTTTGTCTTGCCGATTCTTCCATTTGCTTTAGCCACTCTCTGCTCAAGGGCAAATTTCAGAGTCTCTTCAGACATTCATTTGGTGTTTTTTTCCTTTCCTGTCTTTTTAATGACTTCTTGCCTTCTTAATGGATGATGTTCTTTATGTCATCCCACAATTCCTCTGTTGTTGGTTTTTTTTTTTTTTTTTTTTTGGTCATTCGTTTTCAATGCATCAAATCTATTCTTTAGATGGTCTCTAAATTCAGAAGGTATATAATTGAGGTCATATTTTGGCTCTTGGGGACTTCTTTTAATTATCTTCAGCTTCAACTTGAACTGTCATATGAGCAGTTGATGGTCTGTTCCACAATCAGCTCCTCGTCTTGTTTTGGCTGAAGATATTGAACTTCTTCATCTTCTCTTGCCACATATGTAGTCAATCTGATTCCTGTGTACTCTGTGTGGTGAAGTCCACATGTTTAGCCAACATTTCTGTTGTTGAAAAAAGGTATTTGCAATGAATAAGTCATTGGTCTTCCAAAACTCTATCATGTGATCTCCAGAGTAATTTCTATTACCAAGGCCCTATTTTCCAGCTACCAGTGATTATTCTTTGTTTCCAAATTTTTCATTCCAATCACCAGTGATAATCAGCATATCTTGATTGCATGCTCAGTCAATTTCAGACTGCAGAAGTTGGTAAAAATCTTTAATTTCCTCATCTTTGGCTTTGGTGGTTAGTGCGTAAATTTGAATAATAGTAGTATTAAATGGTCTTCCTTGTGTTGTTGTTATGTGCCATCGAGTCAGACCCGACTCATAGTGACCCCTCCTTGGGTTTCCGAGGCAGTATCACTATGGAAGTAGATTGCCCCATCTTCCTTCTGAGGAGTGGCTGGTGGGTTTGAACCACTAGCCTTCTGATAAGCAGTCACACACCTTAGACACTATGCCACTAGAGCTCCATATATAGATATAGATATAGATATAAAGATATAGGTATAGATATATAGATATATATGTATATAGATATAGATATATATAAAATGAATGTAGAAATCTCAAGAATAATTCCAGTAGTCTTGCTCTTGCTGTGTACTTAAGAATCAGAATTTTGTTTAAACACTCTTTAAATTAATAAGAACTGTAGGCAGTCCAGGAAACATGTAAAAGGGCAGTTGGATTTCAGAGCAGTGATGACTATTCATATGGAAAGAAAAATAAAATTAATATGTATCCCATTTTTTTCTTCTCAATATATTCTAGTGATTAATTTAGTGGTGTGAGTTATTCACAATGTTTCCCTATACTAGGTCTTATAATCACAAATTAAAAAAAAAAAAAAAGCTTACTGCTGTTGAATCAGATCCAGGAATTTTGAGAATCTCAATTGATCTGTAATTAATTACATTTGGCTATCTTTCTCAGTGAGTGAAATAGTAATAACAACAAAAAAAACAAAAGAGAAAGTATTTTTCAGTATTTTGTATTTACTTACCTCAATCTATTTTCTAATTTTTGCTGTTGTTATTGTTAACATTCTTTTCTGTTTGCTTTTATATTTCACACTCAAGTTTCTTTTTGTGCTTTTTCCGTCAATAGCTCCTTTTAGGTGTTTTTTACAAATACCTTTGAAACCTTAGAATAATAAGTTGCATTTAATGTGTTTACAAAACCACTGCTGAGACTTTGAACTGTACTTTTAAAATAAGTGATAACCTGGAAAGACTGTCATTTTTCTCTCACTGGTTTTATTGAGCCAAAGTTTGGTAGCTTTATGATCTGAATCTTTCCCCTCCTGAAAAACATTGGATAATTAAAAGGAATGTCAGGACGTCTCCACATCCCAACAAAAACCATCCAGGAGGTCAGGCTAATACACACAGGGCTAGATCTTTTGGTTCCTGATCTTTCCTGTCAATGAAAAAGCTGAAGTCCAGAGTCAGGACAAGAATGTACGTGTGCCTTCTCGTCCATCTTTGTACCTTCATTTTTATTTTCTAAATTTTTCAAGACTTAACTCCTACCACTCCTCTGCCATGAAAATATCTCAATTGGCTCCCCTGAGGATCTTTGCTCTTCTCACTTCTGCATAGTCTGGTGGAGGTATCATTCCTTAGCCATTAGATAGACTACTTTGCACTTAGTTTTGGTGTATATTTTCCTTGGATATCCTACTGTGCTGATTCCCTTAAAGGCAAACATCTTCTCTGTTCTGTATCCATCATGGTGCCTTACAAATGGAAAGTGCTCAGTAATATATGTTCCTGCTGGCTTAGGATACCAACAGGGTTCCTTATTACACACACCCTATATCCTGTATAAAAGAATTGAAGTTCTCACTTGTATAACAATCACAGTGTTAATCTATAGTTTGTTATTGAACAACAATATTGATTCAGTTCTTTATTTTGACAAGACCATCTGTGTTCTATGTATGGGAAGAGAATGTTGTTGTTGTTGTTATGTGCTGTCAAGTCAGACCCAACTCATAGCGACCCCTCCTTGGGTTTCCGAGGCAGTATCACTATGGAAGTAGATTGCCCCATCTTCCTTCTGAGGAGTGGCTAGTGGGTTTGAACCGCCAGCCTTCTGGTTAGCAGTCAAGTGCTTTAGGCACTACACTACCAACATAAAACTTCCTAGAAGTATGAAGTACAGAGAAGACGATAAAAATTATTATAGAATCCGTGTTTATAAGTCTGAGAAGTTTAGAGCCTAATCCTTCTATAACAACTGGTTTGAATATTTCAGCCTCACCAGCTTTTTTTCTCTTTAACTATCAGATAACAAGGAGCTCTGGTAGCATAGTGGCTAAAGCACTTGACTGCTAACCAGAAGGCTGGCGGTTCAAACCCACCAGCCACTCCTCGGAAGGAAGGTTGGGCAATCCTACTTCCGTAGTGATACTGCCTCGGAAACCCAAGGAGGGGTCGCTATGTCGGGGCCGACTGGACGGCACATAACAACAACAACAACAACAATCAGATAACAGCTATCAGACAGGGTTTCTTAGAGAACAGCTTTAATTTTCCCAGAACCGTAGAGACTAACAAAAGCTTTAATTAGAACTTCTACAGGGGCAAGTCGTGACCTCCAATGTAACAGACTACTCCCCCTATGGCATTCCAGTCTAAATGAGACAGATAAATTCCCCAGAGAATGTAACCTGCTTCTTAGGAAAGAGGGAAACACATTTGCTGAAACTTAACTATTGGTCTTTGCAGTAGCTTTGTCAGACGGTTTGTTTTCCAAAAGAAAGAGAGAAAAGGAGATGGAAAAAGAAGTGTTCTTTGTCCATTGCTGAAAAGATTCAAGAAAGGACAGGCTATATTATGAGTATTTTGGTGTCTCACTCAAATCCCTTTCACTGGCAGTAACCTCATCCCCTAGTGGCTGTGAATGTTGACTGATAAAATCTTATAGTTACCCCCTTCTCCAGAGAACAGCTGTGGAGTCTCCAACCCTCCCAGAAAAGACCCTGGCCAATGGCTGACCGAGCCCCCTTGCCTTGAGGCTGGAACAATAGGGGGCAACTAGTTCTCCAGAGTTGTCTGCAGCATGGGGGGTAAAAAAAAAAAAAAAAAAAAACTCACTAGACTCCAGATAATACCACATTCTTTGTTAGCTTTTTTTCTTGCTCAATCCTGCTTCCCTCCCTCCCATCTTCCTGAGAGCACTTCTCAATAAACACCTGAGAATCTTTGCCTCTGAGGAAATCAGTATAGGATGCTTTCTTATGCTGACTGACTGGACATTTGTAAAAAATATGTTGAAAGAATTTTTCTGCATAGACCAGGGTAGCAATATGGAGAAGAGAGTTGAAAATCAGATGCTTAAATTGAGATATTTAAATTGAGATGAAGAGGTGTTGGCACAACAGTTAAGCACTTGGCTGCTAACCAAAAGGATGGCAGTTCAAACCCACCCAGCTTTTCCATGGAAGAAAGATCTGGCAATCTGCTAGAAAACTTTATGGGCAGTTCTACTTTCTCACATGGGCTTGCCATGTATCTTACAACAATGATAAATTGAGAAGACAGACATCGAACTTTATCATCATATCACATCTATTGATTTACAATGATTGTATCTTCAGGTCTTTCTGTCCTTATCTCTTGCTGGACTGTTGCAGTGGCCTCATAAGCATTCTCTATTCCTCAGTCTTCTTCCCAAAATCACACACACACACGCGTTTACATTCTATACATTTAAGAGTGTCCTTTACTTCAGGGCTTCTCAGGCAATGTGCTTATATACATTGTACATGCTATTGTATATAGCATTTCCCAAAAATATTTGGCCACAAATCTTTTTTTCAAGGAAATCCTGTGGCTCTCGTCATTCACTTTCTTGTCCCACATAATGCACATCAAGAAAATTAGTATAAAGATTCCAGCTTCAGTCTAGTGAAAAAGCCTGCATCTGTATTTTAGAGCCTTCCCCAATTATACTGATTTTCAGCACATCTAGAAACCACTGGACTCATCAGTGGATATATTTCAGTTCTTCAGAGCATGGAAAGCCTTTTGTTAAACTGATCTATCTTCCTTTCAATGAGCTCCAGTAGGTAAGGCATTTGCTGCTAACCAGAAGGTTGGCTGTTCAAACCTACCAGGTGCTCTGCAAAAGAAAGATGAGGCAATCTATTTCTGTAATGATTCACAGCCTCAAAAAACAAATATGCGTAGCTGTGAATCAGAATCAACTTGATGGCAGTGGGTTTTGATTTATTTTTTTTCCTTTTCTGCCTTCTTTCTTCCTTTCAGTCACTCCACCTGCTTTCCCATCCCAAGTAACTTAAACCCCAGCCAAGTGCAACAATTTCCATTCCTTGAGTCTACTGTGCTCTTTCTAGCTTCTGTAACTGCACAAATGTTGTTCCTTTTCCTAGAAGACCCACAGTCTCTTCCCTGGTGCCTCCAAAGCTCAGTTCAACATGAACTTCTCTGGGAATCCTTGTCTTGCTCCATAATTCAAGAAAGAGATAAATTAAGAAAACTTTAGTGTATCTCACATTCATTCCTGTGGGGTGAGCTTGGTCCTTATTGCCAATAGACTTCTGGCCAACAGAACCCATCACAGAGGGTGGTTGGGAATTATCCAGGAACTTCATTTAACTGGTTTCCCTATAAGGGCTCATTGAGCAACAGGGGGATGATAAGCCTTTAGAAAGCAGGGTTTGAACATGAAATGGATTTAAAGCTCCAGTTAACATCTCCTTTGGGCTTAGTTGCATTCAAATTATTGTACAACATCTACCTGTAGTAAGAGCTAGGGTTTTAGAGACACTGGGCCTGGGTCCCCATTCTAGGTTTACCACTCACTAGCCATGAGGCTTTAGGCAACTTAGCCTCCCTGAACCTTAGCTAACTCATATGCAAGATGAGATTAGTACAAGCTATTTGAAGGGTTTTTGTGCTTGTAAATAAAGAATAGATGTAAAACACATATTAGATGCACCACAACTATGATAATGTTATTCTTGATGATAGGAATAATGATGAAGAAAAAGATAGTGAAGAAAGATAGGCAGAAAGAATTCAGGAAATAATGCCTCAAATATTTCTATTAACTCTGATTAAAAATATAAATTTTTCCTGCCACTCAATGTTTTGGAGTACATAGTGTCTCTAAGAGTCAGAGATGACTCAATGACACCTGACAACAATGACAACATTTATAATATATTCCTTCCAAATGATAAAACTAGTTTGCTAAACACATAATTTGGTATTTTAAAGTGAATATAGGAACTGAACAATGAAAAGAGTTTTTGTTACCTGGCTTAAGGACTGAATCCTATTCTGTTACTATAACATTCTATAACATTTCTTATAACATTTCTAAGATGCTGCCATGTGTAGTGTTTTATAATTTTTTTCTGTAATTAGTTTTTTGCAGTTAAATTGAGTAGGGACAAAGACTATCTTATAGCTACGAAAATCTCACTGTCACAGTGTTTTTCCCAATTATTGTCAATAGAATATTTATCTTCCCTTGGCAATAATGTATCTACATTGCATGTCATACCATGGCTCTCTTTCTCTTAATAACTTATTGGGGGAGTATATAGATTTGATTTTGAGTTGCATCAAGTTACATGCCTACAGAAATTGACAGTCTCTCTAAAACTCATTTGTGACTTTTTTGGAGGATTAGAATTTATTATTCAATTTAAAAACCTCAACTAGGTATTTACCATGCACCAGACACTGTGCAAAGTGCACAGATATAAAGAAGGAGGGTACAAAGTACAGCTGTCTGTAAGTCTATCTCCGTAAGGAGCTCAGAGCCCACGATCCCTAAGGAAAATATTAGCATTGAGGTTATTATACTAAGGAAAATAGAAAGAAGTTTGTATGCAGTAATTGAGGCATAAGAGAAAGAAAAAATTAAAGAAGGTTTCTGATGACCTAAGTGCAAAATATGGTGCTTCAGAACCTTAAAATCAGTGTGGCTGAAAGCCTTTTAAACCAGTGCCTCACCAAAGAAAAAACAAAGGATGTGAATTCGCCTACATGGACATTCTGTACTATCCACATTCTACTTCAGTGTTAACAACCATTCACATGTCCTGACATCCACGCCCAAGCTCTACTCCAAGTCACTGCCTGTTAGTTGAAGACTATACCATATTGAGGTGAGCCTGGTAATGCTTTTAGGTTGCTAAATATGAGCCCACAAAGCTAAGAAGGATTTGCGGATGTGACTATGATCAGAAACTAAAGAAACACTATTAGAAGTGCTTATTGGCCAGTGGATACCACCCATCTGTCATTTGTCATACTGTGATGACTTAAGTGTTGTTCTGATGCTGGAAAGTGTGCTATCAATATTTCATATACCAGCAGAATTTCCAGACTAAGATAGACTAGAAAGAAAAGCCTTAAGTGATCTACTTAAAAATTAGCCCAATGGATCACAATAGAATATTTTCAGTTGTTACGCTGGAAGATGAGCCTTGAGGTGGGAAGGCATTCAAAATACACAGTGGCCACAACAATGAACTTGAACATACCTACGATTGTAAAAATTGTACAGAAATGAGCAATTTCATTGTATTATACATAGTGTCACCATACATTGACTCTGACTCAACAACAACTAAGAACAACTACAAAATTGGCCAGTGGGAAGAATTCAGTCTTTAAAGTCAAAAGGTTTATTATGTGCATGTACAGACCTGAACCCCTGCTCTAGGTCAAGAAGGCAGGCAGACAATGTTACCCAAACAATCAGCCAGTCAAAAGGGATGAGGAGGGCAGCGGCAGTTATGAAATCAAAAGATCTGGATGAAAACAGGCAAGATGAAGGCACATCTTTGAGGACTAGAACCTATAAAGGGTACCAAAGTCAAGGAAGGAACCCCATCCTTAGAAGATGGAGAGAAAGAGACAAGGAGCTGGTGAGAGCAATAAGTTGATTGAGACAGTTCTTAGTTTTGACTTTATTATTTCTATCCCAGACATATTTGATAGCAGTCACAGTCCTCTATATGACTAAGGTATACATATACAATAGAGGTTTTCAAAAGAATTGCCTTGAAAATTCAGAAGAACCATTTGGATAATTCAAATCTTTAAAGTTCCATTGGCTAGAACAAATGATGTTATTAATCCTACATTGGCAGTGAGCCATGGGAGAGTTTCTCATATTTTAGCATAATAACTTAAAATTGACATTTTGAATCAGATCATGGAGAATGTGTTGAGGGAAAATGCACTTTTCAGAGGTTTGACAAGGTCAAATGCTGAAGATGCAACAGGTATGTGAAGTGTAATCAGTTAAAAGGGTATTTGTTATGTGTGAGTAGCTGACTTTGGGGATTAGAGTAGCTATGTCAACTTTTAACAGCAAATGCTTTCAGGATTTCCTTTGTCACCCTGTGTTTGTTGCCATCCTGTGGGATCACAAGTTAAACTTCAGGTAAGGGACAAAAGGGAGAGTTGTCATTGAAATAGTTTACACTTGAATTTAGAGTTGTCTCCTAGCCCTAGGCTGAATTGAAAGAGGCCATTTCCCTTCTATTTTAGTAAGAAGAAATCAAAGAAGAACATTAAAGGGAACAGACGTTGCTGGACATGTTCTGAATGTGAAAATCCATATTAACCTTATTGTCTCATCAGGAGAAGCCACTTTGACATATTTGTGGTCCAAAAACTTTGCTCTTATAAATTTATCTGCGATTAAGAGGCTATGTCTGCATTATAAAATCATAGCTACTCTCTCTAATGCTGATTTATAACTTGGTTACTTCTCAGTGATCAATGAACCGGCACGGAGATTGAAACACCACTTCGAAACATTTGGATAGGCCCTTTTCCTTTATTTTATCCAGGTCTTGAAGGTGAATGTATGTATAGTAACAGAATAGGATTCAGTCCTTCAGCCAGGTAACAAAAACTCTTTTCAATGCTCAGTTCCTATATTGACTTTAAAATATCAAATTATGTGTTTAGCAAACTAGTTATATCATTTCAAAGGAATATATTATAAAAGTTGTCATTGTTGTCAGGTGCCATTGAGTCATCTCCAACTCTTAGAGACACTATGTACAGCAGACCAAAACATTGCCTGATCCTGTGCCAGACTCATGATCCTTGCTATACTTGAGCCCATCATTGTAGCCACTGTGTGAATCCATCTTCTTGAAGGCCTTCCTATTTTTCGTTGACCCTCCACAAGTATGACATCCTTCTCCAGGGAATGGTCCCTTCTTACCACATGACCAAAGTAGGTGAGACAAAGTCTGGCCATTCTTGCTTCCAAGGAGCATTCCAGCCACACTTCCTCCAGGACACATTTGTTACTTCTTTTAGCAGTCTGTGGTAATTTCAGCATTCTTCACCAACACCACAACTCATAAGCACTGGCTCTTCTGTCTTCCTTATTCATTGTCCAGTTCCCACATGCATATGAGGCAATTGAAAATAGCATGGCTTATGTCAGGGGCATCTTAGTCTTCAAGGAGGTATCTTTGCTCTTCAACACTTGAAAGAAATCTTTTGCAGCAGATTTGCCCAATGCTAAACATCATCTGATATCTTTACTGCTGCTTCCATTGATGTTGATTGTACAACCAAATAATACGAAGCCCTTTAGAACTTCAATCTTTTCTTCATTTATCATGATGCTACTTATTGGTCCATTTGTGCATATTTTTGTTTTCTTTATATTGAGGTGTAATCAGTATTTCTCACTATAATTTTCAGTCTTCATCCATAATTTCTTCAAGTCATCCTCACTTTCAGCAAGTAAAGTTGTGTGGTCAGTGTATCATGGGTTGTTAATGAGTCTTCCTCCAATCCTGATGCCACATTCTTCTTCATATTCTCCAGCTTCTTGGATTATCTGCTCAGCATATAAATTGAATAAGTATGATGAAGGATATAATCTTGACACACTTCCTTCTTGATTTTAAACCATGCAGTGTCCCCTTGTTCTGTTCAAATGACAGCCTCCTGGTCTATGTACAGGTTCCTCCTGAGTACAATTTAGTGTTCTGGAATTCCCATTCTTCTCCATGTTATCTATAATTTGTTGTGACCCACAAAGTCAAATATTTTTGCATAGTCAATAAAACACAAGTAAACATCTCTCTGGTGTTCTTTTCTTTCAGCCGAGGTCTATCTGGCATCAGCAATGATATCTCTAGTTCCATGTCCTCTTCTGAATCCAGCTTGCATTTCTGGAAGTTATCTGTCAATATACTCCTGCAACCATTTTTTAATTATCTTCAATAAGATTTATTTGAGTTTGAAATCAATGATATTGTTTGATAATTTCCACATTCGGTGGCATCACCTTTCTTTGGAATGGGTACAAATATGAATCTCTTCCAGTGAGTTGGCCAGGTAGCTGTCTTCCAAATCTCTTGGCATAGTGGAATGAGTGCTTTAAGTGCAGCATCCATTTGTTGAAACATCTCAATGGGTATTCCATCAATTCCTGGAGCCTTGTTTTCTGACACTTCCTTCAGTGCAACTTCAACTTCTTCCCTTAACACCATTGGTACTTGATCATATGCCACCTCCTGAAATGGATGAACATTGACCAACTCCTTTTGATACAGTGACTCTGTGTATTCCTTCCATCTCCTTTTGATGTTTCCTACATCATTCACTATTATTTCCCATAGAATCTTTCAATATTGCAACTTGAGGCTCAATTTTTTTCTTCAGCTCTTTCAGCTTGAGAAAAGCTGAGCATGTTCTTCTCTTTTGGCTTTCCAACTCCGTGTCTTTGCATATTTCATTATAATAATTGACTTTGTCTTCTTGAGCTTTTCTTTGAAATCTTCTGTTCAGCTCTTTTATCTTGTTATTTTTTCCATTTGCTATTCTCCACTCAAGGGCAAGTTTTAGAGTCTCTTCTAACATCCATTTTGGTCTTTTCCTCTTTTCTCGTCTTTTTAGTGACCTCTTGCTTTCTTCATGGATGATGTTCTTGATGTCATCCCACAATTCTTCTGGTTTTCAGTCATTGGTGTTCAATGCATTGAATCTATTCTTTAGATGCTCTCTAAATTCGAGAGGGATAAAATCAAGGTCACATTTTGTCTCCCGTGGACTTGTTTTAATTATCTTCAACTTCAAGTTCAACTTACATTTGAGCAGTTGATGGTCTGTTCCACTATCCGTTCCTGGCTTTCTCTGTTTTGGCTGAAGATATTGACCTTTTCCATCACCTCTTGCCACAGATGTAGTCAATCTGATTCCTTTGTACTCCATCTGCTGAAGTCCACGTGTACAGCCACAGTTTGTGTTGTTGAAAAATGGTATTTGCAAATAATAAGTTGTTGGTCTTACAAAATACTACCATGCAATCTCCAACATTATTTCTGTAACCAAGGCCAAATTTTCCAAGTACTGGTGATTCTTCTTTGTTTCCAACTTTTGTATTCCAGTAACCAGTGATAATGAACACATCTTGATTGCACATTTGGTCAATTTCAGATTCCAGAAGTTGATAAAAATCTTCAATTTCTTCATCTTTGGCTTTGGTGGCTGGTGTGCAAATTTCAACAATAGTAGTGTTAACAGGTCTTCCTTGTAGGTGTATGGATATTATCCTATCACTGACAGCATTATACTTCAGGATAGATATTGAAACATTCTTTGTGACAATGAATGCCATGTCATTCTTCTTCAAATTTTCATTCCAGGCATAGTAGATCATACAGTTGTCTGGTTCAAAATGGCCCAAACCAGTCCATTTCAGCTTACTAATACTGAAGATATCAATCTTTATGCATTCCATTTCATTTTTGACAGCATCCAATTTTTCTAGATTCATACTTCATACATTCCATGTTCCTATTATTAATGGATGTTTGCAGCAGTTTTTTCTCATTTTGAGTCATGCCACACCAGCAAATGGAGTTCCTGAAAGCTCTACTTTATCCGTATCGTTAAGGTCAGCTCTACTCAGATGAGGCAGCCCTTTCCCACTCATATTTTGAGTGCCTTCTGACCTGAGGGGCTCATCTTCTGGCACTGTATTGAACAATGTTTCAGGACTATTCATAATGTTGTCCAATAATATATCAGACAGTGTTTCACTGCTATTCATAAGTTTTTAACTGTCCAATTCTTTGAGAAGTGGATGGCCTCTTCCTTCTTCCAAGTCTGTCTTAGTCTGGAAGCTCCACTGAAACCTGTCCACCGTGGGCAACCCTGCTGGCATTTGAAACACCAGTGGCACAGCCTCCAGCCTCACAGCAACATGCAAATCACCACAATATGAGCAACTGACAGATATATCCATCTCCCTTAGTTGTTCCAAACTGCTCTGCTCACTTCCTGGCTTTCCCCTTACTTCTTCTGGCTGTCTGCTGGCCCCTTCTTCCTGCCTGAGGCTCTCCACTTGCCTGTTCCATTATAAATACTATATAAATAATACTTGTTGTTTTTTTAAAATAATCCAAGAAGATTAATAGTTTACCTTTCTAAATTATTTTAATTATTTCAGATAACTAAAATATAAGGCCTTTAAGTGATTTCTGTTCAGTTATTTCTAGGATAGAATCATTCTTACTGGTTTGGAACTTGTTTTGATGTAGTTTATTGATTAAAATATCCTCCTTAACAACTAAAACAAATTGATGCTGATTTTTACAGCTGAAATATTGTTAAATCTAAAAACAGAATCCTTGTGCATAATTCTCCTGGAACCCATGTATTAAATAGTAATGACAAGACCCTATGATTGTACCATAATTTATCATTGACACAATACTTCAGTATACATTATTCTCTGATATAATACTTATAGAAACTCCAGGAAGCAGGTCTTATACTGCTGCTTTACAAGAAAGGATGCTAAGTCTCACCAAGTAAATTATAGAGCCCAAACTAATCAACTGGACTGGGATCCAGGGCTCATGCTATGGACCATGGTGACTCACTAAAACAGAGTGAAAAGGGTTGTTGTGTATTCCCTTTGAGATGTCATGGCACCAGCCACTGCCAGCTGATTACTATCCTTGGAATAATGCTCTGGTAGTTAACTATGTAAATGGACTTTTTGAACATCCATGGAGAGAAAGACATGAAAAAACTTCCTGAGGAGTTCTATTTGAGAGTTTTACTGCAGGGCAGGGAAATTATGTTAGCCTAACTAGTAAACAATATCTGCCTTGAGAATTGTACCCTTTTAAGGTCTGTCTATAAGAGATCACCACTGCTTACCTGTCAGTTTGCCATACTGTGGTGGCTTGTGTGTTGCTGTGAGGCTGGAAGCTCTGCCACCAGTATTTCAAATACCAGCAGAGTCATCCATGGGGGACAAGTTTCAGGGGAGTTTCCAGATGAAGACAGACTAGGAGGAAGAATGATGCCATCCACTTCTGAAAAAAACTGTCCAGTGTAAACCTTATGAACAGCAGTGAAACACTGCTGGATATAAACTTCATGAATATCCCTGAAACACTGCCTGATATAGTGCTAGAAGATGAGCCCCTCAGGTTGGACGGCACTCAAAATATGACTGGGGAAGAAGTGGCTTCTCAAAGTAGAGTTGGCCTTAATGACATTGATGAAGTAAACCTTCTGAGACCTTCATCTAGTGATGGGCACAACTCAAAATGAGAAGAAACAGCTGTAAATATCCATTAATAGTCAGAATATGAAATGTACAAAGTATGAATCTAGGAAATTGGAAATTGTCAAAAATTAAATGGAATATATGAAGATCAATATCCTAAGCTTTAGTAATCTGAAATGGATTGGTATTGGCCATTTTGAATCAATCATATAGTCTTCTAAGCCAGAAATGACAAATTGAAGAAGTATGGTGTCACATTCAGAGTCAAAAAAATATGTTTCAAAATCTGTCCTGAGACAGAGCCTGAACTAGTCAACTGGACTGGGATCCAGGGCTCATGCTATGGACCATGGTGACTTACTAAAACAGAGTGGAAAGGGTTGTTGTGTATTCCCTTTGAGATGCCATGGCACCAGCCTGCCAGCTGATTACTATCCTTGGAATAATGCTCTGGTAGTTAACTCAGGTCAGTGACAGGATAATATTCATACACCTACAAGGAAGATGAGTTATTACCATTATTATTAATATTTATGCACCAACCACTAAAGCTAAAGATGAAGATTTCTTCTGCAGTTTGAAATTGACCAAACATGCAATTAAGATATATTGATTCTTACTGGTGATTGGATTGTGAAAGTGGGAAGAAAAGAAGAATCATCAATAGTTGGAAAATATGACACTGTTGATAGAAATGACATGAGAGATCACATGATAAAATTTTGCAAGACCAATAATTATTCATTACAAATATCTTTTTTCAACAACATAAATGGCAGCTATGCAAGTGGACCTCACCATGTGGAATACACATGAATCAGATCAACTACATCTGTGGAAAGAGGCTATGGAGAAACTCAGTATCTTCAGTCAAAACCAGACCAGGAGCTGACTATGGAACAAACCATCAACTGCTCATATGCAAATTCAAGTTGAGGTTGAAGAAAATTAAAACAAGTCCATGAGACCCAAAATACAACCTTGATTATATCCCACCTGAATTTAGAGACCACCTGAAAAATAGATTTGATGCACTGACAACAAAGACTGGAAACCAGACAAGTTGTGGGATGACATAAAGAACATCATACATAAAGAAAGCAAGAGATCATTTTTAAAAAAGAAAAAAAAAAAAAAAAAGCAGGAAAGGAAGAAAAGACCAAAGTGGAGGTCTTCAGAAGAGACTGAAACTTGCTCTTGAACGGAGTGTAGCTAAAGTAAAGGGAAGAAATGCCAAGCTAAAAGGGCTGAATAGAAAATTTCAAAGGAAGCTTGAGAAGAAAAAATATTATAATGAAATGTGCAAAGACCTGTATTTAGAAAAACAAAAGGGAAAAATGCACTTGGCATTGCTCAAGCTGAAAGAACTGAAGAAAAAATTCAAGCCTTGAGTTGCAATATTGAATGATTTTATAGGCAAAATATTGAACAACACCGGAAGCATCAAAAAAAGATGGAAGAAATACACAGAGTGACTGTACCAAAAAGAATTGGTCATTGTTCAACTATTTTAGAAGGTAGCATATGATCAAGAACCAATGGTGTTGAAGGAAGAAGTCTGAGCCACACTGAACTATTGGCAAAAAAAAAAAAAAAAAGGCTCCAGGAATTGATGGAATGCCCATTGAGATGTTTCAACAAACAGAGGCAGCACTGGAGATGCTCACTCATTTATGCCAGGAAATTTGGAAGACAGCTACCTGACCAACTAACTGGAAGAGATGGACATGTGTGCCCATTCCAAAGAAAGATGATCCAACAGAATGTGGAAATTTTAGACAATATCATTTTATATTATATGCAAGTAAAATTTTACTGAAGATAATTTTAAAATGGTTGCAGCAGCATAGTGTCAGGGAACTTCCAGAAATCCAAAATGGATTCAGAACGGGATGTGGAATGAGGGATATCATTGTTGATGTCAGATGAGACTTGGCTGAAAGCAAAGAAAAATGTTTACCTGTGTTTTATTGACTATGCAAACATATTCGACCATGTGGATCATAATAAATTATGGATAATGTTGTGAAGATTTGTAACTCCAGAATATTTGTTGTGCTCATGAGGAATCTGTGCATGGACCAAGAAAGAGGCTGTCATTCAAAAAGAAGCAGATACTACATGGTTTAAAATCAGGAAGGGAGTGCACCAGGGCTGTATTCTTTCACTATAGTTATTCAATATATATGCTGAGCAAATAATCTGAGAAGTTGGACTATATGAAGGAGAATGTGGAATAAAGATTGGAAAAAGACTTATCATAATTAGATGACATAATCTTGCTTGCTGAAAGTGAAGATGACTTGAAGTGCTTACTGATGAAGATCACATCCATCCTTCAGTATGAATTACACCTAAACATAAATAAAAAAAAATAAAAAAAAAAAAACTCACAAACGAGCTAATAAGCAACATCATGATAAATGGAGAAAAGATTAAAGATGTCAAAGGCTTCATTTTACTTGAATCCACAATCAACACTCATGGAAGAGACAGTCAAGAAATCGAAGGTCATAATGCACTAGACAAACCTGCTGCAAAAAAAAAAAAAAAAAAACTCTTTAAAATGTTAAGAAGCAAAGATGCCACTTTTAAGACTAAGGTGCACCTAACCCAAACCACAGCATTTTCAATCACTTCATATACAGGTGAAAGCTGAGCAATGAATAAGGAGGACCAAAGAAAAGTTGATGCCTTTGAATTATGGTATTGGTGAGGAATACTGAAAATACCATGAATTGCCAGAAGAATGAACAAATCTGACTCAAAGTGCAGCCAGAATGCTCCTTGGAAGCAAACATGGCCAGACTTCATCTCACCTACTTTAGTCCTGTTGGTAGAAGGGACTATTCCCTGGAGAATGATATCATGTTTGGTAAAGTGGAGGTTCAGCAAAAATGGGGAAGAGCCTCAACATGATGGACTGACACAGTGGCTTCAATGACGGATTCAAGTATAGCAACGATTGTGAGGATGGCACAGAACCAGGCAGTGTTTTTTTTCTGTTGCACGTAGTGTTGGTAAGAGTCAGAGCCAACTCAACAAAAACAACATATGGGATCAAATTTGCAATAGCAGCTTGAAAGATGAGATAGGACACCTAGAGCTCAGTAAGTTTATGTTAACAAGGGAGGAACAACTCAGAAAAGGAAGGTGAGAATGGTTGTTTAACTCCAAAAATGTAATCAATATCACTGAATTGTACATGTAGAAATTGTTGAATTGGTTTATGATCTGCTGTGTATGTTCCCAATAGCAACATAAAAGCAACATTAATTATTAAAAAAAATAGCTTATATTGACAGGTAATTTTTTTTTAAATATTAAGATTTTTTAATTTTCAAAAATAAAAAAGGAAGCTATGTTAACCAAGATCTAGTTAAATTAAAAATTAAATCCATTCCTTTCCTGTTTCATTACCTGATTATGAAAGTAATATTCAAGATTCACTGTATCTTGTGAGCTCTGGTAGTATAGTATCTAAGGCATTTGACTGCTAACTAGAAGGCTAGCAGTTAAAACCTACTAGCCACTCCTCAGAAGGAAGATGGGGCAATCTACTTGCACAGTGATATGCCTCAAAAACCCAAGGAGAGGTCACTATGGGTCAGATCTGACTCCATGGCAGTGAGTTTGGTTGGTTTTTGGTGGCTATACTCTCATTTTAAGCAATTCAAAGCACTATTGTAGAGTAGATCAAAAAGTTAGGAATTTAGCCCCTTTTATAAAATTTTATGGCACAAATTCAGTTTCTAATTGAAATCATTGACTTTCCTTTTGTTTCCCTTCTCTATTTCAGCAGCTTTCTTGCAAAGACCTAGTAAGTAGTTGATAGGGAAAAAAAGAAAAAAATAATAGATTATCTGGGACTTTTAATCTCTGCTAAGGAGCTTGGATGGTGCAGTGCCTAAGGCATATGACTATTAACCAGAAGGTTGGAGGTTCAAACCCACCAGCAGCACCATAGAAGGAAGATGGGCAATCTATTTCCACAAAGATTCACTGCCTCAGAAACCCAATTGGACTCACTATGAGTCAGAATCAACTCGATGGCAGTGAGCTTTCTTGTTTGTTTGTTTTTATCAGATCAGATATAATCTTTTTTGTGTATCATTGTTTGTAAACTTAGGAGAGTGATTACATATATGTTATCTCCAACATGTATATTTTTATTCTAACAAAAACTCTGAAAGTGGCATTTGCACATAAGAAAACGGAGCCTCTGAAAGGTTAAATAAATTTACCACAGTCACACAGCTAAGATAGAGCAGGGAGAGGATTAGAACTCATATAAGTCTGAGGCCTGGAATTCCTTGAAGTGACTGGATTTCTGATTTATGTGTTTATACTAAGACATTAGTGATTGCTCATAGATGAAGTTAGAGGTATAGGGGAAAAATATTTTAGGATAGAAAATTTTTCATGTTTCAAAAACTACAAAAGCAGGCAGTAGTCCTCTTTTTTAATCTTTATGTTCTGTATGTCAGCCAAATTTTACATGGCTTTTCTTGCCCAAAGCACTGCCAATGGTGGGCCTTTGAGAATGTTTGACATTTCTCATCTAATCCCATAAATATCAAACACTGTTAAGACTTTATTTGGAACTGTTGATATCATTTTGCCTGTTCCCTATTCTTAATGGCATGTATCCTCTTCAGTGACTACGCTCTCTGAATATGAAGTTTTTCAGACTTGTTCAAGAATTTCTTCTACCCTTTTACTTTTATTTTAACCATTCATTTCTGGGCTTTGCTGCAAATAAGTCCCTGCTCAAAACTCACATATTTTCTTTTCTCCATAGATCATTACTATGAGAGACTACGTTCCAAAAATCCTGGGCCCAGAAGCCTTCCAGCAATATGTGGGTCCCTATGAAGGATATGATTCCACAGTGAACCCAACAGTGTCCAATGTATTTTCCACGGCTGCTTTCCGCTTTGGACATGCCACAATTCATCCACTTGTGAGGCGGCTTGATGATCACTTTCAGGAACATCCAGACCTCCCCAAGTTACATCTGCACGATGTCTTCTTTAGTCCATGGAGACTTATCAGGGAAGGTAGGTTTCTTTCTTTTATCTTAGGCTTCATTGTATGTTCTTTCTTTCTGTTTCTCAGATATAACTAGTAATCATGTAATGCATAGGGCATGTAGTTAGTTTTTGTGTTCTTATATTTGGTTGATGACTGTATAAATTATCAATGCTTATGGAGAAAATAATTTTATTCAAAGCTATTTTAAAAGACTATACTCTTCATAAGAAGCTCTGGTAGTGTGGTGGTTAAGGCATTTGGCTGCTAGCCAAAAGGCTGATGGTTTGAACCCACCAGCTTCTCCACAGAAGAAAGATCAGGCAGTCTGCTCCTGTAAATATTTACAGTCTTGGAAACCCACTGAGAGGTACAATGAGTTGGAATTGACTCAATGGCAGTGAGTTTGATTTGGTGTTTTTTTGTTTGTTTGTTTGTTTCTTAAATATATACTCCTCATCATAAACACTTTTTGTCATGTTTCTGAAGTTCTTCAGAATTCACAGAATATACTACTCCATAGGCAGATTAAATTTCTATCCAATATTTCTGAAATTATTTTTTTACATATTTGCATGCCTATTTGCAATTGCAATTTATTTAACTCCAACAAATCATGCCATGCTATGTTGTAATTCTTAGCCATAAAGTCCCACATATATAAATGTATATGAACTGTTGAAAGTAAAAAAAAAATATTCTTTGTAAAATTTCACACAAATCACAATAAAAATTTAAAAAAAAAAAAAAAGCATCAAATGTATTTGCCATGGCTGCATGGACAAGCTATGACAACTTCTTGGCCACAGCCAACCACCCTAAGGGAGTGAATAGTTGGACCTGTGGGTTTGGGACCATGGTCACAGGGGACATCAAGCTCAATTTGTATAACACACTACACAAAAACTGTCTACATCCTACTTTGGTGAGTAGAAACTTGGGTCTTAAAAGCTTGCAATCAAACATCTAGATGCAACAATGGGTCTCTCCTCATCCAGAGCAAATAAGAATGAAGAAAACCAAAGATGCATGGAAACAATTGGTCCAAGGGACTAGTAGATCATGAAATCCTCAGCCCATATTACCATGAAACCAGAAGAACTAGACAGTACCCAGCTACCACTGTCAACCACTAGGAAAGGGATCAGTGCAGGAGACCTTGAATAAAGTGGGGAAAAAAATGTGGAACAAAACTCAAAATCATAAAAGACCAGGTTTACTGGTCTGATAGTGCCTGGTGAGACCCACTGAGGCTACGGCTTCAAGTTTACTTTCAGGTCTGGAACTGAACTCACTCCTGTGGCTTCCAGAAAAACAAGAGACAAGCATGTAGGATGAACATTTACATCAGGTAGATACATTCCTTAGAGTGATTTATCATGGAAGAACAGAAGGGAAATGTTTGCACAGAGAAATAGCTCAGGGGAGCAGGAATGCATAAGGAAGAGGTAACTACAAGGAGGAAATGGGAAGAGAGCTGTTACATTGTGGGGAAGTACAGTCAATGTTATGAAACAAAATGTATATACACTGCTTTATGGAAAATGAATTTGCTCTATAAACGTTCACCCAAAGCACAATAATTTTTTTTTTTTTAATCCAATAAATAAATCCAGGCTTTGCACAGCACACTGCCATCGAGTTGGACCCAACTCATAGTGATCTCTCCTTGGATTTCCAAGGTAATATCACTATGGAAGTAGATTGCCCAACCTTCCTTCCGAGGAGTGGCTGGTGGGTTTGAACCACCAGCCTTCTGGTTAGTGGTCATAGCAGTCAAATGCCTTAGGCACTACGCCACCAGAGCTCCCAATCCAGGATTTACAGTAACTTAATCTATAACACACAAGTAAGTCTTTATAGCTAGTTAAAATGGTTTTATTGCCAAGCTTTTCAACAAAATGTCAGATCATCAGGGATGCACGCTGCACTAAGGTCTGACCTATTCATGCAACAAGAAGCTCTGGTAATGCAGTGGTTAAAGCATCTCCGCTGCTAACAAAAAGGCCAGCAGTTCAAACCCATGAGCTACTCCACAGGAGAAAGAAGAGGCAATATGCTTCCTAAAGATTTATAGCTTTGGAAATTCTGTGGGGGCAGTTCTACTCTGTCCTATGTTGTTGTTGTTGTTATGTGCCGTCGAGTCGGACCCGACTCAAAGCAACCCCTCCTTGGGTTTCTGAGGCAGTATCACTATGGAAGTAGATTGCCCCATCTCTGTCCTATATGGTTGCTATAAGTTGCACTTGACTTGTTAGCAGTGGGTTTGGCTACTTATATAAGTTCATATGTCTGCCCATCCCCCACTATACATTGAGAGCAGAAACACAGAAAAACTAATTACAATTGACAGGAGATATGCTTTCACTCAGCTGACTTTGCAAAAGTCAGGCTCATTTCCAAAATAGATGAGGACACCTCCTGCTTCTGCCAAGACCCAACGCAGAGCCTGCAGGGACCTGGCAGGGGTTCTATCCTAGGCTTCAACCATAATCTAGATTCCTATGGAAGCAGGCTCTGCACCAGCTAAGAAGTTAAATTCAGGGTCTCAAGAAGACTTATTCTCAAGGTCCTCCCAATTCTCTCCCTTCCTTTGCCAGCCCCCAACGTTGACAATTTTAGTACAAACTTCAGGGTACCATGGTGTGCTTACAATGTGATCCACCTGACAAGCCCTGTCCATAGCCCCAGACCCCCCACCCACTCCCACGAGGCTGGACCTGGCTCCCTGGACCCCACCGTGGACAGTAGAGGTGACAGGTCAGCAGCAACAAAGAACAATTGGCTGTAGAGACTCACTTGGCTGTAGCAATTGCCAAATACAATTTGGTTCCACTTTAAAAGTCAAAGCTGTCATAAAAAGTTAGAGTGAGTCCCAAGCTCTCACTGTGGAAATTTTTGTAAAAATGCCAAACCTGGGATTAGCTACGAGCACTGAAAAGGAAAAACTGTTTCTGGGGTGGATTTCAAGGAGGCCATTGCCTGCCACAACCCGACCACCCACAGAGCTGGAATTGGCAAGGTGTTGGGGTACAGCCAGAGGCTCAGCTGAGGTGGCACAGAAACGAAGCTGTGTACATGATGACATGTGGAAGGCACTGTGCTTCCTGTGGGAGACATAGGTCACTTTGTTTACTGTAGAAAATTCACATCCTACTACCTATGTGGGATGGATCTTGGCTAAGACCAAAGAATACCAGAAAGATGTTTAGTTGTGTTTTCTTGACTATGCAAAATCTTTCAATTGCGTGGAACATAAAAAATCATGGATAACATTGAGGAGAATGGGAATAGTGCTTGTGAGGAACCTGTACATAGACCAGGAGGCTGTCATTTGAACAGAGCATGGGGATACTGCATGGTTTAAAATCAGGAAGGCATTGTGTCAGAACTGTATTTTCACCAGACTTCTTCAATACATATGCTGAGCAAATAACCTGAGAAGCTGGACTATACGAAGAAGAATGTAGCATCAGGATTGGAGGAAGACTCATTAACAAAACCTGTGCTATGAAAATGACACAACCTTGTTTGCTGAAAGTGAAGATGACTTGAAGCACTTACTGATAAAGATTAAAGACTACAGCTCATAGTATGGATTATATCTCAACATAAAGAAAAAAATCCTCACAATTAGACTAATAAGCAGCATCATGATAAATGCCAAAAAGATTGAAGTTGTCAAAGATTTCATATTACTTGGTTCCACAATCAATACCCGTGGAAGGAACAGTCAAGAAACCAGACGAAGTATTGCACTGGGCAAATCTTCGGCAAAAGACCTTTATAGAGTCCTGAAGAGCAAGAGCTCTTTGAAGACTAAGGTGCACCTAACCTAAGCTATCATTTTTTCAATCACCTCATATGATGCATGTGGAAGCTGGATAATGAATAAGGAAGACCAAAGAAAAGTTGATACTTTTGAGTTTGGGTGTTGGCGAAGAATACTGAAAGTACCATGGACTGGTAAAAGAGCTAACAAATCTTCCCTGGAAGAAGTTCAGCTGGAATGCTGCTTGGAAGCAAGAATGGACAGACTTTGTCTCACCTACTTTGGTCATGTTGTCAGAAGGGACCATGTCCTGGAGAAGGATATCATGCTTGGTAAATTGGAGGGTCAATGAAAAAGGGGAAGGCCCTCAACAAAATGGACTGACACAATGGGCTCAGGTATAGCAAGGATTGTGGGACTGGTGCTGGACCAGACAGTGTTGCATTCTGCTGTACATAGGGTCATCAGAGGACACCAACTCAACAGAACCTAACAACAGCAACAACAACATGGTGCAGTCTGATTTAGACCCGCTAGTTTGGAGGAAATGTCCTGGCTGGCCTTTTTGAAATTACATGGCCTGTTTTTCATTATTTCAATAATATTAAGGAAGGCATTTTCCTTAATTATTGTACATCCTGAAGGAGCTCTGGTGGTATAGTGGTTAAGGCAGCTTGGCTGCTAACCAGAAGGTCAGTGGATCAAACTCACCAGCTGCTCCATGGGAGGAAGATGAGGCAATCAACTTCCATAAAGATTTACAGCCTTGGAAACCCAAATAGAGTTGCTATGAGTCAGAATTGACTTGATGGCAGTGGGTTAGGTATTGTACATTGCATAAAATGTCATTTTTTTATTTATCATTAATTATTTTATTCTATGCTTATGCTTAATAGCATATAACTCTAAAAAAGACTGGTTTTGAGTCGACTCAAACTTATGGCAACCCCATGTGTGTCAAAATAGAACTGTGCTCTGCATGGTTTTTAATGGCTGATTTGTCAGAAGTTGATTACCGGCCTTTCTTTCAAGGCTCCTCTGGGTGGACTCTAACCTCCAAACTTTTGATTAGCAGCCAAGCACATTAACAGTTTGCTTCACCCAGGGACTCCCTACATAGCTTTAGAATGTTAATAATTATGTTACTTTTGTAAATGGATTATTTTGAAAAAAAAAAAAAAAGAATATTTTAAATCTCTGGATAGGCTGTTGGGAAAGTCATTATTAATCTCCCCTTCATACTCTCTTGCTTTTATCTTGTCTAATGTTCTTTATGCCTGTCTGGAAGCTTATAACCTATCTCAAAGGTTGGTTAATTCTAAAAGGATACGGTGGATGGAATGGAAAATGGAAATTACAGTCACTGCCAATATTCTATTTGTATTCTCCCCATTTAAATAAAATATTTTCTTGCAGAACTTGTTGGAAAGTGAAGTCAAAGGGATCAGTCTGGGTCTTTACCAGGCTACCGAAGAATTTGATGATAACTAAGTCACCCTACACAGATCATTGTGAAATCTGATCTGTAGGTGGTGTGTTCAGGGGCACCATGAAACCTAATTGACCCACTAAAAGACTCATTTCATGTCATTGTAAATTCAAATGTATTGTGGTTATAGAGAACTTTACCCATAACTAATTTGTTTTTTATGAGTGCGGTTTATAGAGATGGACTCAGAGTTTTTGGAGATGATGGAAAGATAGAAAATCTCTAGGAATCACTTTAGCCAAATTAAGTCTTCTTTGTAATTTTCTACACATTAGAATTCAATAAATGCTTCCTGGGAGACCAGGGAAGACCAAGGGAGACCTGGGAGACCTGGTAGATCAGGAAGCAAGCTGGTGGCAGTTTGGAACAGCTAAAGGAGACCAGGAAGTGAGCTGGCAGTGGTTTGGAACAGCTAAGGGAGACCAGGAAGTGAGCTGGTGGAAGTTGGGAACAGCTAAAGGAGACCAGGAAGTAAGCAGAGCAGTTTGGAACAACTAAGGGAGATGAACTTCTCTGTCAGTTTCTTGTACTCGGGTGGCTTGTGTGTTAATACGAGGCTGGAGTTGATGCCACCAGTGTTTCAAATGCAAGCAGGGTTACCCATGGTGGACAAGTTTCAGTGGAGCTTCCAGCATAAGAAAGACTTGGAAGAAGGAAGAAGGCACATCTCAAAGAATTGGCCAGTGAAACTTTATGAATTCCAGTGAAGCACTGTCTGATATATTACTGAAAAACTTTATGAATAGCCCTGAAACACTGTCTGATATAATGCTGGAAGATGAGCCCCTCAGGTCAGAGGGCACTCAAGATACAACTGGGGAAGACCTGCATCCTCAGAGTGGAGCCGACCTTAATGATGTGGATAGAGTGAAGCTTTCAAGACCTCCATTTGCTGATGTAACATGACTCAAAATGAGAAGACACAGCTGCAAATAAATATTAATAATTGGAACATGGAATGTATGAAGTATGAGTCTAGGAAAACTGTACATTATCAAAAAATGAAATGGAGCACATAAAGATCACTATCCTAGGCATTAGTGAGCTGAAATGGACTGGTTTTGGCCATTTTGAATCAGATAACCATATGATCTACCATGCTGAGAATGACAAATTCAAGAGGAATGGTGTGGCATTCATTATCAAAAAGAATGTTTCAAGATTTATCCTGAAGTACAATGCTATCAGTGATAGGATAATATCCATACACCTATAAGGAAGACCAGTTAATACTATTATTATTCAAATTTATGCACCAACCACTGAAACCAAAGATGAAGAAGTTGAAGATTTTTACCAAATTCTACACTTGGAAGTTGACCAAACACACAATCAAGGTGTGTTAATTCTTACTGGTGATTGGAATGCAGTGGTTGGAAACAAAGAAGAATCACTGGTAGTTGGAAAATATGGCTAGATGATAGAAATAATGCTTGAGATCACAAGGCAGAATTTAGCAAGACCAATGACTTATTCATTGCAAATACCATTTTTCAACAACATAAATTGGACCTATACACGTGGACTTCACCAGATGGAATACAGAGGAATCAGGCTGACTATATCTGTGGCAAGAGAGGTTGGAGAAGCTCAATATCTTCAGCCAAAACAAGGCCATGAGCTGACTGTGGAATAAACCATCAACTGTGCATGTGCAAGTTCAAGTTGAAGCTGAAGACAATTGAAACAAGTCCATGAGAGACAAAATATGACCTTGATTATATCTCTCCTGAATAATCTAAACAATAGATTTGATGTATTAAACAGCAATGACCAAAAACCAGAGGAATTGTAGGATAACCTCAAGAATATCATCCATGAAGAAAGCAAAAGGTCATTAAAAAGACAGGAAAGGAAGAAAAGACCAAACAGATGTCAGAAGAGACTCTGAAACTTGCCCTTGAATGGAGGGTAGATAAAGCAAATGGAAGAAATGATAAGATAAAAGAGCTGAACAGAAGATTTCAAAGAGCAGCTCAAGAAGAAAAAGTCAATTATTATAATGAAATGGGCAAAAACCTGGAGTTAGAAAACCAATAAGGAAGAACACACTTGGCATTTCTCAAGTTGAAATAACTGAGGAAAAAAATTAAGCCTCGCATTGCAATATTGAAAGATTCTATGGGCAAAATATTGAATGATGCAGGAAACATCTAAAGAAGATGGAAGGAATACAAAGAGTCACTGTACCAAAAAGTATTGGTCAACGTTCAACCATTTCAGGAGGTGGTATATGATCAAGAACCAATGATATTGAAGGAAGAAGTTGAAGCTGCACTGAAGGAATTGATGAAAACAAGGCTTCAGGAACTGACGGAATACCCACTGAGATGTTTCAACAAACAGATGTTATGCTGGAGGCACTCACTTGTCTATGCCAAGAGATTTGGAAGACAGCTACCTGGCCAACTCACTGGAAGAGATCTATACTTGTACCCATTCCAAAGAAAGGTGATCCTATAGAATGTGGAAATTATCAAACAATATCATTGATATCACATGCAAGTAAAATCTTACTGAAGATAATTCAAAAACAGTTGCAGCAGTATATTGACAGAGAACTTCCAGAAATGCAAGCTGGATTCAGTAAAGAATGTGAAATGAGGGATATCATTACTGATACCAGATGGATCTTGGCTGAAAGCAAAGAATACCAGAAAGATGTTTACTTAGATTTTATTGACTATGCAAAAGCATTTGATTGTGTGGATCATAACAAATTATGGATAACATTGAGAAGAATGGGAATTCCAGAACCCTTAACTGAACTCATGAGGAACCTGTGCAGAAACCAGGAGGCTGTTATTCGAACAGAACAAGGGGATACTGCGAGGTTTAAAATCAGGAAGGGAGTGTGTCAGGTTTGTATCCTTTCAACATACTTATTCACTCTGTATGCTGAGCAAATAATCTGAGAAGGTGCACTATATGAAGAAGAACATGGCATCAGGATTGGAGGAAGGCTCATTAACAACCTGGGATACACTGACAACACAACCTTGCTTACTGAAAGTGAGGATGACTTGAAACATTTACTGATGAAGATTGAAGACTACAGTCTGCAATATGGATTACACCTCAATATAAAGGGGAAAAAAAAAATCCTCACAACTGGACCAAAAAGCAGCATCATGATAAATGGAGAAAAGGTTGAAGTTGTCAAAGACTTCATACTACTTGGTTCTACAATCAACACCAATGGAAGCAACAGTTAAGACATCAGACAACATATTGATTGCACTGCAAATCTGCTGCAAAAGACCTCTTTCAAGTGCTGAAGAGCAAAGATGTCTCCTTGAAGACTAAGGTGCACTTGACCCAAGTCATGGTATTTTCGGTCACCTCATATGTATGTGAGAGCTGGGCAATGAATAAGGAAGACTGATAAAGAGTTGATGCTTTTGAATAGTGTTGTTGGTGAAGAATACTGAAAGCAGCATGGACAGCTAAAAGAAGTAACAAATTTGTCTTGGAATATGCACAGCCAGAATGCTCCTTGAAAATGAGAATGGCCAGACTTCATCTCATCTACTTTGGTCATCTTGTCAGACAGAATCATTCACTGGAGAAGGCTATCATGCCTGGTAAAGTAGAGGGTCAATGAAAAAGGGGAAGTCTGTCAATAAGATGGGTTAACACAATGACTACAATGATGGGCTCAGGTATAGCAAAGATCATGGGGCTCACACAGGACTGGGCTGTGTTTCTTTCTGTTGTACATAAGGTGGGTATGAGTCGCAGACAATTCGATTGCACCTAAGAATAACAAAGCTTCCTTTAATTGCTACATTTTGCTGCTGAAAAACAAAATAAAATAAAATAAAATAAACATTAATCACTGACTGGCTCTATCTTTAAGATCCCCTCAGTTCTAAACATCTATCATCTTCATAATCAGTGACCTGTTGAGTGAATTTCAGGCAGGTGTTAAACCAGTAACAAAGAGAGCATCATAAAAATGTTCCTGAAAATCTCAGAGTTATCTAAAATGAATTCATGAACTTAAGAAAAGATCTTTTTGAAAAATAAGCTTAGTTTGTGATCTGAGCCATTAGTCTGTTTCTCCAGAACTTACCAAAGAAATCTCTTCTCCTTTTCTGTGAATATTTTCCAGGTGGTTTGGACCCACTAGTAAGGGGCCTACTTGCAAGATCAGCCAAATTGCAGGTGCAGGATCAATTGATGAATGAGGAACTGACAGAAAAGCTCTTCGTGCTGTCAAATTCAGGCACTTTGGATTTGGCGTCATTAAATTTGCAGAGGGGTCGAGACCACGGCCTGCCAGGTCTGCTGCTGCTGCTGAATTACTTTTTGAATGTTCACCTCACAATCTTTCTCTACAATTTGGCAAATTGGCAACTTGTTTGTTGACAGACTGATGTAAAATTAAGCGTATCTGTACATCTATTACCAACTTTAAGAAATGAGCTTTTAAAATACTTTGGTTCACTAAACTAAAGACAGACTTCTAGTTTTTCTTAGACAATAGAAATGGCACAAAGCAGATCCTGAACCTCACATTAACTGGATGATCAAAGGCATTTAGAAATAGAATACACAAGAAGAGTGAGAAAGAATTTTCTAGGAAGGTAATGGCACATCTGAGTCTGATTTTCCCAGGTGCCATTTGCTAGAGAGTTCACTCTCTTCCTCTTTTATTCGCTGTTAGAATACCCTAAGGGGATAGGAGAGATTATTCTGCTGCCACTAGCACGATTGCTTCAGAACTCGTCCAATTTACTGGCCCGCCAGAGTGCACTTTGATTCCTACTCTGAGGTTAGGCAGCTACCATATTGTGCTTTCTCACTCCCTACTCTGTTCATACTGTTCCCAACACTTCACACCCACCCTAACAATTCTGACATCCACTCTATCTCACCTGTCAAATCCACCACATCCTTTATTGTCCTCTCCAATACCTTTCCTGACTTCCCCAACTAACTAGAACTTTCTCTCTTCTGAGATCCTGTAGTTTGTAATCTGGCTTCACCCATTAGTACTTGCCCAAGGCCTTCATTATTTGATATCTAAATTTCTTGTGCAGATCTGGTCTTTGTAAGTGATTTGTAAAGTCTCCAAGTAGAGGAATCACTCCATATATGTCTCTTCCTGCTGCCTTACTCTAAAAAGATGCTCTACAACTGTGTGTTAGTTGGCTTTCTGCAGACACGCCACCAGGAAAAAATCCTCAGACACAAAACGTGCTTTCAAAATCCCCTGGAATACAAAATGTCTTTCTATAAAGCATTCTTCAGGAACTACATTAAATTCTTCTCTTTCAGCAATTTTTCCAATTGTGTAACCACTTTATAGATCCTCAGAATACTTTTACACTCACTATCTTATTTAATCAGTCATTAATTGATAGAGTCAATCAACAAATATATGTTAATTCTCTTGTGTCTGTGAAGCAGGTAAGGTAAATTTGCCTGCATCACAGGTTGCTTTCTTTCCTGGAACATCTAATTCTTAGTGTGTCAACCTTTAACAATGGGTATGGTCTATACTTATTGAGCCTCCATTCCTCCCTCACCAGTTGTGTCTGCAAGGACTAGAATCAGCCAGCGTACAGGCTGTAAAGCTTTAGAGAATCCATAAAAATTTGGCACAGGAATCCATAAAAATTTGGGCAGCACTTCATTCTATTATATGTGTGGTTGCCATGAGTTGGAGTTGACTCAACAGCAACTAACAGCAACGATTATAAATCGAGGAAGCAGAAAGTGTCTCTCTTCTATGTATACCCAGGAGAGCTCTCATCCTCTCCCTCTTACTACTGGCATTCCAGACACACCTGCTTCTATGTTCTTTAAACACACCACCCATGTGCCTGCCTGACTTGGGGTCTTTGACCCTTCTGTTCTCTCCTCCTGGAATCGTTTCAATGCCCATACTGGCCTAGCCTACTCCTACACTTTCTTTAAGTCTCTAAATCAAACTCACATTAATAAATTGACAACTGTACAGAGGATGACATTTCCTCACTTCATCCCAGCATTTCCTGTTCCTTTATTCTGCTTTATTTTTCTGCCACAGCAGTTATCATCCACCAAAATAGTATACACGTATAAGCTCCCATTTTTCATTTGCTTATTGTTTTTCTCTCTCAAGTAGAATGTAAACATAATGGATAAGGAACAAGGAATAATGAGAAGGTGGGCTGGGCTTGCCTTCAGAAGCCTTGGGTTTAAGCCTAAGAAGTCCAATTTAGAATCAGCCTCTTAACCCTTTGGAACTGCCATTCACTCACCTAAAAAAAACATTAACAGCATGTCTCCTTCATAACATTGTCTAGAGTATTAGAGACAACACTGGTAAAAGTGCTCAGGGTGCTGTTAAGAAATATCACTAACAGTAATAATAAAAACCACATAAGAGCTATAACATTTATTAAGTACTTGCTTTATGACAAGCACAACTCTAAGTACCTTATATCCTCCACAACTTTAGGAAGTTAAATTATCATTTTTTCTTGTAACTTATAAGAATTTAACAATCTCTCTAAATTCTGATTTTTAGCAAGTGGAAAAATTTGGAAGGAATAAAAATAGTCACACATATATTGTTGTTAGTTGCCATCACATCAATTTTTGACTCTTAGCGATCCCATGTGACAGAGTAGAAGTGCCCCACATGGTTTTCTAGGCTATAATCTTTATAGGACCAGATCATCAGATCTTTCTCCTATGCAGCCATTGGGTGTGTTTGAACTGCCAACCTGTCTTGTCATTAAGGCTCCTTCACACATGTATAATTGACACTTAACAGGTTAGTTATATCAGAAGGTAAATTAGATAATAATATTGTTGAGAAATGCTCATTCTAACAATGTGGTGATGACCTCTACTATGCCCTGAAATCTTCTTTGTAGAGATTTATAACATATCCAGCCTATGTTCCTCCAAAGACCTTTTTTCCCCCATCTCTTCCCTCTGCTGCCTCACATAAACAGGGACATCTGAAATGAAAGTTTTTATATTGTAAATCTGTGGTCCCTTAGCTCTGGCACAGAGTAGCCTTTGCCTCTTTACTACCTTCCCAGGCATTTCACATTTTCCTTCTGGATTTGAACAGTAAAAAAGGAAAGTGTCTTTCTAATTTCTTTTTATCTATGTAAAACTTAAAGCATCAATCTCCCACAGGTACTGAAAGCTTTTTATTATATTTTACTACTTAAAATAGCTTGCAGATGGACTGTACTACTATAAAAGTTTCCCCCTTAATTTTAAAACTTTGGTTCACTCAATTGCTGTGGGCTTTGGTTAATCTGAAAACAAATGCATTCTTTTAACATGGTTTCAGTGAAATAACTAATAGACACCCAAGCCCTATGTCACATACTGGAAAGATATATTTCCTGTGTAAATCTTATTTAGTGTTTCTATTTTAACCATTACAAGATCACAGGAAATTTTGAGGGTTTGTTTGATGGTCTAGCCTAAAATGTACTATGTCATAAACAATGAGGTAGGAACACTCGTGGGACTGTGGTTAAAGCATAGGCAGCTAACCAAAAGCTAGGTAGTTCAAACCCACCAGTTGCTCCATGGGAGAAAGAGGTGACTGGAGGCTTCTGTAAAAATTTACAGCCTTTGAAATCCTATGGGGCAGTTCTACCCTGTCTTATAGGGTTGCTGTGAATTGGAATCAACTTGATGGCTATGGGTTCAGTTTTGGTTTTTAGACAATGTGGTAAAGATTAAATACCCATTGGAGGAATTGTTTTATCCAATGGGAGTAGGTTGGGGAGGGGAACCTCTAAGAGAAGTAATCATTCTCCCAAGTAGCTGAAGCTGGTATTTGATTAGAGGACTGGGAATGGCCCATCCATTTGAAAGAGAGAAAACAGAAATGGCTCCAAATATAAATCGAAAGTCCTAAGAGTAAGTCTATCTCCTGTACACATCTAATTGAGGCAGAGAAACTTCTCAAGGGGTAGCTCTTGGTAACATACATCAGAGGCAGCAGCACCTGAGCTGTGCTATCTAACCTAAGCTGACAATGTACAAGGCTGACATGAGTAAAATACATGTATGTACTTGGTCCTCATACATTTAAATCATGGATTCACCATTTTAAAAATGGGCTCTATACCATTTGACAGTGTTTTCTAAAACCTTAGATTTAAAATCTCACTAATATGTTCACTAAGAGTGTTCAGCCAGGGGGCAGTTTAAGCATAGGCACTGAAACAAGGCGGGCTTGTGCTTACTCACTGATCTGCACTGAACACGTTCCCTTGTT